>NW_017731515.1:2511040-2595578 GCF_001890085.2 Hipposideros armiger
ATGGGCCTCTGAGTCTAGTATTCTAGTTCCTTCAGTTGCATCCAGAAATTTTAGAATTCCATTTTTTTCACCTCCAATTCTTCCAGAAGTTTCTGTGCTCCCCAGAGTTCTCACTAATCCCAGACTTCCCAACTCAGTCTTGGGCAGGACAGTCCTGAGATCCAGTTCTTCTGAGAATAAAACCAAATTTTCTGTCTGCTTCCTACTTCTTTAGAGTCCACTCCATTCTTTGAACTTCTCTCTCCCAGTCCATCCCAGTCCTTCCTCTATTGTTAGAATGAGGCACCTTTCAATTGATGGTCTGTGTAGCCAATGGGAGCAGACCCAGAGACAGTATAATGGGGACTATGGCAGACCATCAGGACCTGACTTTAGTGAATGGCCAGTGGAAACTCATAAATGCCTATGATTGGGAGAGTTGGGAGAATCACAGAGTCCCATCAAAATGACCTTCTTAAATATGTTTCTAGATTGCATGTAGTTTCCTCCTGAATTAAACTAAATAGATGCCTGAGCTAACCTTATCTCTTATCTTTGGATAGGTGCTGAGCTCAGGTTTTGTAGGCAAGCTAAGTTGGTGAGCAGCATCTGGGAAAATTGAGTATACTCTAGAAGAGGTGCATGACTCCATGTGAAGATCCCAGACTACTGCTGACCTGGGACCATGTGGGGAGCCTGAGCACTTTCAGCACAGCACTTATCATGTATCCACTTTGGGCTTCTCCATGATGAAACCCTGAGCTCTTTCCATTCTGAGCAGGACAGAGACGACCAGCTTTGCAGGAGTGGGAGGAGTTATCTGGAGTCCTCACACATCCTCACACACCTCCCTGGCTTCAGCACTTCCATGGAAACTCAGACACCTCTTCGGGTGTGTGTATATGTGTTTCAATGCAAGCAAAGCTGCAAGATTTGGCCTCTGTCTCAAGACAATGTACTGTTAACTGGAGCACAGTTGTGGTATCTTTGCATGACTCTTTGAAATGCTAGCTGTGACTGGGATAAAATTTCACCACAGTTCTGAGGCCTGATTCAAGGAAATCCATTTGAGGCTTATGTAGGTAAGTTTATATTGCCCTTCTTCCCCATCATAATTCTTAAGACAAAGTATAATTTAAGAGCGTTTTACCAAGGTCTGTCAGGTGAATGGGGAAACTGGTACAAACTATCCACCAGAAAAGAAAAGATTTTTTTCAGTTAGTCATCCTCTGCTAACTGATTTTATATATATATATGTATATATATATATATATATACATATATATATATATGGAGAGACAGAGACAGAGACAGAGACAGAGAGAGACAGAGAGACAGAGAGAGAGAGAGAGACAGAGAGAGAGATCCTGAAGGTCTTATGAGAGGTAATCCCTGCCCACCTACTCTCTGACTTTATCATGCCTTCCCTCCCATGCTCAGCACACCCAACCACGCTTGCCTTTGTCCTATGCTTCTGACTCCCCACTCTTCCTACTTCAGGGCCTTTGTCCTTGTCAGTTCCTCTTTCTAGAATGTTCTTCTCTCACCTCAGCTTAACTGTTGCCTTCTCAGAAAGACATTTCTTGACCACCTTATACAAAGGATCCATCACTTCCCAGTTTCTCTCTATCCTATCATCTTGTTTCACCCCTTTATAGCACTTCTTCCATCTGAAATCAGCTTGATTCTTTGTTTATTGTCTGTCTTCCCTGACCATATCATTAACCCCTTAAAAGTAGAAACTTTGTCTGTTTTGTGCCCCAATGTCTTGCACATAGGAGGCACTAAATAAATATTAAATAAATGAATGATATTATCAGCCTTTTAAGATTCTTAATGAGGAGGGGGAAAAATTGTCCATGAATTCCAAGTAGGAAGAGAACAGGAAATAAGGCAGAAAATGGAAGAATTGTTAATTGCCACATTAGCTTGAGATAGAAACAACCAGAAAAGCAAAAATCTGAATGTTTAATTATAAAATGCGAGCAAAGGCAGTTTTCAAATAGGAGCAGGATTATGTCCTCAGGAAGCAGATGGATTATAAAATGCCAAGGATGGCTACTTCACACCCCCTCAAGACCTGTGCCCAGTTCCTTGCTGGAAAGACAGCATGATTTTTCAGCCCTTCCCAAGAACACTTCAACCAGAAATACTTCAAATGAAAGTACAAAAGAGTCAGGAAATCCTTGCCATGTACAGCATCTGGGCAGAAATAAGAACATCTGTTCTCAGCATGAACCCTATTAGCTTCATCATTTGGCTTTCAATGGAAAAAAAAAGTATAATTATGATACATGGGTGTAATTGGTGGCAAGGGAGCAACTCGTGGTCTGCAGCAGGCGGTATGCGCAGGGGCAGATGTGGCTACCGGGGAGGACCATCCATGTGCCAAGGGACAAGAAACGTGCCAGCAACAACAGTTCGGTTACCTGGAGTCAGCAACGCAGGCTTCTAGAAGCGGAGGCCACCTGGGGCCGGCAGAGAGTGAGACAAAGGAGGGAGAGCGGAGGAGGATGACAGAGGAAGGAGGAGAGAGAAAAGGAGAGAGAAGAGGGCAGAGAGAGAGGGGATAGGAGGTGTGAGAGAGCCAGCTACAATCACTGGAGCCACACGAAAGAGCATGAAGGTGAGGGAGGGGGCCCAAAAGGGGAAAAAGATCACTGTGCCTGACAAATAACAGGAGCACTCCAGCAACACCACTTCTTAGATGTCTGACCTCAGGCAGGTTGCCTAACCATTTTGTACCTTGGTTTCCTCCACCTGTGGGAGGTGGAAATCATGGCACCTACCGCATTGGCTCAATGTGAGGGTTAAGATAACTAACGCGCATAAAGGGATCAGAGCAGCACCTCACTTTTCACTCCATGTAAACCCTCAGAAAATGTCAGCTGTCATTAGTAGTATTATTACTACTATCATTATCACCATTATTTATAAGATGGCATTTATTTTCTTACAGCACAGTGAGCTAAGTACTGGCACTATTCCCAAGTCAAGAAGCAAGAGTATGGAAATAAAAGGGTCAGCCCCAGCTCTCTCTGTCTCTAGAACCCGTGCTCCTTACCAACTGCCATGCAGCACTCTACTGCCTGCCTAGGAATACACTGAGCTTACTGCTGCTGTAGGAAAACAAGCCACAAGCTGCAGGCTAAAGCTATGCCTTGGCCTGTCATGTGGAAGGCCAGGAGCAGACTCCTTCCCAGGGAGTACAGATGATACCATATGCACCTAAGGAAACAGGATTGAAATTAGACTGACATGGGTTCGAATCCCAACCCCACACTCAAGAGTAGCGAACATGCCGAGATGAATGGCCTTGTGGCTGAGGCTTGGTGCCCTCCACTGGAAACAGAAAGTAAGACTGTGGTGAGGATTAAACAGGACCATGTAGAGACCTCACTGTGTCTGGCACTCAGCATACACAGTAGCTCTTCACGTCACTAAAAGACAACATGCTGCCTGTGAAAACTGAGAAGCACTAAGGTGATGGGAAAAGGAGACAGAAGGATAAAAATGGAGAAGAGAGAGGGAAACGTTTGGCAGATGGAAGACCTGGAAGCAGGGACCAGGGGTGGTGGAGTGGGGATAGAGGCAGTGACAAAGGCAGGCTGGCTCCAGAGAAACCAAAAACAGCAGGTCTGCCTGGGAGTCAGACACCTTCCATTCACTCCAGCACCTCAGCTCAGAGAGCCCCTCAGAATCACAGCATTGATGTTCACAGCCAAACAAATAACAGGTTGAATCATGTGCAAAATAATCTATATAAGAGGTCAGGGATTTACAGAATATCTTTTACAAGGATATCTTACCAAGTTGCTAAAATTTTATAAAAGGCATGTAAAAGGGGGACGTTTCTAATACCAAAAAAAAAAAATAGACTATGCCAAAGGGTTCACACTCAATGGATTTTAATAAAACTAGGAGTTGCTGTTTGTATTTATGTAAAGTCCCTTATCTTGGAAGATGCCCTGCAAATGTTTTAGCCACATTGGTGCTGGCGTATAAAAATCTGTTTAATCTTGAGCGAGTTGCCTAATCTCTCTAAGCCTCAACTCTTTCATCTGCAAAAGAAGAACAATAGTACAACCGGCCTTATAGGTGGTTGTGAAAATTAAATGAGATGATGCCTGTGAACAGGTCAGCACAATTCCCAGCACATAGAAAGAACTCAATCAATGTGAGCTAGTATCATTATTGCTATTTGCATTGTTACTTGACGATTTCAATAGACCGAGTGACGCAATGTGGCTTACAAGCCACACAAATCTTTTATTTCTGGAAATTATCCAAGGAAAGTAGTAAAAAATATCAACTCCTACTTCTGCCTCTAGCCCTATATGCACCAGTTACCAAATCATCTCAACGCCACATTATAAGACCCTCTCCTCCACTCTGTCCTCTCCTCNAAAGAAAAAGAAAAATGTCCATTACAAGGCAAGATGGGCCTTATTAAGTATTAAGTCACTGCTCAAAGGTGTTGGTGGGCTTTTTCGTTAGGGATTTTAATATCCCCAATGGCAAGTGCCTAAACCATGTTTTAATGAATAAATGAATCAACAAGAGGGTAGTCAGGGAATTAATTTGTTCCTAAATTTATCCATCCCAAATTGCTAGAATTCTGTGGGCTTAACTATGAGAAACACAGAAAAAACAGAAACTAATCATAGGAATTTGGCCCAAAGAATCATGCTCACATATAGCAACAGAAGGCAGCCAAGAAGGAGGGGGGACTGGGATCTGGCTCATGAGCCATGTGCTAGAGTACTCTAGGGGCTGGAACAGAAGAGGTTTAGCCACCGAGGCTAAGTACAACATCCATGGGATGTAAGATTCTGGACTGCTAGTTGGGAAATACTGACTATGGTTCAAACTCTTGTAACCAGCCACACAGTCTTGTCTAGGTCTGACCTTGGGCCAGCTTCATCTCCAGTGAAAGAAGCGAGTAGGACTATCAAGGATGTCAGTGAAGTGACTTCCACCAGTCCCCATCCCACACCCACACCCGACACCCATAGCCAAGCACAGCACTCTTTCCCACTGAGTCTTAGCCATCCTCATCATCCTCATGGTAGCTCTTCAACAGTTAATTAATCCAAGTCTCAACATGTAATAAAATCCCTTGGTCATTCTAGAGTTAGATAATTTCTAAGGTGTTTTCCATCTTTGACATTTAATATTCTAAAGTTTAAATACAATTGCTTAAGAAAAACCAAAGAAGATCTAGTGTGCAGATAAAGCTGACTCCATCTTGAAAAGCTGGCTCCATTATAAAGCTAATCTGCCTGAACCCTTGACCCCCTCCCCTGTTTTCTGGGTAGACACTAGAACGTGTATAGAAGCTCCAGGTCAATCAAGAACTACCACTAATCCTTCTTCCACCATTTAGCCCTTCTTCTGGAACAAGGCACCCTCAATATTATTTATGCTTTAACTTGCCCTGGCCCCAGAGCCCCCAGTATCTGGTCCCTTTGTTCCCCTTGATCACCCCTGTATTCCTTTCAGAGTACATAGGTCCATTCCATCGGGGGATATAAAACAGGCGTCTGGTGGGGGGTGGGGGTCAACAGTGTGGGAATCCATTTTGTCCTGCTGCCACACAGGACTGCATTGCTATAAGCAAGTTCTTTATTAAAACTTTTCAAATTGACAGGTTGGATTTGTCTGCTTCATTCTTTGGCCTCTCAGCAACTTGGGCATTTGGGAGCCACTTCGCATACCTGGCCTTTTCATGAAATGCCTAGACTCCCCATCTCAAACTCCTAAGGCTGGATGATGGGCAGAACTACCTGGTGGGGAGAGCATATAGAGCTGGAACAGCCTTTATGACTTAACCCCAGTGCTGCTTACCAGGAGTCATGGAATGCCACCTGGGTGCTTCACAAAAGGTCAACTATTATCCTTGATGTGCAGATAATTGCCTTGAAATTATATGGATGAGCAATCCAGGTTTGTGACAGGAAGAGATAGTGCAGATAAATTGGGAAATGTTGCAGGTCAGTTCATTAGAAACTCTGAAATAGAGATTAGCCAACAGGAAATTTATTAGGGTGTGGTCTCTAGATTAACACCTGTTGGGGGAGGGAAGGAAGCAGGATTGGCTGGAGGGTAAAATTGGACTGTGGACTCAGCAAGGAACTCATCTGACTGCATGGGGAGCTCTGGAGCTGGCCTTTCAGAGATGTCCCCAGTTGGGACAAGGTCAGACCTTTATCTGCCTGCATTGACCAGTCACTAGATGAAGGCCGTCTCCAAGAAGTGGCAGATTTTGCATGCAGAGGCTGTCTTCAAAGAGGGCAGTTCCCAGAGTGAGCTGACCGATGGCAAAGGGATGTCAGCCAGCAGCACACCCGGAAGCTGAGGGAATAGTTCCTTCAATCCTGAAGCAAGAGCTGGGTAGAGCCACATACATTAGAAAAGAAGCAAATAACTCTGCTACCTGGATTATCTATTTAGGTGACCAGCAGTGCCCACTGATACTACTCTTTACTGTTTGTTGGCACTGCAGAGGCTATCCTCTGAGTCTTATACAATCTGTGGCTTTTTCAGGTGTTGAACCATGGTCAATTTCCTAGTGGTACTCAGCAAAAGAAATTACCAAGAATGGGAGATATAACTGCTATAGAAGGTTTATTCTGGTGGATAGATATCATGAGTTATTTTCTATTAATTTCATAGCAAATATATAGGTGGACAAATTATATTATTCATATAGTATCAGTTATGTAAAGATAATATATTGCTTTATTAGATCCAACCTGTTAAAGCAATTTATATGTAGCAGAGAAAAAAGAAAAATGTCGTGGGTTATTTTCTATTAATTTTATAGCAAAAATATAAGTGGACCAATTATACTATTCATATAGTATCAGTTATGTAAAGACATACTGCTTTATTAGGGCTGCCATAACAAAACACCACAGACTGGGTGGTGTACACACAGAAATTTACTTTCTCACAATTCTGGAGTCTGGTAGTCCAAGATTAAGGTATTGGCAAGTATGGTTTCTCCTGAGACCTATGCCCTTGCCTTGCAGATGGCTGTATTCACACTGTGTCCTCACATGGCTTTTCCCTGTGCATGTGCATCCTAGTATCTCTTTCTCTTTTTATAAGGACACCAGTCCTAGGATTAGGGTCCTAGCCTTATAAGCTTATTTAACCTTAAGTACCTCTTTAAACTCCTCATCTGCAAATACAACCACATGGGGGTGAGAAGGACCAAATTTGGATGGAAACACAATTCAGTCCATATAGATAATCTAGAAAAATTCTTTTAACACACTTGCATATTGATCTATGAATAAATTAATGATAGAATGTAAAATTTATATATGGAGGCCAGTCAAATACATATTTTGAAATTTTTTGTCCCCCTTTAATTGCACTTAATTGTAGAGATTTTATTGCTTAAATTAGGATTTGGAAAACAGAAATTTTCAAGGAAAAAGAAAAAATCACTCATATTTCTATCCCATTAAAAAAACAATATTAACATTTGACATAATTAATTTCAGTCTTTTTTTTTTCTCTGCTACATATAAATTTCTTGTATGGATTGGATCTTATTATATGTATATTTTATATCTATATTTTTATTACATATTTTCATTTTATCATTGTTCTATTTTAAAAGGAAGACAACATATCCACAACTTAATTGTCTGATATTTTATGTTGTGAACTACTGCACCAGATATTTGCATGTATTTTCTTGAATGTCTGACTTCCCAATTTTGTTTTTTTTTTGCATACCACTTTCTTTCTCTTCTCTTGCTATCCAAATTTTCCACATCCTCTTAGGCTCAGCTCAAGCCCTACCTCCTCAAGTAAAGGTTTTCTTTCCCAGCATTTCTGGAGCATAATATTGTAACTTGGTCTTCCTTTGAAACTACAGAATGTGCTTTCTAAATTGCTCGCTTAATCCTATCATTCTTGTGATATGTCTTGAAGCACTGCCACACTGTATTTTTGTCTTAAGATCACTTCCCAAATGATTGCACAAAGACTGCATCTTATATTCCTCACTATGTGTGTTTGGTTGCTCCTTGCCGATTGATTTGGTGATTGATTGATTAGTTTGCTGGTTGGTTTGTTATTTTTCAAAAATTAAGACTCAATCTCTGTTTGTCTGTGGAAATAACATTTTCCCCTACTCCATC
The DNA here is from genome assembly GCF_001890085.2 of Hipposideros armiger. Taxonomy (NCBI): domain Eukaryota; kingdom Metazoa; phylum Chordata; class Mammalia; order Chiroptera; family Hipposideridae; genus Hipposideros; species Hipposideros armiger. The sequence goes on from NW_017731515.1 coordinate 2,519,179, forward strand.
CTTTGGAGGGTACTGGTTTGTGACATTTCCACAGCAGGACTAAATTGGATGCATTGTGTTCCTTTGTGTTATTCTGATTTCCCTGCTCTGTGTGTCTTGACAGCAGGATGGTTCTATTATGTTATATCCTATTGTGTTTTTATAATGGCTTAATTACTGTCTATGGGCTCCTAACTGAGAACGGAGAGAGGGTAAATTCTATAAATAAAGTGTGCTATCTATCAGTGGCATTACTATGCTGCCAGGTTTCATTGTGTCTACATTGTACAAGTTCATGTTAAAACTCAAAATGTTACCAAATATATGTTATAGGTAAAGAACATATTTTAAATTCGTTTAGAAGGTAAATTAAGCTTCAGTCAAAACATGTTTCAGGAAGAGGAAGTTTGATGTTCTGATGCACCCTGTACTATGTGGCAATCCATCTCAACATGTGTTCTCTCTGTGCAGTAGAAGACTGCACTGGCTCATGCCTACAGACATCTGGAAGACAATACTCTCTTGTATTCCTAATCTGGCCAAGCAAAACCTTAAATTTTAATGACTAAACCAAATTTATCAGCTTGTAAGATGTATACAAAATTGTATCTGGTTCATTAAGACGGGCAAATACATTGCAGTCAATAGCTAACAGGCCAACACCAAATAATTTTCAACATTTAAAAGTGAAGGTGAGGATTAAAGAGGGAATGGAGGAAGGAAGGAGTCCATATATATCTGCATTCGTCCATAATGTCAGAGAAATCTGCTATTTCATTAGCTCTTCTTTTGAAGCTTTATTAAATTTAAATTTCCAGTTAAATTAACATCCATAATAACAAGTACAGATTGAAAGCCTACAATCAGCAAAGAGAGGGGCATAATATTTTGACATTGCCACTTTAATATCACTATTTTGATTTTTAAAATATTTTGTCAGGTTTTAAAATTTTTCAGCTTTTATTTTTTTTAAATGAATGAGAAATTAGCTAACCTCAGCCATACCATACATCACCCTTGAAATTCAGACCTCACCCTAACTTGAAGGGGTGAAAGAGGTTCAGGAGGGAACAAGAAGGGGACGCATTATTCCCTTTAAAAAAAATGATTTTTGTATTTGACCAAACTATTTTGATACATCAAAACATCTGCATGAAATATTATCCTTTAGTGTATAAGTCACCATGGACTGTCATTTCTGGACACCCAGCATGAAGAGAAATGTTGAAATAATTACTCTGGTTATTCATGGAAAGAAAGAAAAGTCATTTCACTTATCTGCATCTATCAGCTGAGTGTCACCTGTGCTCAGATTTGACCCATTGGTCTCCTCAGTCCTTTATTTCCTGTTGCAGGTGCAGACATGAACTAGATGTTCCAGTGTTTTCATGGGATCTAGAGCCTTCACAATGGTGACAACATAGTAGAGATACAATGAGAAAGAAAAAATCAGGGGCTTAGCAAAGGTAAACAGACCAGGATCAGCGGGATGTCTCTGTGCCTTCTCTCCCTAAAAAAGATCTAGAACACTCAAAAACCCATGAGGGAACAGGGCCATGGTCTTGTCAGGAAGAAGAGAGTAAAGTACTCACTTTGGGCGCAAAATTTAAGGGCAGGGCCAAAACTTAGAAATCAAGATGAATGCTAATTTTAGTAATGTTTTTTAAAAGTCAAAATGAATGCAAAAAAAATCCACAATAAACAAAATATCAAACTTTTAAATATAGATCAGTCCTGCATTTACACAGTGTGATAAAAAAAATACAGTGAATGTTTACATGTTAAAAAATGTATTACAGTAAAAGATATATTGTCATGAATCCCCTTCAAAATACTCCCCCTTGCTTCGAACACACTTATCCCATCATTCTTGCCACTTTCTGAAGCAGTTCTGGAAGTCCTCTTTCATGAGTGTCTTTTGTTGTGCTGTCGTGGCTACTTCAATGTCCAGAATCGATTCAAAACATTTACTTTTCATGGTCATTTTCACTTTACGGAAGAGCCAGAAGTCACACAGTGCCAGATCCAGTGAACAAGGTGGATGAGGACACACTGTAATGTTTTTATCTGACAAAAATTGCAGTACCAGAAGAAATGTGTGACACGTAGCCTTTCCGTTGTGATAAAAACATACCATGAATGCTGCTGCCGAGCGCCATCCAACGGAAAGGCAGGAATCTTCAATATGGGTAATGGTGTGCCGAACCGTAGTAACAGTGTATGACAAGTTTCAACTTATTAGGTGCAGTCAGTCGGGTGTGAGCCATAATTCATCCTCCATCGTGACAACACTGGGTGTCACACATCACTTCTGGTATATGGCAATTTCTGTCAAATAAAAACATTACTGTGTGTCCTCATCCACCTTATTCACCTGATCTGGCACCATGAGACTTCTGGTTCTTCCTCAAAGTCAGAATGATTCAGGATGTAGAGGCAGCCATGACGGTGCAACTAAAGACTGAAGAGGACTTCCAGAACTGCTTCAGAAAGTGGCAAGAACAATGATCCCATTGTTCTTGTGTGTTTAGTGAGAGGAAGTGTTTTGAGGAGGATTAATGGCAATGTATCTTTTACTGTAATACTTTTTTTAATTTAAATATTCACCATGTTGTTTGATCACACCTCGTATATAACTCTGCCTCATTCCAACCCCAGCCCTAGATCTCCTAGGCTATTTCCAACAAATCTAAAGATGCTCTCTCAGTAACACAATAAAATAAACTTTCAAAGGTCACCTTTGCAGCGCCCCATGAACTGTTGCCCAAAGACATCAGCACCCCTGGCTCTGCGGCCAAGGGAAAGCCTGATACCATCTCCAGCCCTAATGGTGGGGAAAGGCTATGGAAAGTGAGGCAGAAGACCTCAGGGAGAGATGGGTGGAGTCAAGGGAATTCTTAGATCCAAAGACCGAAGCACAGTCTGAAACCTTACCTGGAAAGCAGAGGGGATGGGTGCTGAATTAAGACCCTAGAAGCAGGAACATGCACTGTGAAGAACTTTATCTAGAGACTTCCAGGCTCATAAAATATATGAAACTCTTATTGGGCTCAGTCCACATCGGAAGCTATCTAGACATTTGGAATTTTACTAAACTCCCATGTCCTAGACAATATGATTGACAAACCTATCTTACGGAAAAAGTAGTAATAGCAGGGCAGAGAAAGAGGCAAGGGGAAACTCGTACAGGCAGAATATAGGTGTGACAGAAGCCAAGCATCTGCCACTATCAACAATAATAACTTGGAAATTAGGTAAATAATATGTCCTTTGGCCTTAAACTATTAAATTGATGCATAATGGATCGATATCAATGATATTCAAAGTCAATCATTAAGTGAAAAAATTATATCTAGGAAAGCAAGATTTGATTGCGACTCGAGGACATTAATTTAAAAAAAAAAAAAAAGCAAAAGGCTTATGAGTGACAAAGATTCTCTCATTGACCAAACTCTACTCAGGCCCCTCTGAGATCTTTTTCAGCTAAGGCCTGACTTTTGGACTTCCATGCTCCTCTCTGCATTATCCAATTTTAGCAAGATCCTGATTGAGTCAGTTTAACCAGAACTCCCCAACCTCAATATCTGATCACCCTCAATCAGGTTCCTCATCCTCCACCATCTCCCAGGTGTTGTCGGATCACCCTGGCCTGCCTTCAGCAAGAGTCCTATCAGGTCAGTTTGGCCAGAATCTTCCTCTACCTCTGATGCCCCCTATTAACAATTTTCAATCCACCAACCTCCAACCCCCTTCTTCGTTATAAATTCCCACTTGCCCAAACTGTATTTCACGTTGAGTGTACCCTCTCTTCCCCACTGCAAGACTCCATTGCAGAGGTCCCTGCACAATTATGATGGCTTCCTTTTGAATAAAGTCCTTCTTGTCATCTTTGGGTTGACTCAACTGCTGGAAACTGAATTATCTGGAGGCTTCTTCTCATGTTAACTTGCCTACAAGGTGGGAGAGGCCTTGAAGCTCCAGGGCAGTTATATTTCTCATTGTACTTAGAGAAATTCACTCTTTCCTTTTAAGCACCATTCCCTCCAGATGATTGTTAGCATGAGTCACTGTGGCCTCCCTTCCCCGGCCTGAGAGTCTCATCTACTTGGAGACAAAGGCTCAGGCTCAGTCAATTTGCCACCATCAAATACTTCCCTCTGGGTGCTGGTTGGGGACACTAGCTGATCGCCTCAATCATAACCCTCAACAGGCCTGAACATCATGTGATTTTTTTTGTTTCCTTTTGAAAAAAAATAAGGTGAAGGGGTGTAAGCCTAAATGGAAGAAAGGAAGCCATGAAACAGAACTGAAAACGAAGAGAGGGGAGGGAGGAAGGGCTTGATGGGGTAAAAAAAGACATCAAAGGGAAAAAGAGATACTCTGAGTAAAATATTGTGATGGGATATGAATGAGGTTTGTTTCCAACACAGCCCATGCTGAGCCACTTTTTCCAAGTGCCTGAGTCCTCCCAGGTGGTAATTAGCTGGGTTGGAAGCACAGTCATTCCTCCAGGTTCCCAGCTTTTCTACCTTCATGTCACCTTCCTGAGTTCACACCAGCAAGTGCCCAGGAAGAAATGAGCCTCAGGGATTGAGCACATTGCCCATGTCATCAAACAAACTCCATGGCAAAGCTCCTGCAGTCTGGGGACTTGGGGCCAGTAGGTTTCCTGCACAGTGACTCTAGCCTTCCCCCACAAGGGGATTATTTATTTAATACACACATACACAGGGCTTACTATGAGCATGCCCAGCAGTGTTCTAAGTACTTTGCAAATATTAGCTCAGTTAATCCTTATGACCAAGCTGCGAGGGAGGCACTGTTATTATCTGGGTCTTACAGATGAGGAAACTAAGATAGGTTACATAATTCACTGCCCAAATGCATCCACCCGGTAAGTGGTGAGGCTGAAATTTCAACCCAAGCAAGCCAGCTCCAAATTCCTTGCTGGCAGCCACTAGGCTGCCTGTGAGTCTGGCTGGCTGAGTTGGGGTGGAGCAGGGCACAGAAGGAGGGACAAGGAGAAGGAGGGGGGAGGAAGGCTCCCTGCATGCAGACACCACTGCACAGGCGTGACTGGGCCAGAGTCGCCAGGAGGACTTCTGGGGCTGTTCTTTCCCTCCCTGAAGCCCATGATTCTGTCTCCACTCAACCAGCTGCCCTCTTGTGTGCCTGCTTAGAAGTTCTGAGCAGTCACTGCAGCAGTTTGCTAACCTTGTTGGGGGACTGAGAACCCTTTCTATTGGGTTCTTAAGACTCACTGTTCATAGATGACCACGACCTTTGGTTGTAGGGGTGAAGGTGAATGGATGGGAGCAAGTGTGGGTAGGGCTGCTAGATAAAATAGAAAATGTCCAGTTAAATTTCAATTTCAGATTAACTACAAATAACTTTTTAGTACAAGTTATGACCCATGCAATGTTTAAGACATACTTACACTAAAAAATTACTTGCATTTAAATTCTAATTTAACTGGGCATTTTATATTCTGTGTTCTAAACCTGGCAATCTTAAATGTGGGCTTCTGTGACTCTCTAAAATGCTGGGTGGGAACACAGCTGGGAGGGCAAGTGGGCTCTGCACTGTAAGCCAGGTGGTAGTGAGCTCTCTGGGGAAATAGGAGAGCTGACTCTTAGGCTAAATGTAGTTTCCTATGACTATGACAGAGAACAGGAGAAAAATCAAAATAAACTCCCATATCCCACTGTGCAGTCCCACAGGCTTGCACCTCACACTTTACATGAAGCCTCCTCACCCTTCAACTTTTGATTTTGAAAAATTTCAGACCTACAGAAAAGTTGCAATAATAGTACAATGAATAGTCATTTTGTGACATCTACTTCCTCCTTCTCCATGTGTGTGCACATGTGTGCACATAAGTACACATTCGTATATTCGTTTGTTTGATGAACCATTTGAGAATTTGTGGCAGATGTCAGAACATTTCATCCCTAAATACTTCAGTATGTGTCTCCTAGGAACAAGGGAATTCTTCTCCATAGCCACAATACCATGGCCACACTCAGGAAACGGGACAGTAACACCATACTATTAGCTATGTCAGTGTAAGAAATGTCCAAACCTGTAGAGAATTTTTACAAGGGTTTATTTGAACAAAATTGATGACATGCTGGGAAGCAAAAGCTCAAATGCTGCGGACAATAACAGTTTTGCCGTTCCTTTTATAAATTTGGAATTAAGGAGGGACTATAAGGTTACATGGAGGTGCAAGAAAGCAAGAAGCAAGGTACAGGATAGTTAACAAGATTATGTGCTCTCTGAGGGTGGTTACACCTTCAAGTGGTCGGGAAAAGAAGATTCCTCTGGCATTTCAAAGGTGTGCTTACCTAGATAAACAAGAACCATGGTCAGGGCTTGGTAAGGCAAAGATAAACCTTTTACTGAAGAAGTTATAGGCCTGAGGTGTGACTACCCACCATGGCCTGCCCAGTTAGGAATTGGTGATCAGATCACCCTGTGAGGTTGCTCAGTCACTTAAATTTGTCAGATTTATACAGAGCCCTTTTTTATTCATTGCTAATATAAAGTCTACATTCAAACTCCATCAATCACCCCAATAATATACATATATAATTGCCCCAATATATACTAAATACACATATAAATATATATATATATATATATATATCTACATGTATATTTATACGTATATATTTGTGAATATATACATATGTATATATTATTGGGACAATTGGAGGTATTTGAATATAAAATTTATGTATCTATACATACACATTATTATTATTAGCATATAATATTAATATAATTATTTTTAATCCAAATCCAATCAAAAGTCCCAAATGCATTTAATTATCATGTTCCTTGAGTCTCCTTTAATTCAGAACTACCTTTCCAGAGTGCCTACTGCATGCTAGACAATGTGCAAATGGTTGGCATACCTTATCTAATTTCATCCCTATGAAATAGAGGGTATCTATGAGGTGTGATAAAAAAAATACAGTGAATGCTGCTGCTGAGTGTCATCCAATGGAAAGGCAGGGATATTGAATATGGGAAGTGGAGCATCAAACCTTAGGAATAGTGTGTGACAACTTGTTCAGTGCAGTCAGTCAGGTGTAGCTACGGTTGAGAGAAGGTATGTTTTAAAGTGTGCCGTAACTCATGAAACACAAACAATGCATTAACATGAAATGGGCAAACAGTTCCATCCTCCATCATGACAATGCACCATGTCACACATTACTTCTGGTACAGCCATTTCTGTCAAATAAAAACATAATTTTGTGTCCTCATCTATCTTATTCACTGGATCTGGCACTGTGAGACTTCTGGCTCTTCCCCAGTCAAAATGACCATGAAAGGTAAACGTTTTGAATAGATTCAGGACATTGAGGCAGCCATGACAGCACAACTAAAGACATTCATGAAAGAGGACTTCCAGAACTGCTTCAGAAAGTGGCAAGAATGAGTGTTCTTGAAGCAAGAGGGAGTATTTTTAGGGAGATTAATGACAATGTATCTTTTACTGTAACAAAGATTTTTTAAATTTAAACATTCACTGTATGTTTTGATCACACCTTATATCTCCTTTTACAAATAAGGAAACTGAAGCTTATTAAAATTAAGTAAATTACCCAGGGTCACATGCCTAGTACATGGTGTGGCCAGCATTTGAGCCCAAAGCTAACCCCAAAGTCTAACCCCTTTCCTTTATACTGCACTGAGCTCTGTCTTCAAGAAATGATACTGAAAGAGTAACTGCAGTTGAAACCTGAGAACTAGTCCAGGAGGTGAAAGTTCATAGAAATATACAGGATATTAAGAAAGAAGCTGATCAGATTAGCTACAAAGATAGTGTAATGTCAAGACTCTACTTCTAAAGTCTTCTAAAGACGTGGGTTCAAATTTGAATCCCTGTTTCCCAACTACATTCCCTTCACCTTCTAGAATCTTCACTTTCCCACCTATAACATGCAAGTAATAATAGTGACCTCACTGGATTACTGTGGCACTCTATTAAGTATTCATATTAACATCTTAGCACTGAGCAGATATGGCACATGTCAGGCATTGAATAAATGGTAGCTCCGTCTATTATTAGGGGATGGAGCAGTGCCTGAGAGCTGCTGACAGGATCTACTGCGAAGAACTCCTGTGCTGGCATCTAGTATCTGCAAATGTGAAGACAAATCAGATTCAGTGATTTTTAACATTCACGTATGTTGGTTCTACCACAAAAGAAGGGAGCATCTGTGTGAAATGGGGAGTTCAGCCTGCATTGCTAGAGACCAGTGAGATGAACCCCTCTTCCCAAGTGAGGATCCTTAATAAGGAGCAGAGAGAAAGGACGCTCAGGCCAGAAACCCTGCCTCAAGGGGCTGCTTGCTGTCCACACCCACCAAAGACACAGGCAGAGGGCAGGGCTCATTCTCCACGTTCCCAGTATGGTCAACCATTTCCTGAGTATTTGGAAGCCCAGTACCTTTGAGGAAGGTGAGAGCAGGCTTCAGACAGCTGAAGTAGAAGCAGGCTGTTCTAGCCTGAATTGTGTGCCCCTAAAATTCATATGTTGAAGCCCAAACCCCCAGTACCTCAGAATGTAACTATATTTAGAGATACGATGTTTAAAGTGGTGATCACGTTAAAATGAGGCCATTAAGGTGGACCTGAATGGTGTCCTTATAAGAAGAAGAGATTAGAACACAGATAGGCCAGACTTGCCCACACACAGAGGGAAGACTATGGAAAGATACAGGGAGAAGACAGCCATCTACAAGTCAAGGGGGAGGGGCCTCAGAACAACTAAACCTACCAGAATTATGAGAAAATAAATTTCTGTTGTGTAAGCCACCCAGCCTGGGGTACTTTGTTATGGCGGCCTTAACAAACTAATGCACAAGTCCTCATGTTCCCAGAGGCAGGAGTGGTCTAGTGAAAGAATGACACAGCTACACTGAAATGATTGGGCATGGCCTTCAGAAAGGAGCGTGCGGGGTTTCCACTCTGCAGAGTCCCCAAGCCAGGACTCAGGAGTCCTAGGTTATTACCACCTTCTGCCACCCCAAATCCCAACTGGTCAGAGGCAGGAGATAGGCCAATTTGCATACTCTCTGTAGTCAGGTCATTAGCCCAATTAACGATTTACCTCTGAAATGAGCACATGTGGATTTGCTGATTTTTTAGGTCTCTTCCTCATCTAAAATTCTATGATTCCTGTAGGATTGGAAGGGGAGTCAGCTGGTTGACAAAGTGAGCTGAACTGACCTGTTGACAAAGGCAGTTCAGTGGTTTGAATGCTCCATAATTTCTGTGGAAAACCTTGCATGTATTGCATAAGAGCTAATGAATTGGAGAACCAGAGCCAGGCTGGGCATATGGTATGAATCGGCTTTTTCTTTCTCCATGGAGGAGGTTGCTTGACAAGTCAGGGTGGCACCGAGGCCAACCTCTCAGGGTAAATGTTCTCCTGGATGCTGGGCTGGCTAATTGTGTGACATTGGCAGCATGGAGTGACCTCTTCTTTGTTATGGAGAGCTGCGTGGCCTCAGGGGACACCGAGAGCCTGGCCTCTCCAAGGACACTGCCAGGCCACACAGGAAGCCAGAACGTTAAGAAGCTGCTAAGAGACGAGGGCAGCCGGCAGCTAACTACAGCCACACACACTTTAGCACAGAGACCAGTTCCAGACACCCCTTGAAGAGGTGGCGAAGCTATATGGTTCCCACCTCCTGCTCACACCCACTTCCACAGTATGAAGAAGGCTCCCCCTCCACCCTGACAAGGGAGTACTCCCTGGCCTCGCTCCAGTCAGCCCCCAGCCTGAACAATAGGCTCAGAGTTACAGGGCCATTAGCTTCAGAACAATTTTTCTGCAGTTCTCTTAAAAGTAACTCAACAACTCAGTTGCCAGGCTTCAAAAGATTCATGAAATCATATAGGTATAAAACTATCTTTCTGAATCCTGGTTAGCTAGTAGGCATTTATTTCTTGCATTCCTCTGATCAGCCCCATATCAGAGAAATCATCCTTATGTCAAGTGGTGTGACCTAGGCAGAGTTATTCTTCTCCACATATGGCCAGGGAAATGAGTCACTGAAGAATACTGTGGTTTATCGAATGACGCAGGAACGACAGAGTTTAAGTCAGGTTCAAATGGCATCTCCCAAGCCCTGAATCAAGGTTCCAACTCCTAGGAGATACGTCTGGCCCATTTTCTCAAATTTTTTTTATTATATTATTTTACTTGACTATTTATAATTTTATCCATCCACAGCATTTCATTATATTTTATAAAATTATAAAATACATTTTATTATTTTTTATTTTATTATCCAAAACATTTGACATGTTCCATGTTACAAATAAAATTTAAATATTCAAATAACTGAGAAATTATTTTCCATTTTTCCTTGTGTATTTGATGTGTGTCGGATGGGTGGCACTGGGCACGCTTAAAATAAAGAGAAATAAATTGCTCTGAGATGTGACAGCATATGTATTTGCTCAAGAGTGAATGGCAAAGATCTGCATTTCATTTTTACAGTATTTCATCAGACATATGGCAAACCATGCTAGGTGATTTTTATTTAAAAAGTCAGTCATGCCAAATACACAACTTAAAGGCACATGCCGACAGTCAGACAGCTGCTCTCTGTGGGAACGAGAGCATTCTTATTTCTGGGGATGTCATTACTGATATTTGAAGAGTGATCTGAAGTTTTCAGAGGGATTGCCAGTTTCCAGTATGAAACTCAACTGAGCATCGTGAAAACCAGAGGCGCCAGCCGCCTCGGTTTAACTCCCAACCTTCAGAGCTCAAGGCCGCACAGGTAAAATGATCTGGGGTTGAGAGCTCCAAATTGCCTTTCCACTCTCTCTCCCCACCTTTTCACAATCTGTCTTTGCCAGGGAGGCTAAGAGTAGGTGTCCCAGGTGGATAATTGATGATTTTAGCATCTTTCCCAGCTCCTCATTTTTCCTTTTAGTTTTCTGATTAGGTCTCAGATGAGTGTATTTGCCTGCGGGGCAGCAGAGGTGTCTGCAAGGGAAGTGTGGAAAGAAGCGGGGACTTGAAGGGGCCTTTCCTGCACAGACTAGAGATGACAAGCGCCATCTCCCCCACTGGAGACCCTGAGGTCAGGAAGTGCAGAGTAGCTCAGTGTAGCACAGTGCCTTGCACGTGCATTAAACTGTGCTCAGCAAAAAGAGAAACAGAGGCGGGGAAGGGGGAGCTGGAAATGTACTTTGTATAAAACCCATTATCTTAAACTCTACATGATTGTATGTGTTAGTAACATTTATACGTGAGTATTACTGTACAGGTTTACGTACATTAACCACATATACCACCATCCACTGTAGGGTGATATAAGGGGCTTTCCATAGTAATTTTGAGTGGACTCAGTCTTTGCTTCATGTACTTTAGAGCCTCGTCTCCAAAAAAGATGCTATTCGACATTTTAAAATATAAAAGGTGATTTAATTGTGCTAATTAGTAGAACTTAACTCAAAAAAAAAAACATTAAACTGAAGGACCCAGGGTTCAGCTGAATAATGGATGTCAGGAACCCAGGGGTCTGAGTTGCAGACATTAAACACAGGAAAAAAAGGACAGAAGAGTAAGCAGTAGCCTGAAAGAGGACATCACTAGACAATGGACCTGAAATTATACCTGTCATTCAGAAAACCGAACAAACAAGGAGCTTATTGTATGCATCTTGTTTTGGCCAAGGGCTAAGACAGAACGGTACCTAAGGACAGAGAGCACAACAGTATCTAAGAAGAAAGATGCTAAAACAGACTGTTCATGTACCCCCCTGCCCTCTTCGTCATCATCATTGTCCTTGTCATCGATATTTACTGAGTGGCTCCTCATGCCTTACTGTGAGGACAGGAGACTGTGGGCCAATGTCCACAGCAAGGGTCATTTGGTTACAAGGCACTGTGCACCTCAAATCACAAGGGGGTTCATTATAAAATGATCAAGAAGTACAGCCAGACCTCAGGCGAACTGGGAGGCCATCAGGCAATGAACCCTCCGCTTCTTCAAAGCCACATCTTCTCCCCACTTCTCACTGATTGTCTCCTCTCTGCAGACCAGCTTCTGTGCTCACTGACCACTCACCGTGGTCCACATGGCCAGTTCTGAAGTGGAGGCCTTTGTCCCCAAATCTAGATGACCTTCCAACTTTGCAGATGACTGCCAATTGAGCCCTGGTCTCCTGTGTCTCTTAGTTGAAATTCCTTAAAGAGAGAGTAAGGGTGGAGAGGCCACCTTATGGGTCACGTGTACATTCTTGCACTTGGTGATTAGGACAAGGTTGGGGTACATGTTATGATGTCAGCGACGCTGCCTCCCTCTTCAAATGGGGCTGCAGGTGCGAGGGAGAGGAAGTTAACCTGGAAGCGGTGTTTGGGCTTGGCAGCAGGACTAATGCTGCCACTAGGGCCAGGAAGGGAGAGGGTTTAGTGAATTACCACAAGTGTCTGAGACTAAGAAAGTTCCAAGACACCTCCTAAAATGAACAAATTGGTATTCTTGACCTACTCAATAATAATAGCTAATATTTATAAACATCTTTAAACACAAATATCTATGATTTTTAATCATGTCCCATGTTCTAAACGCTCTGTAAGCACTAATGTGCATTATTGCATTTAACCATCACACTCTGTGAGATGACTACTATTAGTATCCCTAATTTATAGATAAAGAAACTGAGGCTCAGAGAAGCTAACAAACTTGGCCAAGATTACAGAGCTAGTAAGTGGCAAAGCAGGGACATAAAACCAGAGTCCAACTACCCACTTTCATACTTTTTAATATTGCTTTTCTTTTATTTGGCCTAATTTCTTTGAGGGCTTAAATACATAGCAATAAAATAAACTTGACAGTTTTTCTACAGTATTCTCTATAATGTTCCTAAGAAAATTCCATCATTTGTATTTCAGGTTCTCTAATATTTAGTGTCATGAAGTTTTTCATAGTATTCAACCTAAATTTCTAGAAGGCATTTAAAACATCATCAATATCATTAGCAAACAGTTTCCTGAACACCTAACACATACAGACACCTGACCAAGTGCAGCGGGTAAACGAGGATGAAAGGGACAGGATCCTGATCTCCATACAATATCCCTTCAGGCACTGAAATCATTGGGTTTCCAGCCTGCCCTTATTTCTACAAGAGAAGTCACTGCTGCTCCCTCAGTCCTGCCCTCCAGTCATGTGATCATTTTCATTGGCCTTCTCTGGGTTTTCTTCAAATCCCTTCTCAATCACTTCATCTTAAAGAGGTGAGGCCAGAAAGAATGTAGAACTCTAACAAAGGCTTGACAGAGGATGGTCAGGGTGGGAGGGTCAGCTCGAAGTTTCCTCATGCTGGGCGCTTGTTTATGAATTCTGGGGCTACAAGGTTGCCTTTTTCTCCATAAGAGCAAAACAACCAATTTAATGTTCAGCTTGCATACCACCACCAGCCCCGGCTTTTCTTTATTCCATACTTGTACATTGCTGGCTCCTTCCTGGCCTGTTCTTACGGTTTTATTCTCATTCCCATATAAATTTCACAGCCCCATCTTCATTATGCAGCATCCTGTTTTTCTATCATTTGCCTTCACCAATTGGCCGAAAACACTTTTAATTTTAATTCTGTTTTATTTTTTCTTTCTTTCTTGCCACAGGCAGTTTGCATTTTGAAGGATTTTTAGAAATTATTTGTTCTATCTAGTCCTTTGCCATTAGTTGGGACTCATGGTTGCCTAGTTCATCTTTAAAAAGCTGCAATAACAGAGTGACATCAGTTTCTTTCAATAAAGGATGAATAGTGTTCAGGAGAGGGAAACCTGTAACGTACCAAGCACTGGGTTCGGTACTTTGAATACATTTCCTCATTAATTTCTTGAAATGTCCTGGTGATACGGGCTTTATCACTGCCATTTTACAGATGAACAAGCTAATGTTATTAGAGAGATTTAAGTTACTACTTGTCTAAGGGTGCAATAATAACCAGAAGTAGAGGTTGAATATAAACTCAGTTCTGGTGTCCTTCCAAGTCCCTGCTTTTTAATCGTTTCTTACATTTACACTTTCTCACTGTCAAAACATTTCTCTTTGCCAGACTTAGGTTTGTTTTGGTTTTTTTGTTTGTTTGTTTATCCTAGCTCTGTCATGTCAGGTAAATCCTTCCACTTCCTTGTGTTCATTTTCTTATCTTGAAAGTAAACATAATAATATTTATCTTACGCAGTAAGGATCAATGTAAAAATACTTCAAAAAGTATAGCCTGTACAAGTATAAGTTATCATTTTAGTGGTTATTACTAATTTTAAGCATTGTCCAGTGTGTGGTTCAGAAGACCCCTCCTAATGATTTGAGGCTTCTCATATGGGCAAAGAAATGGATTGTTATAAAATATATATAACTCTCCTAAAAAAAAAGGACTTTGTTAGTTAGGATGTTTTCAAATGCTAGTAACAGAGACCTGACTCAACTGCCATAAACAGCTAGAGTTAATCACATAGTAAGAAGTTTGAAGGTTGGACAGCTCCAAGGTTAGTAAATTCATGAGCTCCTTGATATCATCTGTGAGCAAAGTTCCTCCTGTATTTCAGCTCTGCCCTCTTCAATGGGTTGACTGGTATCCAAGCGATCTCATTTCATAAAAGCAAGATGGCAGACTGACACCACATGCAAACACCTACATCCAGCAGAGGAAGCTGAAGGTACCTGCCTCTTCCTGGTAGTCTTATTTTATAACGTAAAAAAAAAATATTTTCCAGCTGCCCCCATCCCCTGGCAAACAATCCTTCACATCTCGCTGGGCAAAACTACACCATGTGCTCGTGCCTAAACAAATGCCTAGAAGGGAGATGGGATGACCCTGATTGTCTTACTTAAACACAAAGATATGGGAGGGAGAACAGATTATCCCAATAAAGCCAGGGTTCTGTTAATAAGAATGAAAGGGAGCATCGCTCTTGGTAAACAACCAACAATATCTGCCATAGGAAATAAATTAATCAATTAGCTATGATTGATTCCAGTTTCTCTGCGTCTCAGAGGACCTCTAAAAGTGAAGCAAGCTCCGTATTCAATCCTTCTTTCCAACCCCACTACCATTTAATTTCAACCCAGCTCTATTTTAGCATATTCCATTTCATTTCACAGTCACACGCTAAAGAGCCTTCTTCTCCTCCCTGGGTCTCTCACTTTCTCTTTATTTTGGATACAGCTTGTGCTAATCAGTGCCAGAATGCTGACGGGCTGCGTAACGTTTTCTTTTCTAGGCTTTCTCAAGCGAAACAGAGAGAAGGACTCTAGGATGGGAAGGCTCTTCAAGTGGCCTAAATTAAACTAAGTTGCACATTTCTCTGTCTCCTTTTCACATCACATCACCCTTGACAAAACAAATATCTACAACACCGCCACTGTTATTACCGTCCCAATAGATTTAGGCTCTGATGAGCAATATCCCAGAAAGAGAAAACACTTGTTCTGAACGAGAGGCATGGAGTTACTTAGTGTGCGAGCATTTCTGGATTTAGTTCAGTGGTCTGTGAATCACAGTGATTGGTACATTCCAGGAGAGAAGCTCTAGCAATCCAGATGAACCTCAAGGTTAATTATATCAGTAATCACTGTTCAGAAGTAATTATCAGGTTGTACACCCCTGGATGCTGAGTCTCAACTCAAGAATATTTTTAGCTTTGGAGTCCACTGGCTTTTCCTGTCTTTCTATCCCTCTGTTTACCCTAAAATTAACATTAATCAACATTTGGCTCCAAGCACACTATGCTTCCACCATATAATTATAACAAGTTTCTTAATAATATATTTTTTTAAAGTTTGACCTTAAATCCCCAGCTTCTATCTCCGAGTCAAGATCAGCATTTGTGGCAGTGAGTTAATCAGGCTCTGGGGCTCAGGGATACTTACAGTCCCCCCCACACACACACCCATCTTTATGGTAAGAGACACAGAGATTGCTACAGCCCACACTTATAGCAACATTCCTCCAATGGAGCTGAGAAGAATATATTCAGGCTTTGTGTTATGGGGAAATTACATGACACAGAAGCAATAATATTTCAATTATTGCCACTTAGAGACCACCAAAATAGTTGTAAGCAGAGATAGACAAGCTTGGATCTCTAGCCATTTTTTAAACATTTGAAAAACCACACTTAAACCTCAGACTAGATGCCATTCCTCGGTTTTCTGATGCTAATCTATTGTAACTCTTGTGAACATGGTTAGGAAAGTATCCAAACACTGGTAAGAAAGTTTCTTCTCCTTACTCTCTGACCAAGAGAAAAAAATGGAGATGTTATGGAACCTTTATAATTGGGTGGACATAACTCTTTCTTGCACCCAAAGATAAATCCAGTAATGGCATTGGCTTCATAGGTATACAAGGGTTAGGAAAATAACAAAGAAGCAGTTTCTTTGTAATCAAAAGCTGGAACTCTGGAAACTTGTATTCAGGGTTTATCACTGTTAAGGAATGCTAAGTCTCTAGGCTCCTTTTTAAATTATTAATTTAAGTTGTAAAAAGTGATATAGATCTCAATACTATTTCAAGACTTACTTCCCTCTTTCATATGTTTTACTTTCTCCAGTGTTTTTGAAATGTAATTGACATGTAGCATTGTATTAGTTTTAGGTGTACAACAAAATGATTTGATGTAGGTATATATTAAAAACTGATTACCATCATCGTACATAGTTACGAATATTTTTTTCTTGTTAATGATAACTTTTAGGATCTACTCTCTCAGCAACTTTCAAACATACAGTACAGTATTGTTTACTATAGTCACCATGCTATACACTACATCCCCAGAACTTACCTAGAAATATGCACATTTTGACCATCTTCACTCATTTCACCCACCTTTGGGCCCCTTTTTGGGCATCTGGAAATAACCTGTAAATTATAAAGTGACTATTTATTTTAAAAACACTTTCCATATTTATTATCTCATTTAAGCCTCATGCCCCGTGAGATAGACAGGACAGCCATTTTTATTGTTTTAAAATTGATGAAACTGAGGCTCAAAGAGGTTAAGCACTTTCCTGAGACCACTGTGGGGGACTTCAGACGCCAATTTGCCAAGGACACCCCCATTACACATTGTGTTCCATAGGAACTATTAAAGAGTCTCCTTGGACTCTCAAAAGTGTCCTGGTTTGAATGATAAAGTATATTGTCACCCTAACCATAGGTGGAAAGCAGAACCCAATCTTCTAACTCTTGGCCCACGGCTATTGCAGCCACACCTCTAACATGATTACTAAAACATCAGGCAGTCAGCCAATAAAATAGAGCTCATCCTCCTCTATAGCAAATGACAAGTGAAACGCACTTGGGAGGAAGAACCCCTTCCTAAGTGATGGAGGTGGTTTCACAGGTCACTCTTCTCCTGCCTCAGCATGGCTGACCCATTATAGCCAAAGCCACACAGACTAGCTCAAGGTTCCAAGTGACAAATACTACTTAAAAATACCCAGTGCTGAACACTCTCCCCAGAATGAACACTCTACCCTTCAACTCCCCTGATCTCAGGCCAGTTATTCATTTTAGTGCTAAATTTACCTCCTGTTCACACCAACCTTATATTATCTTACAGCAAAAGATGGAAATCAGAAATTGGTGTTCTAATTCTGAGGTGAGTGATAAAAATATATACATATTAGACACAAATTTAAGAGAAAACTCTTGTTAATCACAGAGTCCAGGGATAGAAGCCCTAGTTTGAGGAGATGAAAGTCATATTTTAAGATCCTTATTTTGGGGGCTTCCAGTCATGATGGTGGAGTAGGTAAATGCTGTCCTTACCTCCTCTATGATCACATCAAAATTACAACTAAATTATAAAGCCACGTTTTAGAACCACCTAAAGACAAACTGAACAAAACTCCTATAACTAAGGATCTAAAGAAGTCACACCATGACTGGTAAGAGAGGTGGAAATGCAAAATGGGCTGGTCTTACACCTACGTGTGGTGGTTAAGCATTAGCAGGAATATCTTGGCTGTAGAGGTTCCCTCTGAAGAGTGAGAGGTCCCAGCCCCACACCAGGCTCCCCAGCCCAATGACCTGTGCTGGGAAGAGGAGTTCCTAAAACATCTGGCTGTGAAAATCAGCAGGGACTCAATCAGGTGAGATGGAGTGCTGCTATAGACCAAAGGGTTCCTCGTAAAGGGACTGCGCACAAACTTACTTGCTGGAGGACTCACTGAGTCTGAATTCCAGCGCTGAGGCAGCAACTCAAAAAGTGCCAGGGACATACAGGGAGGAACTGAATTGTCTGACTTCAGGGCAAGGTCTGGACAGGCAGCTCTCTCCAGGACTAAACTGCTGACAGCCACCACTGTTCCTTTGTGGAGCCCCCCACCCCCAAGCCCATCCTGCAGGTGGAGGCAGGCACCAAATCTGAGTCTCCATCAAACTCACCCCACTCATGTGATTCCCTGAGATCCTGCCCTAACCAATCTGTGCACCAGCCCGAACCTCTCTCTGTGGTTGTGCCTCATAAACTACTGGCCTCAGCCCACATGCAGACTTTCCTAAAACCTCTCAAAAGTCCACAAACCCCAAAGAAGCAGAGGCTGGCATACCCTCTTGGCATACCTTATACCTCTTGCCAAGTGGTCCCTGGCACTAGTGGCAGTCATCCTCAATTTGCAGCATCGCCTCTACCAGGCACCTCTAAGCCCAACAGAGGCAGCAACCAACCACATATCACACTGTAGCTCCTACCAGATAGCCCTGGCCAGGTACAGGAAATGGCTGACCTGGGCCTGCCCTGGAGCTTTTCCAAAGAGGCTGCAAAATCAACACCCTGATAGCTGACTTCAGACCACACCAGAGCACCACCTAATTAGTTCTGCAAATGGCACACTCAAGAGTGGACTCAGCAGGCACCAGAGCCCCACTATAACAGATCCCACTCCATGGGTCAGCCCCCACACTACAGCTCATCTGTTGTAGTCATGGCCAGTCATCACATCCAGTCAGCCTGAGAATCAATCCCACACATCCAGGAGCCAACAGCAATCAAGGCTTAACTACAACAGGAGGTGACATACAACCCACATAAGGGACACCCCTGGAGCACCAGCCTCAGATGTCCAGGAAAACTGCACCACTGGATACCACAGGACACCCCCTACTATATAAAGCCATCCTGCCAAGACTGACAGATGTAGCAGATCTACCTAATACATAGGAACACACAGAGAGAGTCAGCCAAAATGAGGAAACAAAGAAACATATCCCAAATGAAAGAATAGGACAAAACTCCAGAACAACAACAACAAAAAAAACAACAAACAAAGTGGAGGCAAGCAACCTCCAAGATACAGAGTTCAAAACACTGGTTATAAGGATGGTCAATGAACTTAGGGGAAAAATAGGTGAAATAAGTGAGAAGTTTCACAAAGAGATAGAAACCATAAAAAAGAACCAATTAGAAATAAAGAATATAGTAACCGAAATGAAGAATACATTAGATGGAATAAAAGCAGATTAGATGAAGCAAAGAATCAAATCACCAATTTGGAAGACAAGGTAGCAGAAAACACCTAATCAAAACAGCCATAAGAAAAAAGAATCCAAAAAAATCAGGATAGTTTAAGAGACCTCTGGGACAACATCAAGCATAACAACATTCACATCATAGGGATACCAGAAAAAGAAAGAGAGCAAGAAATTGAAATCCTATTTCAACAAATAATGACCAATAAACCTCCTTAACCTGGCAAAGGAAATAGACTTACAAATCCAGGAGGTGCAGAGAGTTTCAAACAAGATGAGCCCAAACAGGCCCACACCAAAACACATTATAATTAAAATGCCAAAGGTTAAATAAAGACAGGGAATCTTAAAAGTAGCAAGAGAAAAGCAGGTAGTTATGTATAAGTGGTGCCCATTAAGACTGTCAGCTGATTTCTCAACAGGAACTTCACAGGCCAGAAGGGATTGGCACAAAATAGTCAAAGTAACGTAAAGCAAGGACCTACAACAGCATGGTTATCATTTACAATTGAAAGAGAGATAAAGAGCTTCCCAGACAAGAAAAAGATAAAGGAGTTCATCACCACCAAACTGGTATTATGAGAAAGGTTAAAGGGGCTTCTTGAAGAAAAAGAATGAAAAGAGATAAAAAATATATATAAATAATAGGGCCAGCTGAGTGGCTCAGCTGGTTATGAGCTTGCTTGGGAGCACCAGCTCTGAGCAGCAGGGCTGCGGTTCGGATCCCACATTGAAGGCCAGTGACGCTCGCCCTCTACAGCAAAGATAATGAACAACAGCTTGACCTGGAGCTGGGCTGCTGTGAGTCACTGGCGACGGCATAGGCTGCAGCAGGGCTGCAGTGGGCTGCCATGAGCTATGTGAGTGGTTGGCAGCCAGCGTGAGTGGCTGGTAGCCGGTGTGAGCTACTGGGAGCCGCTGTGAGCGGCCAACCAACGACCAGCGACCAATTACCTCACCCAGGAAGAGCACAATGATCATACCAACATGGGCCAGTGAAGCGACGTCCTCCACAACTAGACTGAAGAACAAAACAGCAATTTGTCTACCTGTCTATTCCCCTTCCCCAGTTCTCCAATGCTGTTCCCCTTCCCCAATTCCCCAATAAAATCTTTAAAAATAATAATAATAATAATAATAAAATGGCAGTAACTACATACTTACCAACAATTACTTTAAGTGTAAATAAATTATATGCTCCAATCAAAAGACTGAATAGAGGCTGAAAGGTGGCTGAATGGAGAAAAAATCAAGACCTATATATATGCTGCCTACAAGAGACCCATTTTACATCAAAAAACACACACAGACTAAAACTAAAGGAATAGAAAAAGACATTTCATGCAAATGAAAATGAAAAAAAAAAAGCTGGAGTAGCAATGCTAATATCAGACAAAATAGGCTTTAAAACACAGGCTATAACAAGAGGCAAGAAGGACATTTTATATACAATAGCCAAGATATGGAAGCAACCTAAGTAAGTGTCCATTGATAGACAATTGGATAAAGAAGATTGGTACATACATATGATGGGACACTACTAAGCAATGAAAAAGAATGAAATCTCACCATTTGCAAAAACATGGATGAACCTAGAGGGTGTTATGCTAAGTGAAAAAAGTTGGACAAAGACAAATACCATAAAATTTCACTTATATTCGTATGTGGAATTTGAAAAACAAAATAAATGAACAATCAAATCAGAAACAAACTCACAGATACAGAGAACAAACTGACAGTTGCCAGACGGGAGGGGATTAGAGAGCTAGGTGAAAAAGGTGAAGGGATTAAGAATTACAAGTTGGCAATTATAAAATAGTCATGGGGATGTAAATTACAACATAGGGAGTATAGTCAATAATTTTGTAATAAATATGTATAGGACCAGGTGGGCACTAAATTTATCAGGGGATCACTTTGTAAGTTATATAAATGTCCAACCACTATATTTTACACCTGAAACTAATATAATATTGAATGTCAACTTCAATTAAAAAAAAGAAAAAACTTTTTTTAAATCCTTATTTTAAGATACAACTTGTCCACACTTAGAGAGACTTCAACTACCTTCTACTTTTTTTTCTCCTATTAAAGGGAGAAATAAATAATTAAATACAGATGTTTGAGAATAATCTGAGGTCTCAGGTGTGAAAGAACAAGAGAAATTTTAAGACTTGATTTTATGAGCTCAGTTGTTCTGTATTTCTCTGCATTCAGTCTAATCTTGAATGGGTTTCTCTCCACCTGTCTCCAGGAAGAATGCTATTAAAATAAACCACAAAGGTGGGCCTCATCCTGCTCCTAATGGTATGTCAGCACCTGTGGGTCATTTTCCTGCTGAACATTTGAAAATGTGCTTGTAAATTAGGAATTGAATTATTTATGGGTGATTTGGGATATTATCTCCATTTTTGAAAACTACTGTAACTCTTTCCCTTAACAATCTCCTCCTCCTCTACAGAAAGAACTTCTAGGCTGAGAAGTGCTCAGCCAAGGCCCACCTTAGCCTTACCTTTTCACAAAGTCCACCTTATTCTCTTACTAATTTAACCATCCTTGGGGAGCTTCTTACTTACTGCTAGGCAACTCCCTCCCTGCAACTTGGACTACACAGCGACAGAGGCAAACAAGCCTGGGCTTGTCTTTGGCTACACTAAACAGAGCACAGCACTGACAGTTCAGACTCAACCATATGCCTCAGAGCTGCCCAAAGGCCACTTCCACAGGACAGGAGACAAGGACCACCAGGGTCTCTTAGTTATAACCAAGGTAGGATGTCACACTGTGGTCTCAGTGATGCCACAGTTAGACACTCTGCAAAGGCAGTGGAGAAAAATAAAGCCAGAACACTCTGTGCCAGAAATTCTTTGAGAATAATTACCTCACAAGTCAATCAGAAATGCCTACCAAACTGCTCTAGGACAGATGTCGCTGATTCCTAAGGTTCTTTCTTCCTGTCCTCTGTTCTAGCTGAGCCAAGCGAACATGCCCTCACCCAATTACTTTCCTTCTTTCCTATTTTACCCCTTATTATCTCAATTACCATCCCAAAATAGGCCCCACAAATGAAGAAGGGGTTAGAACCACAATGGTCAACATCATACTTAATAATAACAATTATATAATTATATATCTCTCATATAATAATATGTAATTACCCAATAATTACTATTAAACAGTGCAGTGGTGGCCACTGGGGTTCCAAAACCCTTTAATTATTGTTGTAGCTGATAACGAAGCAGAAGATTATTCTCTAACATTGTTTCTGTGTATCACAGACACTCTTCTCTGTTGAGCTCCTAAGTGTCTATTTGCTTATTTATTTTTTCATTCTTCAGCTGAGTGAGGTCTGATAGGGATATTGAGGCCTTAGAACTCTGATTTCCTAAGCATGTCACATGGAAATCTTCTAAGTATTTATTTTCTCCTTCATCTCTAAGTCCAGGCAGTATCTGGAGAAGCTCCTTCATGGGGAAATCTCACATCAAAATAGGTAGAATGAGACCAGGCCCCACCTTCTTCCCAACTTGCTGTGAGATACTCAGAAAACAAGCTACGGATAGCCCTTGGGTAGAATTAAAACAAAGTCCTCAGTTATACTGACTCTATAGTTTTAGGCAATTTAGTCTCTCTAATTTGATATGTGCCCTCCTGTGGAGTCGAATACTGAATTTCATCTCTTCTTTGCAGGATTCCAACTTTAAGACATCTTTTATGGAGGTGAGTAGGTGAAGAGAATACCACAACAGTATAAGAATTTATTTTGAAAACTTTTTGTGCTAAAATTGACACAAGAAAATTGAAGTATTTGGCTCAAAACTCTACTGCAGACTTCCAAGCCCCATCTTTTTCACTGTTTCCCAGACTGTAAATACATCACCATAAAATTTATCTAGGAGTCTACAAACTAAAAAAAAAAAAAAGATTTCCTTTTCTTGGTTTGTGACTCAACCCCCTTCATTCATTCCTTAGTGATACCTGATTTCTAAGACAGTATAATGAGCTAAAAATCAGTCCCATAACTATAGTCTAAGAGATTATGGGTAAGTGAGACTAAGGGTACTAAGGAAAATGAGAATAATATGAATTCATTTCCTTCAAACTAAATTCATCATAAGATGATTTTTGTAAAAAGAATCTTAGCTATCACTAATCGGCTGATCCTTTTAACAGATAATAGTATTCCAAATCATCCTCCAAACTTGAGGGAATACTACACGCAGATGACAGAATCTGGCATGTAAAATAGTTTTTGAGGTCTTTACAGCACTTTCCTTATTATTCTTGGAAGAAGACTTTGTAGGCACAAAACATAATTCATGACAAATACCTAAGTGCTCTGTGTGGGACTCACTCCTACTCCATGCCAAAGGGTGAATGATGTAGCTCTTTGCTTTCATGTGTTTCACTTTTTTGTGCTGCCACTATTTCCTGACACAAAGTCACGGTGTGCCTTACAGGTTGAACAGTGACACAGAATGCTTAGTGTCCATCTGGGTTGGGGAGTGAAGCAGCCCCTGCTCATCACTCTGTGCCCAGTGGGCAGCTGAGCTTGCCAGGTCCAATCCTGAGACTCAGTATCAAGTCTCCATGACGGGGCAGAGCCCTAGGGCAAGTGAAGGCAGTCCCCTGCTCAAGAATTTCTGATGGATTTCCAGTGTATATAGAAGGAAAACTGAACTTACAGCAGCCTAGAAGGCCCTCTGTGAATGGTCTCTCCAGTGTCAGCAGAGACAGCATTCTTAACCCTAATCATGACTAGACTTCAAGCTCTTTCCTGTTTCTTGCTTTAGTATCGTTACATACTCCTAGAACATTCTTCTCCTCACTCTTTGTCAAGCTAACTCCAATTCATCCTTAGGGCTTCAACTTCAAAGTCATTTCCTTAGAGAGGCCTCCCATGAACCATCCCATCTGAGAATGTTCCCGGGTGTGTACAATTGTAAACTATCCCTCACAGCACTTTAGTGTGTTTTTTTCTTTCCTTTTGTTTTTATTATAATATAGATATTTTTTAATTATTCCATTAGATTTGACACACATGTTATATTAGTTTCAGGTGTACAACATAGTGATTAGACATTTATATAACTTATGAGGTGATCACCCCAATAAATCTAGTACCCATCTGACATCATACATAGTTATTATTACAATATTATTGACTATAATCCTTATGTTATAATTTGCATCTCCATGACTATTTTGTAACTAGTGATTTGTACTTCTTTAATCCCTTCTCCTTTTTCACCTGTCTCCCAAACCCCTTCCCATCAAGCAAACATCAAAATGTTTTCTGTATCTATGGGTTTGTTGTTGTTTTGTTTGTTCATTTATTTTGTTCTTTAGATCCACATGTAAGTGAAATCATATGGCATTTGTCTTTCTCTGTCTGACCTACTCCACTCAGCACAATATACCCTCTAGATTCATCCATGTTGTTGAAGATGGCAATATTTCATTCTTGTTTATGTCTGAGTAATATTCCATTGTATATATGTACCTCCTCTTCTTTATCCATTCATCCATTGATGGACATCAGGCTGCCTCCACATCTTGGCCATTGTAAATAATCCTGCAATGAACATATGGAAGCTCATGTTCCTGTGAAGTACTGTTTTGGGGTTTTTTCAGATAAATACCCACAAATAGGATTACTAGGTCCTTCTTTGGCACTTGTTATAGCATTTGTCATAAAGCGCATTTTATCTGCTATGAGAATTGTTACCCCAACTTTTTAAAATTATTTGTTTCCATTTTCATGAAATATTGTTTTTCCCATCCCTTTATTTCCGGTCTGTGTCTTTGGATCTGAAAGGAGTCTCTTGCAGGCAGTATATATAAAGATCATGTTTAATTATGCATTTAGCCACCCTATGTCTTTTGATTGGAGCATTTTTTCCATTTACATTGAAAGTAATTGTTGATTGGTATGTAGTTATTGTCATTTTGCTATTCATGTCTTAGATCTTTTTTTTCTTCTTCTTCTTCTTAAAAAAGTCCCTTTAACACTTCTTGTAATACTGGTTTGGTGGTGATTAACTTCTTTAGCTTTCTGTTGTCTAGGAAACTTTTTATGTGTACTTCAATTCTAAATGATAGCATTGCTGGGTAAAGTGATCTTGGTTGTAGGTCCGTGCTTTTCATCACTTTGAATATTTTGTATGAATCCCTTCTGGCCTGAAAAGTTTTTGTTGAGAAATCAGCTGACTGTCTTATGGGAGCTTCCTTGTAGGTAACTACTTTTCTCTTGCTGATTTTAAGATTCTTTCTTTGTCTTTAAGCTTTGGCATTTTAATTATGCTGTGTCTTGGTATAGGCCTCTGTGGTTTCATCTTGTTTGAGACTCTCTATGCTTCCTGGGTTTGTATGTTATTTCTTTCATCAGGTTAGGGAAGTTTTTTATCATTTCCTCAAATAGGTGTTCAATTCCTTGCTCTTTCTCTTTTTCTTCTGGTAGCCCTATGATGCAAATGTTGGTATGTTTGATGTTGTTCCAGAAGCCCCTTAAACTATTCCATTTTTTTTTCTTTTTCTCTTTTTGCTGTTCTGATTGGGTGTTTTCTGCTACCTTATCTTCTAAATTGCTTATTTGATCCTCTGCTTCACCTAATCTACTGTTGATTCCCTCTAATATATTCTTTATTTCAGTTATTGTATTCTTCATATCTGACTGGTTCTTTTTCATAGTTTCTATCTCTATTTTTATGTTTTCTATCTCTTTGTTGAAGTTCTCACTGAGATCATTAATCATCCTTATGACCAGTGTTTTGAACTCTGCATCTGGTAGATTGCTTTTCTCCATTTTACTTAGTTCATTTTCTGGAGAGTTGTTCTGTCTTTCATTTGGAACATGTTTCTTTGTCTCCCTATTTTGGCTGCTTTCCTGTGTTTGTTTCTATGTATCAGGTAGAGCTGCTATGTCTCCTGGTCTTAGTAGAGTGGCCTTAGGTAGTAGGTGTCCTATGGTGTCCAATGGTACAGTCTCCTTAGTCACCTGAACCAGGTGCTCCAGGTATGTCCCTTGTGTGTATCCTCCTATTTTAGTTGAACCTTGGTTGTTGTTGGCACATCAGCAGGAGAGATTGACCCTTGGCTTGATTAGTTGTGAGGGCTGCCCTTGACTATAGTGGAGAAGCTATTATGCAGGAGTTGACCCTATGGAACAGAATTTGGTTTAGCAGGGCTCTGGTGACCTTTGGGTGTGTCTTCCAAAGAGGCAGCTGGTGGTGCTTTGGCTTGATTCAAAGATGGCCATGTGAATGCCAGCCCCAGGGCCTCCTGGGAGGTGCCCAACCATAGGCCAAGTTCAGCCACAGCCTGTACCCTGCCTGGAGCCACCTAGAATGAGCCACAAAGAAATTCACAGATGGCAGCCACCCACGCTGAACTTAGAAGTGCCTAGGAGGGACTAAGCAGGAAACTGAGGCTGACTGCCACCAATGCCAGGCTTGGGGCTGCTTAGAAAGAGGTATAGGGCATGCTGAGGGCAGATGATGCTTGTTTAGGGTTTGTGAACCCTTGAGAGATTTTAGAAAAGTCTGCAGCAGAAGCCAAAACAGGCAGTTTGTATGGAAAAACCACTGGAAGCAGCTTGGGTGGGCCCACCTGTTGGATGGGTTGGGGTCTCAGGGAATCACCAGGACAGGGAAAATAGTGTTAGCCAGGTTGATGGAGACTCAGATGTGGTGCCTGCTTGTATCTGTATGCTTGATGAGGGGGACAGCTCAACAAAGAAACAACGGCTTCAGCCAGCGCTTCTGTCTGGGAGAAAACTGCCTCTCCAGCCCTCACTTTGAAGCCAGACAACTCAGTTTCTCCTCATATGTCCCTGGTGCCTTTTGAGCTGATGCCTGAGGGCTGAGGCTCAGAGTGAATGAGTCCATCAGCAAGTAAGTCCATGCACGGGCCATTTAAGCTGAATGCCTTGAACTCTAGTAGCCCTATATCTCACTCAGCCACAATCACTGCTGGTTCATAGCCAGAAGTTTTGAGAACTTCTTTTCCTGGCATTGGAACCCTGGGCTGGAGAGCCTGGTGTGGCCCTTGGAACCCTAGCTCTTCAAGTAGGATCCCCACAGCTGAGATATTTCTCCCAATTTTTTTTTTAAGATTTTATTGGGGAATTGGGGGAGGGGACCAGACAGGTTGCTATTCTTTTGTTATTCAGTCTAGTTGTGGAGGACATTGCTTCACTGGCCTATGTTGGTATTGTGATCATTGCACTCTTCCCAGCTGAGGCAGTCAGTCGCCAGCCATTGGACGGCTGCTGATGGCAGCTGCCAGCTGCTCACAGTAGCTTATAGCAGCCCACTGCAGCTCCACTGCAGCCTACGCCATCGCCAGCAACTCATGGTGACCCAGCTCCAGTTCAAGCTCTTGTTCACCATCTTAGCTGTAGAAGGTGCAGCGTCACTGGCCCATGTGGGATCCAAACCAGTGGCCCTGCTGCTTAGAGCTCATGCTCGCAAGCCAACTCTTAACCAATGAGTCACTCAGCCGGCCCTCCTCCCAATTTTTAATGGTCACACACAGTTGTAGGACCAGCCCATTCTACATTGCTGCTCCTACCAGTCTCGGGGTGGCTTCTTCTGTATGTCCATAGTTACAGGACTTCTGTTCAGCTAGACTACAGTTGATTCTCAAAGATGGTTGTTCTGTAGTTTAGTTGCAATTTTGATGTGAGAGGAGGTAAGCACAGCATTTATCTACTCTGCCATCTTGACTAGATATCCCACACTTTAGTAAGTTATCAAAAAGATAAACTAAAAATTTGCAAACTTTGCTGCCCATTTTTTCTCCACTTGATTGTAAGCCTCATGAGAGGAGAGAGCTGGTGTTTTCTTTCTTCTTATTTACCAAGTGTTGGGCATGTAGTAATTTACAAATAATTGTGGAATAAATGAGTCAATATAGTAAATGTGATGATCAGAATGTTTAGAGACACATCCTAAGACCCACTTTAGGAAATTAGCAAAGAGGAACTAAAGCAATGAAATGAATAGAGTTGGCATATGAGAACTGAGCTCCAGACCATCTAGCCCCAGTGATCAGAACAGCACATCAAGGCTTTGTTTCACATCCTGTTACCACCAGAATGACTGGGAATTTGGCCCAATGTGGTATCTGAAAGGAAGGTCCACACCCTGGATACCCTAGTACAGTACTCACTTCAAATGATTAACACTTTGCTCTTAGAAGCCATCAAAAAGTATTGGAAATGCTAATGTTCTAGCTTCTGTACTGCATTTTCTAGTATGTCCTACACCCAGAGATGGGGAGGGGGAGGGAGGACCAAGGAATCCTTTGTGAAACATAAATCTCTATTTTTGGTTTAAAAACTATGAGCAAAGAGTTTACATGTGTGTTAACCTCAAAAGTTAGGGAGGTGTTCCAAAATATCCTTCCTTCCTTCCATAACCTATTGCAAGTGTGTAATTTACTATTTTATTTATAGCATTTTTGTAACTGTTTTTAATCTTTACTAAAGCATAGGGATAATGAGTTCCATAAGTTTACTACCTGCTATATGAAGCTGTAATTTTACAAAGTTCTTTGAAACCCTTGTTCTTTTAAGCTTAAAGCCACTCTGTGCCTCAGTCTCTGATAATCTGCTTATCAGGTGGGGAAGGTCCTATTTGTCCGTTTCTTCCTGCTCCTCACTTGCCATCTTAGCACTATTTCTTTGACTCTCTTGTGTCCTGTAGCTTCTTTATGGCCAGTTTCTTTCTTTACTGACTTGCTTTACAAGAAACATTTAGAATAAGATTTCCATCACTGATACTGCTAGGCTCTCACTATTCAAAGGGGTGTTGGGGCCAACAGTGTCAGCATCACTCAGGGCTTATTAGAAAAGCAGAATTCTGGGCCCCACCTCAGGTTCTGAATCAGAATCTGTATTTTGATAAGAATAGTAGGTGACTTCTTTGTACATTAAAGTTTAAGGAGCTGCTCCTTCCCAGTGCCCCCATCCCAGCCCCTGCTCCACTAACAGAACTTTTCCTCACCCAGAACCTGGCTGGCTTCTATGATCCAGCTCATCCCCACTTAGATTCAAAAGAGCTCAGGGGTCCTCAGGACTCTGAGCTTCCAGGAGACCAGGGTATCAGAGGCACCAATAGGAAATATCATCTGCCTTATGTGTTTATTAAAAACATAAGTTTTGTGAGCTACCACATGATCTAGGAGATAAAGACCAGGGATGCTGCTAAACATCCTAAAATGCACAGGACAGACCCCACAACAAAGAACAACCCAGCCCCAAACATTCATCATATTGAACCTGAGGAACCCTGCTCTGGATTAATTTTGGTACGGCATTAGCCTCAATAGCCTCTTTACCACAATCAGTATCTTCCACTCTCCTCAGTGTCTCCCATTTCCCTTCACAAGGGTCCTTCAAACACCCTTACCTATTTATGTCCCATCAGGAGTTTCAAGTTTTTCTTGAATGATCTGGCTGTTCATGTCCTGCTGGCCATAGTATTGTAGTGCGTACCTCACAACTGGAACAATTTGGTGGGTACAGGGAGAGCCCCACAGGCAGGTTTGTACCAGTGTGTCAGCCAGGTTGCTATTTTAGACAAAGGAAAATGGACAAGTATTCTGGGCAAAAGCCCCAGTATATACCGGATTCTTTCTGTCTTTTCTATCTCTTAGCTGTTCTCAGGGCTCTGAGCCCCTGGCCTTACTCTCTGGGTAACCTTTCAGCCATATGCATATCTAGCACCAGAAGCCAATCTCCTTCTTACTTCTGACATTGATGGCTTTCTCCTCCCTATCACTGTCTTTCTCTCATCCCAAACTTTTAGCCTCTGTTCTTGTAGCTCCTTTGTTGTGTCTCTCACTGGACATGGGCTAGTTCAAGCTCATCACACGTGAATGCACCAAGACACTATCCACATCCAGCCTCTCCTAGAACATCTGTGATTAACTTCACAACTACTTAAAATTTTACTCTGGTAATACAAATATTGGATAATCTGGGAGGAGGTGACTCTTTTCTCGTGCATACCTAGCCTTTAGCTTAAAAAGATAACACCAATCTATTATTCCCAAAGGGTAAACTGAAGAATGCATAGAAAAGACAATGATGAAACACTTTTGCATAGTTAAGAGAAATAAAAGTACACTTGATATAATGTGCATAAAAATTAACAAAATGCACAGAGGAGTCTGTGACTGCTAGAGAATTGATTTTACCAATTTTACTGAGCAAGAGGGCACTTTATGTGGACCATGAAGATCAGGGACCCATTCTTCACTCTTTCTTCTGGTTGGATATTGAAGGCCTATGGAGTCCTGGGATGTACAGAGTATGCCCCAATCAAGTCCCCATCCTTCTAAATGCTTACGGGACATTGTGGAGGGCAAAACCTGACACACCCAGGACACAGAGCCTCCCACACACATGCTCACTTCTTTTAATAGCTGAGTTTTGGGTGCTGCTTTCTGTTTTCTGGTTTCGTTTCCATTTCTTTTTGTATGTAGGGCTCATAAACATCCGAGCAAAAATGCCTTGTCTCAGATCAATAGGGGAAGGTGATCTAGGCTTGATCTACCTCAGAGGCTAGTAGACTTCAGTTGAGATCCTTACCTTCTTTATGGTAGCATTGTCAACACTGTTTTGTAGGTTAGCATAGTGGGTACTATTACTCTCTTTCTTTGTTCTTAATTTATGCAGACTGTACCCTTTCTCCTCGTAGTACATGTGTCTCACAGAAAGCTGACCCCATGGCCAACCCCAATAGCGGGCACTGATTAGTTTAGCATAATTCAGGTAACCCCACACCTCTTGCCAGGGACTGATTCTGGAGCTCAGCCTTCAGCAGCAGCTCATGACATCCCCTTGGTGATAGTTACTGGTGCCAGAGCAGGCCAAGACCTAAATTGGCCCAATCAGACTGAAGTGAAGTATTGTTCTTCCATAAATGAAGAGAGAGTTTTTCCCTTCCTCAGCCCCAGAGAAGTAAGCAAGGGAGTGCGAAGCCCCAATTTTTGCTGGTAGTCATCATACAACCTTGAGGAGAACAAGTTAAAGAATGAAACCAATGCCAAGGACATTGGGCAAAAAGACACCAATAACTGGATCCTGATAACACAGATTTGTTGAATCAAAAATCCTGAAATGCTCTCTGCCTTCTTGCTGTGAGAGATGATAACACCTCCTGACTGTTTGCATCAGGTTTTCTTAGAGCCCAGAGCATCTTAACTGATCATTTCTCCTCCTCAGGAGAACTTAGGGCCCTGTAAAAGAGACACCACACTTCTCTTTCCAGGAGGCTCAGTAATTCACTGACATCTTCTTTTTCACATTAAACTACTTCCAGAAACATCCTCCTAGCCCCCCAAAACAATCAAGAGACCTCCTTCCTAAAAAGGTTAGAAGTTGTTATACTCCAATTCCAGACCCTCAACAAAGCCTCCTGGGTCTTCTTCCACTTCACTATCCCTCCCTGTGCTCATCAGCCAAACATCTTTTCCTCTGCATTTCTGTCAGGGTTTTGTGGCCTTACTTGTACAGTTTACCTAAGATGGCCTCAGGTACAAGTGTTGATGACGTCCATGTCCATGACAAGTACTTGCTAATCTCTCAGAAGCCACCAGGTATATGGAATCCTGCAGTGTACATGAATGATCAAACTATTTCATTTTTTTTATTCTCCTTAGCTGAAATCAGTGCCTTAAAATAGATTCAGATCCATGCTTTGCCTGAAAAGAGAGAGCTGACAGGGCTTGCAACTGGCAGTGCATCAGTTCCACCTCAAGGAAATCAACAGGGAGAAGCTAATGAAATGGAACAGTTCTCATATTAACCAGTTAGCTATTCAGCTTAGGACAGATGTGGAAAATAAGCCCATACGTGACAAATTCATTAAAGTGAAATTATCCGTTCAACACCTTGATATCTGAGCAGACTGATGTTTCAAAATTATTATAATTATGATCATGGGGATAAAGAGAGCCAAACTTTCAAAAGAAGACTTCAAAAAAATTAAAAATCTTAGTACTACCCTGTGAGATGAAAATAATGAGCTGGTCACAGATTCCCCAGGATATCAGCAATTGCTCTAAATCCTTCTTGATGAGGAATCTGTGACTCTGAACTCAACATTAATTCAAATGCAAATAATATCTCTTCCCCCTGAGAATCATTATTCCTGATGCAGCAGGCAGCTTAATGGGAAATCTTCAGGTGCACTGCAGACTGAACCAGACAAGTTGTTCCAGTCCAGATGGAAGCTTTGACTCCTAGACACACGGAACCTGACAGTCAGGGCCCAGAGTTCTGAATTCCCTCACTATCTCTGAGGTCAAGTGCTGGGTAAAGCATATGAGACTCAGCAGGGTATAGACGTGGTGTCTACAGCCTAGAAAGCATTGCAAACCTCTTCTGCTTCTGTCAAGCACATACCCCACCCTTCAGTCACTGTTGACCAGCTTAGAGCTTTGCATGGAGGTTCCCCTTAAACATTACCTGCAGAAGACAGTCAGTCTCCAGCATTGTCACCCTTAGGGGACCCACATAGGAGAAAAAGCTAGAAGTCTCTGAAATTGGGTGACTTGGGTTTGAAAGTATGATGGTAGGAAAATTACATGGTCATCTGCCCCCCAGTTTCTCTATCAGCAATATGACGACATTTATAAATCTAATTTGTAGTACCATAGTATGGTTTAAGGAACATAACAAAGTTTGTAGGCAACAGAAGGAAGTGGTTAAGAGCATGAACGCTGGAGGCAGACTTGCCTGAGTTTCAATCTGAGCTCTACTACTTGCTCACTACATAACTTTGGCAAGTTAACTCACCTTTGTCTTTACATCAGTTGGCTCAGATGTAAAATGGGAGTGATAACAGTAACAGCTTCTCATAGTTATTATGAAGAATAACTTATTAAAATAAATTATTTTAAAATAATTTAGACCAGTGTTTGTCTTATGTAACAAGCACTATATGTGCATTTAGTACAGTATTTGGCCCATAGTGAGTGCTCAGTAAATGTTATATTAGTAACAGAATTAATTAACACATTTGTGAGAGTGGCAGTAACATTGTACATGAGGGGAAGAGGGAGTAATATTTCTGATGACAGAATACGAAGGGACAAGATACTTTTAGTTAGAAGAAATTGCCTTCTCAGCAACCCCTTCTCATGAGGCTTCATGTCACAGTAGAAATGTAATGTGATACTCCAGTGTATCCTGGTGACACAGGGTCACCAGCTAGAAACACACTCGCCCCCAGGTGCAATTCTCAAGTCAGGAAGCATATTTCTGAGGCAAGCAGAAGGGAGATGGTTTAGTCAAGGTAGGAAACTATCATGTGAGACAATCATGGGTCTGAATGACTATGGACACATGAAATACTTCAATAATTAACCAAACAAATCATAGTTATGTTCCAGAATCACACAGAGACACAGCATGTCAGGTAGATGAGTAGTGCCTGTCTAAGAAATGTAAATAACAACAGTCCTCAGTTTTCCATATTGCAGGGTCATGGAGACCTGCTGGTGTCAATGTTCATATTTTTAAGCCACAGCTGAAAAAGCAACACTTATTTATTCAAATAGCAGAGTTGTAGAAGAGGTACTGATTCAAGAAGTGGGTAATAGGATATACTTGGCTTGTTTTATATGTTAAATCTATCCCTAAAATTTGTGTGTAGAAAAAAAATGGAGAAGCAAATCATGACAGATATTTGGTTAAAGCAACCCTGGAACAAATCTGAAAAATCTATTTAAATACAAATAATCACCTGTACTTTTTGTTTTCTGGGTTGTCTTTTTTTTTCCTATTATTATTGTAATTTGGTAGACATACATTGAGTTTTCTTAAGCCAGGACTTATATTTTCTATTAGGGTCTTTGGCCTGACTAGTATATCTTTTATTCTAGATTGTATTAGCAAGGACTTAAAGGTGTTGCAAGGTAAGTGAGAGTTTAGATACAGCTCTGTTATATGGAACTTTCTCTCAGTTACTTCAGGGCAAATGGGCTTTAAAGTGCCTGCACAGTAAATGTCAATCATTGCATCTTGGCATGTCTTGCAGATTTGTCATTGTCAAAGGTTACAATTTCATTATGATAGTCTTACGATGTGATTAGAATCCTGTATTAACTAAAACCATTTTATATTCAAGGACAAAATTTAAAGCAAAAAATATAAATATATAAATATATATATATAAAGAAGAAAAGAATTTGTCTCCTTCACCTTCAGTGTTGGGGGAAATAGCTAGAAAAACATTTGCAATAATTTCTTCCTTTGCTTCTAGGTCAACTTAATATCAAGGCTTTTCTATCTCATTATCAATTTCAGAAAATAAAAACAAATGAAGAAACAGATCACAGGTCCTTATTCATCAGAGATGCATCTCCTTATCTCTTTAGCCTGACAACATATATCAGGGTTTATTTCTGCTTTTAGTTTCAAAGGTATGGGAAATTTCAGAGCCATGCTTCTATTTTTATTGACTTTTCTTGTCTTCTTGTGGACACAGCATTATTTTGAACAAGGTTTCACCTCTAAGTCTTTTTATACCAGAAGATTATGTCATGGTACCTGAATCACTCATCAGCAAAGCACCCCAATCAGGGGATGACATCTACCTCCCTTTTGTCTCACTCACCATGCAGTCCAGAGCTTTCCCTTGCCACAATAACAGAACCACAGTTCATCCCAGGAAGGAAACAATAGTAGGAATGGTTTAGCCCTCTCATATAATGAGAGATGGAGCAGGAAAAGGCCCACTGGGTGTCCTTAGTCTCCTGTCTCTCCTGATTTCAATGGGAGGCCCTGGTCTCCCCCACCTGAGCTCACCAGAGCGACCACACATAAAATTCCTTCCCATCTTCTCCAACCTGAGAGGAGTCCACAGCCCTCTGGTTAGGAGGCTGAGAGCTCATTTCTATGAATTTATGATTTACTCTTTGGAACCAGAAAGTAGTAAAATACTAGGGAACCTGTCACCTCAAGGCCCTACAGAGTACCTATTTATTTGTTTGTAAATTGAGAGGCACAGGTCTTCCACACTCCCTCTATGGTAGGGGGTTTTTTAATGGCATTCCTTCATCTCTCAAACTGTCCTGACTGCTCGTGTCTATTGGCTTTGTTCTAGTATCCTAGTAGGATAATATACATTCAGAAAATCTTGGTCCTGTTTCTTGTTTTATAAATCTTTTAAAAATCCCAAAATGAAGGAAGCAGAAGAGAGGTTTAATTTTGAAGTCAAGATGCCCTCCCATGAATAGCCTGCAAAATACAGTCCTCTTATCCATGGTCTTCCTTTCTGTAGTTTCAGCTACCCATAATCAACCATGGTCTGAACATATTAAATGGAAAATTCCAGAAATAAACAATTTATAAGTTTTAAATCACATGCCGTTCTGAGTAGTATGATGAAATTTCACACCAATCAGCTCTGTCCAATCCGGGATGTGAACCATCCCTTTGTCCAGCATCTCCACACTGTCTACACTCCCTGCTTATTAGTCACTTAGTAAACTTCTTGGTTATCAGATCTAATATTTTGGCATCTCAGTGCTTGTGTTCAAGTCACCCTTATTTTACTTAATAAGGAGCCCAAAGCTCAGGAGTAGTGATGCTGGCAATTCAAATACACCAAAGAGAAGCCATAGAGTGCTTTCTTTAAATGAAAAGGTGAGTATAGTACAATAAGATATTTTGAGAGAGAGATAAATGCCATATTTATATAACTTTTATTACAGTACCTTGTTATAATTATTCTATTTTATCAGTAGTTATTATTGTCAATCTCTTACTGTGCCTAATTTATAAATAAACTATATCATAGTTATGTCTGTATAGGAAAAAATATAGTATACATAGGTTCATTACTATCCACATTTCAGGCATCCACTGTAGATCTTAGAACATATCCCCTGCTGGTAAGGGGGACTACTATATACAGTCTACTCCAGGGGTTTGAGTCTTACTGAGAATTCTTGAGACATAAAAGCTGCATCAATGTGCATCGCCTCTTCTCAACCTTCCTTTCCATCCTACATCTACCAATATTACGTTGATTGGAGACTTTGCCTGGGTCAAGGATTCTCAGACTTTTGGGTGGATCAGAATCACCACCAGAAAGTGTTAAAAATACCAACTCCCAGACCCTACCTCCAGGAATTTGATTTGGGAGATAGAAAGCAAGTACTCAGAAATATCAACATTTAGCTGGTAGACCAGTTAATCCTGAAACAGGAA
Source organism: Hipposideros armiger (assembly GCF_001890085.2). Taxonomy (NCBI): domain Eukaryota; kingdom Metazoa; phylum Chordata; class Mammalia; order Chiroptera; family Hipposideridae; genus Hipposideros; species Hipposideros armiger. The sequence continues at coordinate 2,555,908 of NW_017731515.1, forward strand.
GTCCAAGACTTTATTTGCACACTGACCTAGGTCAAAGCTGAAACTTTTAAAATCCTCAACAGAACCCTGACTTTTTCAGCATTCTCAGAATATTTTCTTTTATTTCTTTAATATTAAGTACTCAAGATTAGATGTTGCCTCCAGGGTCCTAAAATAACTTAATGTCATCTTGAGGCCAACAAAGCATGTTTTAGATGTCTAGAATTGCTCTTCTTCAATTCAGAAATCCTTTTCTTTTCCATATGACGTGCCAGGCACTGAGGATACAGAATTGGAGCAGTTCTTGCCCTCAGTAACTCACAAGCATGTGGTGATGTTACATTATATTAGCAATTTAATACGGCAGAAGAGTTACAATTATAAAGATAGGTGCAGGTTGCTATATCAGTACAAAAGAGGGGCACTACCTGAGACAGAATATCTGAAAGCCTTATCAGAGCAGATGGCATTAGAACAGGGCTTTGGATAAGGAAAAGAAAGATTAACTAGGCCAAGAAGACAGAGAGGGAAAGTGCAGAGTGAGTATATATCGTGGTTCAAGCATCTACGAGGAGTTAAATATGGCCAGGGAATAGAGGCAGGGGAGACGAGTGACAAGGGAAGAGGTTGAAGGGGTAAAGCAGGATGTAAACCATGGCTAGGAGTTTGGAAATTATTCATTAGGTAAAGAGAAGCCATTGGAAGGTTTGGATGTAGATAGAAGATGGGTCAGATGGGGGAAAGACTGGTGTTTAGATTATTTCCTCACATAGCCAAACTCAAATACCAAAGCTTAATAACTCCAAGCCTGTGGCTTTGGCATCATGTTCCTTTTTTTAAGTAATAAAGAAAGTTTAAAGTTTCTATTACACATGGAAATCTGTTGACAATTTTAATCTGATGGTGGTGGCCACAGCGTTGTGACTTAATGACAGAGTCCTCTGCCAGTAGGAAACAAAAAGGTGCTGTCACTGGCATGATTCAACTCAGCTTTACTTCCTTATTTTACAAATTGTCTCTCTCTTGTTAAATTTGTCTTCTCCTTACAAGTTAGAATCTTCTTGATGAATTCTTCAAGTCATTCTAGGACAACCTATTTTAGCTCAAAAGTGTGGTTAGTTGCAAATGCTTTAACAGCTTAAAAACCCTCCATGGCTACTCCAGCCTGCCTTCCAGATGTAGTCCTGTGTGCCTGTCATGCACCAGTCACCAAGGTTAGAGCCCAAACCTGCCAGGAATTTGCCTAAATCTGTGCATTTGCTCAAACACTTTCCTTTGCCTTAGGATAAGAACGCCCTTGCTCCAGCTTCATCTGCCCTGTCTACATGCTTCTCTGATTCTCTAAGCTCAAGTGGCTAAGCTTGAAGATACCTTCCCTGATAGCCTGAGCAGAATGGTATCTTCTCTGAGCACCCAGACATGTGTCCTCAGTTTGATTATCTTCTAGAGTTTGGCTTGAATTAGGGTCACCTCTGCATAAATCTGTACTGTGAACTCCTTCAAGAGCATGAGCCCATCTGTCAACTTTGTTTCCCATATTCCTATCTCAGTTATGACACAAGCCTGCATTACACTGTATAGGGCTACTTTTCCGCACTTCAGAAACTGTGCTCTAATAACCATACCTGACAGGGATGCTCAGTTCATATAAAGAGCTGGAGCTAGAGCTGGAGCTACCATTGGCTGAGTGCTTATTAGGGGCCAGGCACGAAGTTGAGATTTTTCATATACATATGTGTGTGTTTTTATATGTGTGTATATGTGTTATGTATACATGTGTTTACATAGGTGTGTGCATATATAAATTTTATATATTTATAAAATATATAATATATAATATAGTTAGGAATATATCTATATAGTCAACTAATCCCACATAGAGTGTATTATCATCTCCCTTTTTGAGATTATTAAAGTAAGTCATAGAGAGGTTAGGTGACTTGCAGAAGACATGGCTGCTGGGTGGGGGCAGCCAGCTGCAGCCATTTGTCCCTGACAGAAAAGCCCACACTTAAGCACTTCCTTGTTTTGCCCTGCCCCTACCCCAGGATGACTCCTGATGGAGAAGATTTGAAGCCATCAATTCATTTTGAGGCTTCACTGCCAGTTCTATTGGAAAGTTGGGATGGAAGGGGGCATAGGAAAGAACTAACCACAGAATCTTGTGGAATCACTACTTTGAGGAAGAAAAGAGGAAGACGAGTCAGTGATGGAGGCAGAGAAAGAAAGTTTAGAGAATTTTGGAAACAGAATAGTGCAGCAGAAGGTTGCAGACGCATAGCTCTGTGCTTGCCGTTTTTATTTTAACACACTGACACCCACTTGATGAATAACTGTCTCCCATACTGGCCCGTAAACTTTGTGAGGGAAGAAACCATGACTACTGGGTTCACAGCTATATTCTTAGTGCTTAGCACAGTCTCCAATAATAATAATAACAACAACAACGACAATAATAACAACAATAATAATAATAGGAGCCAATATTTATTGAGCACCTATAGTGTACCAGGGCATTGTTCTAAGAAGATACCCCACAGTATCTTATCTAATCTTCACAAAACCTTGTGGGTAGGTAATATTATTTACTCCATTTAGTAGGCGAGGAAGCTGAGCCCCTGAGAGGCTGCATAACTCACCCAGGTCACACATCTAAGATAAGTCAGGGCTGGGTGTGACTACAGATGTTATGAATCCCAGAACCTGCTTTTAACCATCATGCTGTACCACTTCACATAAGAATTAGCCACCTATTAAGTACCTATTGAATGAAATAATAGCTAAAGAAACGGTGATCAATAGGCCCAGAACTGGAAGGAGGTAAAGAAGTATCAGAACTGAAAAGGGTCTTTGGATTTCGTCATTAAAAGGGTGTCTGTAGCTTTCAAGAGAGACCTCAAAGGAATGCACTGGCAATTTCTTCCGCTCTCTGAGCAGGCCTCGCCCAGCTGTCTCACATAAAGGAAAGAACCTCTGCCCCCAGGAAGGCTGGAGAGCCCCCTTGGGGGACGAGGTCTCTGGTGGGTTCATCTTTGTATCCTCAGTTCCTAGCATGGTGCCTGGCACTGATCTAAACTCAGGGCTACTGTCAAGGCAGGAGTCCTCACAGCCCTGACTCCATGTCCCTTCCCCGGCATCCCACTGACCCATCAGTGAACAAAGGACATAATGAGTGTTGAAGCTGCTAGGAGTGACTGAAAAGATGATATTCTCGGCTCTACAGAGACGTCAAAGAGAGGAAGTGCTGAGGACAGAAACCAAAATCTCTCAGTTTATAACTTTGAACTGGGGCTGGGGGCAGGGAGGAGGGGAATCGCTTTCATTGGCTACAGCCACCACATCAAAAATCAGTAAAACATGAGAAATGCGAACCACATGAAGGGAGAAAGCACCAACCTCAGTGAGCCTCCTAACACTTGAGAAGCTTCTTGGTAAAACTGAACCCTCCCAAATGAAAAATAAGCACTGTTGTTCTTTTTGGTCTAAATCACTTCAAAAGAGGCTCACCAACCCCAAAAGATAAAGCCTGGCTTCAATGTGGACCCCACCCCACTTCCTTGCTGGTGTCTTCCACCACACCTTACAGGAACTAGACTCCACTGAGCAGCAGGGCCTGGGGGAGGAGGGAAGACAGAGAGAACACCTTGGCTGCTCTCTGCACGTTACTGCGATTTGCATGTTGTAGGAGCTGGGGCCAGGTGGTGAGCAGGGAGGTGGCACTACGCTTAGTTGTCTGTACGACCAGCCAGCTGGACCACTGGGCTCAGCCACGCTCAGCCCCAGGAGGCGACAGGTTTCTGACTCCGATCTCAGTGAGTAGCCCTGACATCTATTACCCCAGGAAGAGTTTTGATATTATGCCTAATGGATTTTCTGTGTGTTCCTTTCTGACCATGGAGAGACCTCCCATGAAGACCAAATATGATTGCAAGAAGGGTCACTCCTCGAGCAGAGAAAATCTGATCCCAGCACAACCCTCGTTCCTGGAAGCAGCAAGTTAAAGGAAAGCACCAGAAACAAGGCAAGCTGTTGGGGAAGAGCGCAGGGTAGCGCGAGCTCCACTCCACATTGGCACTCATGAAAGCAAGCTGTGTATGGGCAGCACAAATCGAGAGCATTTCAAAGTTACTTACACTTGGCAGTCAAGAACATTTTGGTGCTTATATTTAATTGTGGGTGTGTTTGGTATTTCTATAATTCACAACACATGAGACCACAGTGTGAGAACCCAAATCAGGAGGAGGTAGAGAGCTGTCCAGTTTTCCTACCCAACTCCTGCTCCACTAAGTGCTTGCCTGAGACTCCACACTGGGGGGTGATGGCCCAGATTCCTGTTGAAAGCAGCCCAGGCGCCTGCTCTGAAGGAGCAGTCTTGGTTGAGCCCAGAGGTCTCCTGCTTTCTATCGAGAGGGAAAGGTGCAAGGGACCAACTGAGTGACTCAAAAGCCCTTCTTTCCTGGGATCAGAGCCAATACAGTGAAGAGGATGTGACTGAGACCAGGAGAGGGTCTGCAGCTCTCTAGATGCCCCATGTAAAGTGGGTCCACAGGAGGGCAAAGGCTGGAGAGCTCCTTTGCTTTCTGTGTCATTAGAGCCTACCCAGAGAGGGCAGTGCAGCTGGGCAGCCTTGAAATGCCATGAAGGCCAATGAAAGAAGGGCCCTCTCTCCTGGAGGCAGGCTGAACATGCTACTAAGAAAGACCACTTCAAGTGGGAGGGAGGAAGGGTGCAGAACTGAAATTTATGACACTTGCAAAGCATTTTACTCATTTCTGGAAATTTCTGGGTAGGTTGAGCAGGCTAAAGCAACACAAAGGAAATGTATGTGTTTGTGTGTACAGGGGCAGAAAGATTAGAGAGAAAAGTGAAAAGGGAAAATAACATAACAGAGGTTAGTGTACACAAACACATAAAGGTACAAAAATAAGCTAAATTTATTCCTTAAGATAGTGGTTTCCCAAGACCAAACCCATGTTGGTGGCAGAATGGAACAAACTGTTACCCATCCACAGTAAGTTATAAATAGTGTTACTGAAACCCAAGTTTGCAAGTCCAACACTTAAAACATTAGAGTTTGGAGTAAGGAAAGATTTACTGATCGAGAAGGTGCCAACCGAAAAGATGGAAGACCTAATAGTGCCTCAAAGACATCTTGCTTGCTGGACTAGGTTAAGGATTTTATCTAACCTCTTAAAATGTCTGCATGATACAGACACGCAGAAGTGCTGGTGGGGCAACTTTTAACTGGAGGACGGTGAAACTTGGCCATTTATGGTAAAGGGGTGTGAACACCGGATCTTCCTGGACAACGGACCCTACCCTTCTGAAAGGGTTCCAGTGTTCCTGTTCCGGTTATGTCCTGGTCCTTTTGTTCCTTGCAGGGAGGGGCAACTGGAGGTCAAAGTTTTCTCCTCTGCACATACTTCAGTTGCATGACTTGAAGTTTTTGTCTGTTGTCTCTGAAAAACAACTCAGTATCTCACTGAACAGGATAGGGCCCTTTTGAGCTGGTTGTGCAGTTATAATAGAAGGAAAAGGAAAGACAATGTTCATATATATTTTATGTATAATAAAAATACATATGTGACATATATGTCAGCTTAATGAGCGGCAAGTGTCTTTACCTGGTAAAGACTGGTCATTATGGCCTTTATTTTTTTAAATGATGGTGTTAGTAGTTGAGAATTGTCCTTTAACCAACTAACCTTGGCCAAAATAAAAATGTTGGCAATTCTACCTTGCAACCAATCCTACTTATTTTTGTTTTCTGACTTTATTTGTCTCTGAAATTGAAATGCCTACGAACTGCTAACCTAACCCATGAAAATACTATATAATGTTTTTTAAAATTTCAAACCTCTTGGACTAATGCATATTTTTATTGAGTACTTCTTTTCTTTTGTCAGTCAACACCATATAAGTTACAAGGAAAGCTGACATTTAGAAGAACATACTATATGCCAGGAATTATACCAGACTCTTTCTTGTCCTTTAGGTCATTAAACTCACATATCTTCATATGGTTGATGTGATTTAACCTAATATGTTTTCCAGAGAGAAACAGAAGTTTTATAACCTGAACAAAACCGCATAGTGGTGAAGTCAGGATTCAAATTGAGGTCCGTCTGACTCAGAAGCCCACGGTGTTTCCCACCTCATGTCCTCAGTTTTCATTGAGCGGTACATACCACTGGGCCTGAAAGAGACCTTGGACATCGTCTCCTCCAGCCTCTAATTTCGCAGAGTAGACCAACCTACTGTGAAGTTAGGTGACTTGCCTAAGGCTTGCTCAGTGAACTTGGTGATGGAGCTGGGCTGCCACTCATTCGCTCAACTCATAGCCCTGAGCTCTCTCTGTGACCCCAATGCTTTTACAAGCACCTCTGCAGCCTCCTTCCTGCCTCCAGACCCTAGCCACAAGTTGGAAGAGACAACCACACTCAGTGCCACCCAGACCCAGGCTAAGAACGCAGGTCACCTCCCCACTGAGCCTGCCAGCTCTGGATGTGACTCCAAGCTGGCCCAGGAGGCTCACCCTGCACAGCCACCACATGTGATGATGCTGGGAACTAAGCAGCTCCCCGGCAATGGCCTCCACCCAGCTCGGGCCATGCCCTGAGGGGCTGGGGCCACAGAGACAAAAAGGCATTGTGTGTGAGAGAGGGAGGAGCGTGGGGAGGAATGCACTGGCAATTTCATCCCCTCCCTTGAGCCTGCCTCACCCAGCTGTCTCATGGTAAAGGGAAGAACCTCCACAAGGGGCTGGATGACCACCGTATATGACAGAAGCTGATGGATTGAGTTCTTAGATTTCCTCCAAAGGATGAAGAGCTTCATTTAGCCTGTATTGTGTCACTTGATACAATGCCTTTGAGTACGTAGATGCTGCCTTATCACGTTCTCTTTGATTCCCCTCAAATAAGGACATTTAAAGAGTCCGATAACATTTTTCTGACAGGAACTCCCACCTTCTTTTTTTCCTTTTTTTCCTAAGAAGAGGAATAGAATCATTTGTTTCCAAAAGGGGGCCCTCCAAAAGAAGCTCCCCGAGGAGCAGAAACCGTTTTAATAGCATCTTCTCTTTGCTGAATTGTGTCTTCATTTTACACTGTTGCTTTATTCTCTGCCCCTTTGACACAGCCAGCTGCCTCTCACATTCCAGCTCAGAAACAGGCTGGCTTCAGGCTGTAACAGGCACCGGCTTCCAAAGCCCTTTCTCTGGGTGACTCACATTAGCCTGTGTGAGCCTGTGAGCCCCACGCAGCAATTCCTAGACCTTTGTTTCCTTTTCGAAGAGCATTTGCGTGTGTGAAACTCTAAGTACAAAAACACTGTCTACCTAAGTACTCAGCTTTAAAATGGAGTGAAATAATTAATTACACAGTGGAATGTCTGGTTCATATCTCATTCAGGTTCATCCTGTTATCAAGTCGGCAGACGGAGGAAGTGACATCACCCACCCAGGCTCTCCTTTGAAGCTAGAGGTGCGTCCTAAGACATTGCCTGTCGAGCTGCACTCTAGGCAGGAAGCATCACACTGAGATTTTCGTTAGAAAAACAGAGGTTGGGCCATCAGTTTAACAAGAATTTTGAATCCTATTGCTCACAAGGTGAAAAAGGTCTTTCGTGAATTCTGCTCTTTGCCAGGAAGGTTACGAAGGAGTGGAGATAATGTCCTCCCAAATGTCTTGATATTTAAGTCCTAAAGCACAAATATGCAGGGGAAAAAATACTCAACTGATCAGGCTTTTATGGAACCAGTGAAGCAAATTGGTCTAACACTGATCACCCATGTCTCTCTTTGCCCAAGAAAGTATTCCAAGCTCCCCAGCCTGTTTACTGGAAATGTGCTTTATAAATGGCGTATCTTGGGGTTTTCTCCCTGAGTGACGGCTCTGGGAACTCTCAGTGTGGGTCTCACCAACACGCAAAATCATTTTACTTTTAAGACAAAAGACATTCGTTTCCTGGAGCTTTCTTAGCCATCGTTACCCTTCTTCCCTTCCCATCCTGCTTTCCTTCCCCTTTCCTGCCTCCCTCCCCACGGCCTTAAATAAAATGCTTAGAAAATGAAGGGTACAGCTGCCCTTTCTTCCCATTCAGATAATCAAAAATGATGGTGAATTTAATATATTTGATTAGAGAAACTCCAATTTGGTGCACTTGAATCAGTTGCCTTTGTCTTCAGCTCCCGATGGCCTGATTTCAGTGGAATGTCCTCTACTGTCCACTGCCAGCTCACTAAACTGGGAGAAAATTCAGCCTCTGAAAGCTTTTGCTGAGCAGGCTCAGAAACAGGGTATTTATGCTGTGGACGATGCCAGGCCCACTTCTTCCTAATCAGAGGGAACACCACTTCATGAGGATTGTAACCCCTGGGAGCCAGTGGCTCTTTTTAGCAATGTTAATTTTTTTTATGGATTTTATTGCTTGTCTTAGTTGATAGTCACCGTTAAAATTCAGGCCTGAGTCTGGTACAAACATCCCAGGAGATTCTGGTGGTTAACTGCACATAAGCATTTCAGAGAATAATAATTGCCTTTACACATGGAGTTCCTTTCATCCAAAGAGCAAGCGTAAACCTCATAGAAAATAAGAAAATGTGTCATAATTTCCCCAAAAGATGTTATTAAGAGAGTCTGAAATGCTGCCCAAGCAACCTCTACCTAGCACGGTGCTTGAAAAGGAATTGATCTCGCGGGGAGTTGCGAGGCTTGGCGAGTGCAGCTTATTTGCACTTCAAGTTTATGGAGATTTTTATGAAGGGCTTTCATTAAATATTCTAAATAAATGTGTGCTCAATGAATAAGTACAACAGTGACTTAAGGGTGGGAATTTAAGTCACTCTCAAAGATGTATTGGAACTCTACAGAGTTCATATACTTCTTGAATATATTCTGTTCCTTACCATTGCCAACGTCAGAGATTGCACTTGGGGTGGACCATATCACAAGGACTGTTAAACTCATTTTCTATACTTTTATGAAGAAAAAGTCCTATGTCTCCTGTGGATGCACCCCAAATCGGCTGCCTAGCCGAGTGCCTGCCCAATGACTTCTCCACCCGGGCTCCATGGTAGGAAACCAAAGTCGGGGACCACAGCCAAGCTAGAAATAGCATCCAGGTTTCTGGGTTCCAATGTCTGTGCCTGATCTGAGTCAATCTGTCAACAACCTTGACAAGGTATGCACTGGGCTCTGCGAGGCCCAGGGAGAGTGGCACAGGGAGGAGGACACCCTGTCCTTGCCAGCCCTGGGTGAGCATCATGCCAACGCCCCAGGGGTGGGTGGTGGGGTATTGGAGGTGAGCACTTCACTCCAAGATCAATGTTACACCAGCAGCTTTGCAGGCACTGCAAGCCCGCATCCTCTGAGGAGGCCTGGGCACGCTTTGGCTCCACGCTCCAAGGCCCTCTGGTCATGAGGCAAGAAAAATGAGCGCAGCCTTCCAGCAGGGCCAGTTTCCCAAGAGCTGCATGGGCTGCCAGGTTCAGAGCCATGTAGGGAAGGCCTCCAGGAGAAGGTTCTAAGCTGGTTGGTGTAAGAGAGTGCCACACACCCCTTTCAGGGGGAGCCCACCCTTTCTAAAAGCAGAGCCCTGCAGCTAAGACCCACAGGGAGCTCCCCCAAGATAGTTGCAAAAACACAACAAAGGGCTGCATTTTACCTCCCTCTTCAGTGCAAGAGTCAAAATTCGAGATTCCTATTGTATAAGAATTAATATGAAAAGAATTTGGTAACCTATTATGGCATTGTGTTATAATAATGGAATGCTCTCCCCGCCCAATCTGGCTTCTTCTCCCCCAGATCTTGCCAACAATTATTCAGTTCCTCAGTGTGTGAGTGTCACTGTGGGGACAGCTTCCTGAGCCTAAAAGAAAGAGGCAGTGAATGCTTCAAGCTGGAAAGAAGGGTGTCGTGGGCCCCAGCACTGCACCCCCCGCCCCCCATCCTCACACACAGACACACAGGACACACACACCTTACTCGGCAGCTTTGCTCTTCTTTCTGAGAGCTCATTGGGACCTGCATGGGAAGTTTAATACTTTGACAACTGCAGCTGTATGAACCACTCATTGTCTTTGATGCAACAAACAATGGGTTCCAGAAAAGGAAAACAAAATACCCTTTTAACAGTGTGCTGCTTTCTGTTTGGAAATTGAGAGTCCAGGGCAAAGGGTTTTCCTTGACAAAGCAGAACAGGGATGCTTGTTTCTGTGCTTTTACTTCGCTGGGTAATTAGAGCGTATTCCCCTGAACATAAAAGATTTGACAAGGATTTCTCCAGAATTTACTGATTTGAAGAGAAGTTCTGAACAACCAAGGGAAAATAAGATTTGTTTTTTAAGTCATCAAGTGTCTGAAAGATTCTTAAGGAGGAAATGGTGACAGGTTCTTTTCCATCTCCACCAGAACAGAGGAAGAAGCAATGAACTTCAGCTGCAGAGTGAGGGATTTGGGTTAGACATGAGAAAAGTTTTCCAGACTGAGGAATGTTCAGCACTGGAACATATCCCTGAAAGAGGATGCTGAAACATTGCTGAAGAGTGAATACGTCTGGCTGTTTACGTGTGGTGAGGGATAGAAGCCTCAGATTCTAGGAAGCCCCTGGCTAGTGAGGGGGTGATAATAGAGTTTTGTTTTGTTTTGAAATTCCTAGTTGTTAGGCTCCTGTCATTACATCTTTCCCTCAGATCAACTCCCGCAGAATCACCCTATTTGGAAGGAAAGCACAGCTTTTCACTTCCTTCTCACCAATTCCAGTCTCATCAGGCTCTGTCTAATCTGTACTTAGGAAATGCCTCCCAGGGTCACCTCTTCCTTTCCTGCCCATGGCACAGAACTACAAGTTCCGCATGCTAAACAATGGCCATTGAAGCTGTGTCTGATTGAGTTAGTTTTGTTTTTCTTGTGCTTTTTCTTAATAGAATTCATTCAACTACATGTATGTTTTCGGCAGTCAGGCCAGTCCTCCTCCATGCAAGGGTGATGTCAGCAATCCCAGGAAGCTTTCAGAGCCAAGAAAACCTCAGACCTAGGAGGAAGTAGTTATGGATCTCGGGGGCTGAAGTTTTCTGTGTCCACAGGATGTGAGAGGGGAAGGGTTCCTGCCCAAGAACGCACAGAGCCTGTGATATGATGAGAGACTGTCAGCTTGCCATAGCCAGTTGGGGATATCAACTTCTCGACAGTGAAATTGGTGGAAAAATGGCTACCCGTTTTCTAAGCTTTCAGGGCACAAGCTGAACAAAAACCAGTCATCATTGCTCTGCCTAAATTGAAGCCGAATAAAAAGAAGGCAAATTATATTTCCTTGGATTGCACCCCTGCCTAAACCATTCACCTGTATCTGTTTTGTCAAGTATTTGTGCCCAGGCACCAGCACCCAGCTTTCTCAATATTCATCCACAGAGTCTTAAAACCCAGCACTAGTGCAGCCTACTCTACAGAACATGAACACTCAAAACCATCCCAGACATCTCCCAGCCTCTTCCCTCTGCAACGTCCCTCCTTTCTGCCTCCTCACCAATGATCACTACCCTGCTCAGGGTAGACAAACTAACTTGAACATGCTCACACATACTCCTTCCCTTATGGGTGGTGGTCTACAATATTTACTAAATTTACAGAGAAAAGTTATCTCAATAAATGTAAACATTTAAGTTTTCGTACATATGACATATCTGCATAGCCTTTATATTACTGACACAGTGTTATATGTAACAAAGGAAGGACCTATTTAGATTAGAGTTGTCCAAATTACCAACTGGTAGAGTTGAGACAGGTACTATGCCAGTGGAATATAAAACAAAAGTATATGCTTTTAATTTTGAAAATATCCAAACCTAACATGTAAGATTATGTTTCGAGATGTGCCTAAACCTAACCATCACAGCGATATCACAGGGTCACAGCTTCTCTAAGACTCAGATCTCACGCCTAACACAGGCGCTCGCAGAGGTCAGTATGGCACTTACAGGTCAAGGGAGAGGATGAATGAGGACTTATTCTCAAGCACTTGCTGAAGACTGTTAAGTGCATCCAGGATGCCTCTGATGCTCAGAAGGTAGACAGGGACCCAGACACCCAACTTGACTCCAGCTTGCATCAGCCACTCCTTCAGGATGGACCGTCCAATATGACATTTGGCACACATCAGTCAAATGCCCCAAACTCAGGGCAACATAAATTAAAAATAAGTCACAGATGGCGGGCTTCTTGAGCATAGAAACAGTGTCTTACTCAATAAGTATCTTCATTGCATGGTAAAATTCTTATCTCGCAGTAGTTAATGAATGCTAACTGCTGAATCTATACATGAATCAAATTTTCCAGGCCTCCAACATAAGAAAATCAGAGAAATAGGGGTGGCGTATTAGTGTTGCTGGTAAGAAGACAACTTTGCAGGAGGATGGATAAGTAGGATTTGGTCCCAAAGATTTGGAGCAAATGCAGGCAGAAAACTTGTGAATTTACCTGCATTGGTCAGTACCTATAATGTCATATGTGCATGATAAGGAAAACTGACCCACCCACTGCCTAGGATAAGAAGATCCAAGACAGCTAAAATAGGAAGGATACACATCAACGCAGAGTGTAACTTGATGGGTAAGCAGCTCACAGAATGCGATCTCCCACACCCTTCTTCTTAGAATTGTACCCCTTTGAGATATAAGGAATTCTTTGGGGGCTAGACTATAGGCTGAGCTCTGTCCCTTTCTGTGGAGGAGGAGAGCATGCATGTGCCCCATAAAACCAAGCATGTATCTGTGGAAACCTGCTTGGACACCCAGAGCACCTGTGAGAAAGAACTGGACAAATGATTACTATTAGAAGTACTACTGTTGGTATTATTATCAGCCCAGTGCCCTGCACTCTGTGATGTGTCTAGTAATTGAATTGAATGATGACCATAAAGAAATGTCTAGTTCCAAGGGCCGGCCGAGTGGCTCAGTTGGTTAAGAGCTCGCTCAAGAGTTTGAGCTCTGAGCAACAGCGGTTCNAGTCCAGCCCGAGCTGAGCAGCCGCTGAGCTGCCAACAGGTAGCAGGATGGCTCAGCTTAAAAAAAAAAAAAAAGAAATGTCTAGTTCCATATGACAGATGGAAGAGAAAAATATAGATGGATGCAGAAAAATTAAAAGAAAAGCTTTCTTAGAGGTATAGACCACCTTTATCAATGTTAATAAGAAATCCATGGGTTGGTATTGGGTGTTATAATCAGGGTATACTCTATATATATCAAATACATGTAGACCCTCTAGTAACTTTCTTTCAAAACCAAATTAGTATAATTGGAACAATTGCAATAGAGAAACTTAAAAGTACATTGAAATGTATATAATTATTAAAAAGATGTTTAAAAACTCCCACGGCTATTACTGCAGTGCTCCAAACCCTTTCTCATTTGAAAGGCAATAACAGTGTCTCCACCAATTGCTATCTATGTTCCTGGGGGTGCGCAAGACTGGAAAAGCAGCCAGGCTACACATTTGCTTCAAACAACATAGAGAGACAGCATAATAAGGGACAGAACGTGAGGGAACGGGACCGCATGAGGAAAGAACACAAAGAGGATCATGTCTCCGTGGACTGTCTGAGGTTTACCACCATCCCATCCACTGAATCCCCAGCCAGCTGATAGAGATGAGCCCTTAATGTGCTTGCCGCCTCTGACTTGTGTCTGCCCAGCATGCAGTCGTCTAAATGATACCGCAACAATGCTAGAGCACACATTAAGCACTTATTGTAACAGCCAAACTGCTGAGCGGGAGAGTTGGAAGGAGATGCAAGAAAAATTAAAGGTGTCTTTGACTGCATGTGCACACTCCTATCGAGCCATAGTGTGGGCTCCGATGGGCTATGTATGGAGTGATTACAGCAGGGAATCAACATACCAGAAGGTTGCTGGTGGGATCTCTCTATTTTTAGGTTAAAAAATATATACATTAGAGCAAGATTGAACCCCAATTTAAATGATGGTGTCAAGGTAGGGTCATCACCTATAACAAATGAGCTTCCCTGGTGTGGGAGGTTGATAGTTGGTAGGCTTGCATGTTGCGGGGAGGAAATATATGGGTAATCTCTGTACCTTCTGCTCCATTTAGCTGTGAATCTAAAACTGCTCTAAGAAGTAAAGTCTATTTATAAAGAAAGAAAGAAAGAAAGAAAGAAAGAAAGAAAGAAAGAAAGAAAGAAAGAAAGAAAGAAAGAAAGAAGAAAGAAAGAAAGAAAGAAAGAAAGAAATAAAGAAAGAAAGAAAGAAAGAAAGAAAGAAAGAAAGAAAGAAAGAAAGAAAGAAAGAAAGAAAGAAAGAAGGAAGGAAGGAAGGAAGGAAGGAAAGAAAGAAACAAAGAAAGAAACAAACAAACAAAGAAAAAAACAAAGTCCAAAGGAGAGGGCAGGATGTGTTATAGTCCTTGCAGCAAATACAGTGATCTCACATATAATTCAGCCTCATCCAGTGAAGAGTTAAAAGGATATAGTCAAATGTCTGCATGTAACTCTGACTCAAACAATCTGAACTCCTACTCCAAAGAAACTGACTCTGAAATTTTTCCTGTTAACATATTTCCAAGCTTCATACTCATATTTTTAGCCATAAACTATCTTGAAAGAGTAGTTGATGTTTTCATTATTGCCATGACTCTAGATCTTAACCGTTCTGTATTAGTTTCATATTGCTGCTGTAACAAATTGCCAACAAACTTAGGGGCTAAAACAACACGTATGTGTTATCTTACAGTTTTGTAGGTCAGAAGACTGGCATGGGTCTCAAAAGACTAAAGTCAAGGTGTCACCAGTCTGAATTTTATTCTGGGGACTCTAGAAGAGAATCCATTTCCACCTCATTCAGGTTGTTGGCAGAATTTCTTGCAGTTGTAAGGCCGAGGTCCCTATTTTCTTTGTGGGTGTAAACTGAGAATCGTTGCCAGCTTCTAGAGGTCACCACTTTCCTAGCTCATGGCCCCCTCCTTCTATCTCCCGATCCAGCAATCAAGTGGTTCTGTAATATCTCTCTGACCTACTCTTTCTAACCCCTCTTTCACTTACAAAGACTCATGTGATGGCATTGAGCCTATCAAGACAATCTCCCCAACTCGAGGTCCATACCTTAGTCACAACTGCAAAGTCTCTTTGTCATATAAGATAACATATTCATAGGTTCCAGGAATTGGGGCAGGTACATCTTTGGGGCACAATATTCTGCCTATTACATGCTCCTTAACTTATTAATTATGGTCCTACATCCACAATGCTTCTAGAACTACCTCCACTAAAGTCTTCTTGAATACTTAGATCCTACATCTACCTCACCCTTATGTGACCATTCTACAATGTTTGATGTTGACATGGCCTATTTCTTGAAGCTCTTGGCTTCTACTTGCTATAATACTGCCTGCTGTTTTCCTCCTACCCCCTGGGCCGTCCCTTACTGAATTCCTCATTCATTTCTCTGTTTCTTTCTCTGAGTAGTGTGGCTTCACCTATACATCTGAGGTCTGCATCCACCTCTCCTATACCCTGGTTCTGAATCATAACTGCCTTCTGAGCAGCTCTGTTTGGATGACCTATAGGCTCCTTTTTACTCCAAGCCTGACACTTCCTCTTCCTGCATTTTATACCTCATTATGGCAGCACCAAACCTCACTTTTCCACAACAGATTCTTAGGAGTTATTCTCTCCTCCTTCTGCCTCTGCCTCATACCCCTCAACCCACTCAGTCATCATGCCCCATCTCTTACCTCCCGAGTACCTCTTCAATCCACCCTATCCTCTCTATTCTCACTGCCACTGCTAATGTTCAGGCTCCTAATACCAGTCCCTAGATTATTGCAGCACCCTCCCATCCTTGTGCCTTGTTCTACCCACTCCCAGCCATTCTTCATAGTCACTAAACACAGATATAATCTTGTCACCACTCTGTTTAAAAACATTGGCTCCTGCCCATTGCCTAACAGCATCAAATCTAGCTCATGGAACACACACACACACACACACACACACACACACACACACACACACACCTAGCCTCATACTGGGTGCTAGACTTATCACCTGTCCTCCTCCCACTTCCTATTCATAGTCACAGAGTAGTCTGCAGACCAGCAGCATCAATCAGTATCACCTGGGAGCATGGTAGAAACAGAGAACCTCAAGCCCCACCCCAAATCTACTTAATCAAAATCTGCATTTTAGTGAGGTTCCTATTCAAATTCTATGCACATTAACATTTGAGACACATTGCTCTAGAGCTGTGCTCTACAGAGTCTCTCAAGCATAAAAACATCATTTAGAAATTCTCTTTATTTTCATGTGCAATCTCCTCCATCTTAATTTGAAGTTTTGCACATATTTTATGAATGACTGACCATTTTAACAAATCACTCCTACTTTTCATGTCTCTGTACTTTCGCTTACACTATTTCCTCTGCCTGGAATAATTTTCCCTCTCTCCACTGACTAAAACTTAGCTTCTGCCTCCTTCAGCATCACCAAGAAGTCTTCCCCATCCCTTCGAACAGGTCACTGCTCCCATGTCCACACTCCTATAAACATCCTTATTGAATTGTTTTAGTTTGCATGTTCATCATCCCCATTAGCTTGTGGGCTCATCACAGATGAGAACCATGTCATTCTCTATCTGTATATCCCCAGTGTGTAGCACAGTGATATTTTCTTAGCCAAATAAATGACTATCTAAGAAAAACCTCTGCCACATTTTAAGCACTCTTCTATTTTTCATGTCTCTATTCAAAGCAAGAGAGTTCTTTTCTAATCTCTTTCCTCAGATCACATGATCTGGCTGATTTCTAGTTGGCATCACACCAGCTGAATAGCGAGCTGAAAGTAGACAAGGTTTGATCTTTACCCACCTGCAACTAATCCAGAGCATTTCAGATCTGCACCCCATCTTCATTCAGCTCTGTGTCTATCTGGTGTGGATATATACTACAAGGGAGAGAGAAAGACAGATGCCTGGAATCACATGTTCAGCATCTTTTGCTTTGTGCAGACTTTGATCTTAATAAACACTTCAAGACCATGCTCATGCCAACACTGTAATCCATATGAGCAAAGCCCTCATTTCAAAGAAAATCATTTTGTTTTTCTGTCTGCTCCAAGGTAACATTGGCTGATTCTGACCTTAACCGGTAAACTACTAAAGGGTATTAAGCTCATTAGTGGAGCAGCCAGACATCTTTAAAAAAGTAGCAGCTAATAAATTTTTCAGATAGGCATATTTCTCTAAATCATTTAAAACAGAGTTTGGTATGTTCAAAGAGTCAAAGAGACAATCACTGGACAAAATCCATTTCTTCATGTGCAAACTTGTGCCCTGTCTACCTACTATACAGGGTTACTGTGAGGATCTAATGATATAATAATGTAAAAAAAATAGACATTTTACAACTCTCTACAAATGTATGTATGACATTTTCATTAATAACATTAATATTTGTAATGACTCCCCAGATTTTACTTCTTCAGGCAAGCAGTTGCAAACCTTCACCCTCTTCCTGAATTTGAATCGTAATTTTATAATGTGCACAGGGCAACCACTTACAGATGATAACTATGCACTTGACTTAACTCAGTTTAATCAAAATTTGAATAAATTACACACTTTTTCCTCCCTTAAATTTCATGTATCTGGCACTGTATGCAATTAGACTTAAAGCTAAGGTAGCATTATTTCCTGTTGTTCTAATACACCCTTTGCCTGCTATGAAACATTGGATCCAACAAGATGGCCATACACCTGTTCATATGGACATTGTAGGCAGGCAGAAGCTAGGAAAAGGATGGGGAATAGCAGGAAAGATGGAGATAGTACTGATTCTCATTAGACCTCACTGTTATCTATTTTAGGGCTATTTCTTTCAACTATTCAATACAGTAAAATGTTCTAGGATCCATTCAAAATTGAATTTAGCAAACTTCATTCACTACTGGCACTAAACTGTGCCACATTCCATTAACTAAAATGGCTAACTAAAATATATAAATATTTTCTACTTATATAGCTAAATAACTAAAAGCTAATGAAATAATTAAAATAGAAAATATGAGACAGAAAAACAATGCAGCCTAGAGTTAACAAATATGAATCACTAGAACAGCAGAAAGGGGTTAATTTAGATTTAAGGAACAAGAAATCTCTCTCAGAAGAGGCGGCCTTTGGGCAGGGCCCTATGAGAGCTGAGAGCTGGGGAGGCAGTGATGGCAGGGATTCCCACAGGAAGGAACAATGGAATGAGGCAGACATGGGTGTGGCAAAGAGAAATTATCTCTACAGAGGAGTGGATTATAGCATGCTGTGCAGTGGGCCTGTTATACACAGCACACGGGCTTTCTAAGAAATGGGAAAGGAGCAACTCTTATATTTCTTTCAGTGTCTTTCTTCTTATTTAGTCAGGTTAACTGATGTTTAATTTGCATACAGTAAAATCTTCCCTGATGTGCTTACTTTAACATCTAGAAAGGACCCAATGCCTAGCAGAAAGCTTTGCACATGACAGACACTAGAATGAGGTACGAACGGTCTGCTGTCAATATGGTATCATTTGACTTTATAAACTGTCTTCTTTTTCCATAGAGCACTTTTGTAAGCCACTGAGTCCACCTGGTAGGTAATAGTAATGTCTATCTTGATAGTTGTCTGACTTTGAACGGCTCCTTGATTTCACCAACTTTCCATTTATTCATTTAGAAATTATTGCATAAATGTCAACTCTCTCTCCAGAGTCTCAGGGCATTTGGTCTGAAAACAGCTACATGGAATCCTAAATGAAAAGGGAGGCAGGACATTTGATATTATTTCTCACTTGGTGATGAATAGACAACATTGTCTAACAAATACTTTGTGAAAGGAAGAGATTGGGTTGTATTGGGGGATATATTAGACCAAGGAGAAAAGACAGCGGTCATGTTTTATTGTTTGAAGCACATTTTTACATTCATTTTCTCCATTTACATTCACATATGCAAAGCAGGTATTATTTGTCTAATTTAATAAATAAGGAAAAGGACTTGAGAGCTGAGTGACTTGTTCAAGGTCACAGGTATAGGTGTATAAACAACACACACAGGATTTTAACTCAAGTTCTAGTGTAGTGCTCTTTAAGAGCAATCACAAGATACTTTTTAATTAAGGCAAAAGAGTTGAAATCACCTTTCATGCATGTACCCATCAGGGCTCAGTTTCAGGAAATAGAAAGTACTCTAGCTATTTTAAACAGAAAGGGATTTAATGCAGGGAATTCAGTGCTTACAAAATTATTGGAAGGGCTGGAAGGATAGGCTGTTATTTGGCTCTCCAGGAATGACTTCCAGTACTACACAGCTGACCTGGCCATGAGGGAGTTGTTCCCTGTACCCCAAACAAAAGGCGGAGATTCAGCAGGCTGCCACAGGAACAGCTGAGTTCCAGCACACAGCCCCAGAGCTGTGGGATCTGGAAACGATCAGCATGCTGCTATAATTTCCTCTCTACTCACATGAGGCCAGAGACTATACAATAGAATTTTGCTACAGAAAAATGCAGCATCTTTAAGACTTTGCTTGCAGGCAATAGTAGCCAAAGCTGCCTGAGTACATATAATGGGTGGACCCTGCTTGACACCCATAAACCTAGCTGCAAAGGATTCTGGAAGATATATAGCTGGAATAGACACCAAGGACCAATCTACTATACCTATGACAGGTAAATTCTGATACACTGACAGAGTCTCCCAAGGCAGATTAGAAAGAGGATTTTGGGGTTGTATTTTAGAGGCAGGTATCACAAGTGGCCTGCATCCGGGCACAATGTGTGGTTGCACAGGTTGTGCACTTCTCAGAACAGGAAAGGAGTGAATTCTTCAGGTTGTACACTATTCACAGCCTATGAGCAGAATGACCCTGGAGTTCTGTGTGCCAGCCTTCTCAGTAGCTATCTGCATGAGAGCAGGGCTTGGTTAAGGCTTTGATACAGAGAGAAAGCCACATATATGACTACATAAAGAAGTTACTTAGAAATAGAAGATCACCCAGGATGCTGAGGCAGTGGCTAATGGAGGACAGTCAATTAGAGGTCAAGACTGACTTGAGGGACTGATAGCCATACTACCTGTCCAGAGATGTAGGTCAGCTGTTTTCATCAAGCTTTCTTAATTAGGCTTTAGCATAAGCATACCAGAGAATGGAAATATATATTTGGATCCAAGATAGTCAAAATCAATTACACTATCCTAAAAGAATTTTTTAACTGACTTTGCATTATGTAAAATTAAAAACATATACTTTCTACCCATGTGTTACACACACACACACACACACACACACACACACACACACACACACTGTACCAGGCTCCTTTTTATTTTGTTATTTTCATTGTTCCTTATTTATTTGTCTTTATGACTTTTCTCTCCAGCTAAACCCAGAATATTGAATTGGGTTCTGGCTTTCCCACTTCAATAAAGACATTGAGAAACTAGTCCATATCCAGAAGGGGACAATGAAAACAGAGACAGGTCTGGACCCAATGGCATGAGACTATTAGCCTTAAAAGAGAAGCTAGTCATCTTCACATACCCAAAGTTCCATCATTTTGGAAGAGGAATATAATTTGTTCTGTGTGGCTCCAGAGAAAGAACCTGGATAAATGATTCAAAGTTACAGAAAGGGACATTTTGCTCAGTGTAACCATTAGATCTGGCAGCAAATGAAACAATTCACTTACTTTTGGTGTCTCCTGGGGTGTAATGTCCCACCTTTGATCACAGTTACCATTTGTCACCTGTATCTGTTGCACAGACTGATTGGATTATATGAAATCTTTCCCACTGACCTTTGAAGTGACTCCAGGACTCAGAGTTCATATACTTGCATCTCTGTCTCTCCAACTCATGCTGTAGTGCATGGTATATAGCAGGCACTCAATGCAATCTCAATGAAAGAATGAAGAGATGAACAAGACCAAGGGCCACAAATGAAAACAGGTTCCCAGTGGAAGCTGGTAAGGACTGAGGGCTATTAGGTGAGTTTGGGCACAGATGCCATCATGCTTTCTTAGCAGCCATCCAAAACCGCAGGAAAGGCTATTTATTTGAGGCAGCAGAAAGTGGCAGTCTAACTCATATGTATAGAAGGCCTTTTGTTTCCAAACCTTCAAACATCCTCTGCATATGATTTCACTCATCCTACATCTGCCCTGGGAAGAAGCAGGCAGGTGGATGCTACCAAACACTCACCAGCCAGCCTGTTTGGACAGGAGTGTGCTAAACGGCTCCTCTCTGGCAAGCAGCCACCTTAACAACCAGGAAAAGACTGTCTTTCATCCCCAGTGACATCATGGGATGACTTGAAACCATGTCAGTCCCTTTTCCTTGATACTTGTGACTCACTGGTTAATACTGAAATATGTATCGCTAATCAGAAATTAGCGCCCTGTGACTCAGTGCTGGACTGAATCAGTGAGGCCTAATGAGTACATGCAACAATAGTGTGTGTTTTCGACCCAGCACAAGGTGTTGACATGAGAGCCCCATCACCTACACCCACTGTCCATCCCCCACCCGCAGCCGCCGGTCTCACAAGCTCCCAGAAGACCCAGGACTGTCTTTCCGGTTTGACTGCTACTGAAGTGCGTCCCCTGCTCATCAGCACTCACCGATCACCTTATTTATCACACCCCGGAATGAAGAAGCCGCCAGTCCCTGCCCTCACCTCCACCCCTACCACTCCAGCTTACAGTGTGTGTCTCTCAGTTTAGTGCCTCCCGGGCTTAGCTCCTAAGTCCAATAGTCGCAGTTGTCCCCCCCTCCCATTCCTGCCTGCTTAATACCCCAGGGTCCAGCTTGCAACCGTCCACTCCTGCAGCAGTGAGTCTAGTGGCCCCAGCCTGCACGTTCATGGGCGCAGATGAGAAAGGTTTCTCTGTTGATTCACAGGAAGAGTATTCATACCTTTTGACTTCCTGTTTTTGATGAACCAAGTAAAAGAAAAAGAAGTGTTTTTTCTTAAATATAATTGTCCCCAAATAGTAAATTATAAAAAAGCAAATTGAAGCTGTACATTCATTAAGGGCCTGTCACTGGAGCCCATCTTCAAGGCCAGGTGCTGGGGACCACTCCATGACGCACGGCTAATGCTGAGCAGCCATGATTCTTGGGACACAAGACACGACCATTTCTAGGACAGGAAGTGAAGCGGGGCATCTTCAATTGCAACCCCAACAGATAAAATGTGTGCAGAGTGAGTCAGTGAAATGGCAACTGCACCATGAGGAACTGAGGAGCACTGAGTCCTGTCCCAGCAGATGGCTGCTCTCTCCCAGCACTGACCTACCAACATGATAGATTTGATCCGAAGGATGGGCGGACCTAGCTCACATTCAAAAGTGGTCAGAGAATGGAAATGAAAAACGCAATCCCCAGCCACCTTAGGCTGAAACCGTTGACATCCATACAGCATCCATTGCTTATGAGAGGCAAGGAGATAGAGACCAGGGCAGTCTGTGCCCTATATTGTAAGCACATTAGAGTAAACTGATGAGGGAGCCAGACTAGCAGTGAAAAGGCCCTGCCCAGCCACCAGGAAGGCTAAGGGAACCCACATCCCAACACACCTGTGTCCATTCAAGCTCTAACCAAGAGATGAAATGGCGGCGTCCAGATAAGTGTGCCTGGCCTGTTTGTGCTTACAATGTTTCTTCTTACGGAGCTCTGGCCACCCTCAACAATAGCATAAATATTCAATTAAGTGAGCCCACACATAGTAGGTGTTCAGCACAGAACAGGCCCCTTCTCTCCAGGAAGTCTTTATACTGTAGCTTTTAAGTCATGGTCTTTGGCAGCTACATCTGGCCATGGTATTTTTTAACTGGGCAGCCTTGTGCAAACTACTAAGACAGCCTTGACCTCTTTCTTCACCTGCCTTATTGGGTTGTTGTGATGAATTTACTTAATTTATGTAAGACGAAGCCCAGCCCACAGTAAATGCTTAATAAATGGCAGCAAATATTTTATTCTGTGACCCTTCAGATTGGGTTTGTGCTATATTATTACAGCATATATTGTAGTTGGTTTGTAGCTGCCTGTTTGCCCATACACAGGACTATGAATTCCACAAGGCAAGGGCTATTTCTTACTCATTTCTGCATTCCCGGCACATAGCACACAGATTGGCGCCTAGTAGGTGTTGAAGAAATGAACCTCACTTAGCATGCTTGGCACACAGAGCCAATGCACGGCAGTGACAAAAAGCATGCCTTCCATTGCTACCTGTTGCCAACACTTTGTTCCCAGCTACAGGTTGTTGTGCTTCTTCGTCTTATGAGAGTCACCTTAGACTGAAAGTTTGGGCTCAAAGTATTTCTCAATGCATGGGACCCTGCCCCAGACATTCCAAATCTGAGCTATGGGGGCAGCAATCTGGAACCTACACCTGTGGACAGTTGAAGAAATGGTCACTAGGTCAGCCTGCATACAGCCAGCAAAGCCCAGCAGGCCACAGGCAGCCTCTGAAACAGAAAGGCAAAGTTTCCTTTCCAACTTCTTCAAAAAGAAAGCAGTGATTCTCACACCTGCAAGACGAAGGCTGACGCCCCCCGCTTCTCAACAGATGACACCTGCATGGAGAGATAATCATGTGGTCGGCAATGTCTCCTAACCCAAGAGAACGTAGCGCTTCCTTTCTCAAATTCTGTTGGTTCTATCAAACCCACAGCTGTCCAGGACCTAATCCAGAAGTGGGGGTTCCTTTCCAGTCATTCACAGAGGAAGAGGGACTCAGTATCCATGGTGCCCCGACTGTGTGACAGGCTCTGTACTGGGAAGCACGCACGACGCAGACAAATT
This sequence comes from Hipposideros armiger, assembly GCF_001890085.2. Lineage (NCBI taxonomy): Eukaryota > Metazoa > Chordata > Mammalia > Chiroptera > Hipposideridae > Hipposideros > Hipposideros armiger. The sequence continues at coordinate 2,579,730 of NW_017731515.1, forward strand.
AATATCTCTTGAATTTAGACAGACCTACACTCCATATTCCCTCAGGGTCATTTTTTTTTTTCCTGAAGTGCACAGGAGGTTAAAATTAGAAACCACCAGTTAATAGCTGCATTACAGGTTTTGTTACCATTAAAGCAAAGGAGTCTTTATATCTGTCAGCTAGGGCCACATTCATGTAAAATGCATCATTAAAGCAACTGAAGCCTCATGCTCCACACAGATGAATCACCACAGCAACAGTGAGCACAGATGCTCGAAGAATGGACAATGCGAATTGCCAAGACATTCATTAAGTTCTTACTTGATTTTTATCTAAAATGTCTTAGCCTACAGCATTGCAATGGAGATAGACACTGGCTCTGCAGAATGGGTGGCCAGAATGGATGACTAACAATGCATGCTTCTGTGTGGGGCAGCCTTTGGGGAAAGACAGCATAAAGTGCCTACCTAGTTTGAACATATGTCCAGCTAAGTCACCTCAGGCACCTCAGACCTGGGAGATGCCATATGGGCCATGGACAAAACCTTTCATCTGAACTTTCATTGGGGCACAAATAGTGCTTTGCTCTATGCTCTCAGCTCAAGCAAGAGCAGAAAGACCAGGGCCCAAGCCACCTCTATGCAGAGAGTATGGCCCAGCATGGCCCGAGCACTGCCTAAAGCTGCCTTTTCTAGGGGCACTCATCATCTCAGGCACTGTCCACCCCACACAGGGGGCTTGTCACTGACAGACGTCTGCCTCTTCTCCCAGTGCAAGCCTGTCAGGTGACACAAAACAAGTGGCTATCTGAAAAGATTAGTTGACTCCAGAGTGTGAGGTTATGACAAGGATAGGAAGTATTCATTGAGAAGGGTAATTTTGTCAATGGTCAATTCCTCAAGGGTTGACACCTAAGGTAGGGAATTATCCAGGCTCTTCTTCTCTTTCTTATCAGTTTTTTTATGAACAACTTACTGTTATTATCACCTTCAATGAAGGGCTAGAAGAAGCTGGAAAATTAATCTTTTTGAGCCTCTGCTAACTAACCCTGAAAAAAGATTTGAAGGAGAAGATTAAAATGGCCAAGTAAGATGTGGGGTTCATGAATCCATGCTTCCTCTAATGGATGTCTTCATAGATAATGAAAACAAACTGTGTAGTTGGATTTCTCTCTGTTACTTCCTCTAAATGGCTTTTCTAGAAGCTTCCATAATGTCACAGTTCTGGCTTTTCTTCTGCTTTCTTTTACTTCTTATGCATTGCTCCCTTGGTTCTGCCTTTTGTTCTTTGATGTTCCTATAACCCCCTTTCATGACCTGTAGGAAAAGGATTATCTAATTGTCTGACTCTCACTAAAGACTTTGTACCCTGAGGGAAAGGACTATGTCTGTATTGTTTTGTAACCAGCATATGTCTGGAATATGTAGTTGAAAGCAATAAATATTAGTTGGGAGAATGACTGAATAAAGATAATAATCAATATAAATGCAAATATAGGACCAAAATACATGCATGTTATATCCTGTTCAGGTTTACTGTTCAAACACTTGTGAGAGATAAATGGAGAATAGTATTGTTTGTAATCTGAAGGTGCAAAAGGCAAGCCAGGGGAAAGTGAAGACGAGAGATAAGATGGGTATAAAGCTTTGCCTTTTGGGGGCAGTCAAGAACATACACAGTTTCAATGTAGCACAGCCATCTGTGCATGGCTTTTAACTTTTTCCAAACGTTCTTACAAATGTTATTTTGTTTTATCTTCATGATAACCCTGTGAATTCGAGAAAGCCAGTACTGTTATCCCCATTTAATAAATAAGATAATCAAGGCAGAAAAGCTTGTTGCTTTCCCCCAAGACACCTAGTGAGCAGGCAGCGGAGCCAGGGTTACCAAGGCCTGGGCGGCCCTGTTTCACCAGTGGGGTGGGGGTGGCAAGATCAGCCTGAACTCTGAGGTCAAGGCTGTCAGGGGCTGCTTCCAGAAGGAAGGAAGAAAGGTTGGAAGGAAGGAAGGAAGGAAAGAACGAAGGAAGGAAGGAAGGAAGGAAGGAAGGAAGGAAGGAAGGAAGGAAGGAAGAAAGGAAGGAAGGAACTGATCCGGAAGAATAAACAGGAAAAGAGTCTTCCCGAGAAGGAATCATCTACATGTCAGGTCAGAAACATCCTCACGGGGCCATCAATTCCCCAGGCTGCTGCCCCTCTTCACCTCTGCCGCTCTCTGCCCCAAATTCAAGCCCTCTAGGCTTCCGCCTCCCTCACACTCCCATCCAATGCTTCTCTTTGCTTCCACCCTGTGGCCTGGCCCCATCTCTCTTCTCGCTGCCTACCCATCCAACCACGTCTTCTGACTCAGGTTAAATAACTGGAAACCATCACCCCAGTGTTTCCTGATCTCTCAGGGCCCTTCTGACTTCACTTTCCTGCCCATCCTGGTAAACCTCTTCAGTCACCCTCTCTCCATGATCCTCTAACCTTTAACTTCCTTATCTTCCATTTCATCCTCTCAAAAAAAAAAAAAAAACCCTCAGTCCCACCATTCTGCCTTTGCTCTATCCAAAGAAAATCCACACCAATGTGAGGGTGAAGGTAAGAGGTACATTAAAAATTCTTTGTCTCCAATCAGCCCAGCAATCCTTCCCCATATCCCTAATCCCCACCCTCTCCCATTTTCAACAACAGTGAGCCAACCTTTCACCTCTGTCTTTGAATCGCCAATTATGTCAGCTCCTCCATACCCTTTCCTGTTCCATGAATTAAAATGAGGCCACCAGCTAAGAGTATTCTGCTTCTATGGACAGCTTCTTCTTTGATTACTCCTCTGCTCTCTACACAGTGGACCACGATCTCCTTCTTTAGGCCTCTTTTCTATGAGCTTCAGAAAACCACCCTCTTCCGGCTCTCCTCCCACCTCCCCGGTTGCCTCTTCTCAGCCTCCTCTGCTTCTCGCTCTTCTACCTGTGAGAACAGGAAGTGTCTTGTCCATACTTTTAAATATCTTTCATGACTACCAAATTTCTTCCTTATCCTTCTCTGACCCCTGAACCCCTATATCCACCTGCCTACTCACATGCATGCTTGGGTATTTCATATGCTTGTCAAATTTATGTCCAAAAAGTGTTTTGATTTGTCCCACAAAACCTAATCTTCCCCAGTCTTCCCCAACTGCATAATCGACACCACCATCAATACAAATGATAAGGATAGAAATTTGGAAGTCACCTTTTATCCCTCTCTTCCCAGCAATTCATAGTCCTATTTGCAACCCTGTTGAGTCTATCCCTAAAAATTTACATTTCAATCCATGCATTTCTCTATATCTACTACCACAACTGTAATGCAAACTACCAACATCTCTCATTAAGACAAATGAAAGAAGTTCCTTAATGGGCTCCCCATTCCTCCACAACCTCCTCTTCCTGCCTACTCTCCTCATAGCAGCCAGCATGAGCTTTTAAAAACATGCAAGTCATTCCTCTACCTAGCACTTTTCAGTAGCTTCCTATTGTACTTAGAAGAGAGCACAAATGTGCTGCCATAATCTTGAGAGACAGACAATGCGGGTCATGCTGAGCACTCCAGGCTCCCCTTATCACCACCCCCATCCTGTCCCTACATGCACCCGCTCTGCTCCAGTCACATTGAGCTCCTGACAATTCTGGTACAGAGTTGCCTCCCCAACAAAGATTTTGTGCTTGTTCTTTGCCCCACTTGGAACTCTCTTCCCTGGTTCTTTACAAACCTGGCTCCTTATCCACTGGGTTCCTACCATTCCTCAAAAAGACCCTTCCTCACCTCCTTGTTAAAGTTATTTTGTATTCCAGGACAACTTTGGCTTATAACCTTTGTGACATACAACAAAAGATTTAATGACTGCCACAAGAAAAGTTTATAAGTGACTCCTGTAATAGTCCAGGGTGGTCCCAAGTTGGGGTGAAAAGGGCTAGAAGGATAAGGAGTGCTGTTCATCACAGACACTCAGACACCCAGGCTGAAGGAGGCTCTGCTGTCTTCTCCACGTGCTTTCCAAAGTCTCCCTGAAAGTCATCAACCCCATCGGTCAGAGGAAGTAGTCTGGAGGGGTGTGCATGGGAGTTCTAATAAGCGGCACACACCACTTCCACTCACATTCCAATGCCTGGTACTTAATCATATGACTGTACTTAACAAATGGCAAAGGAGACTGGGAATGTTGTCCAGCTGTGTATAAGGAAGAAAGGAAAATGGTTTGCTGAAGAGCTGCCCAGACTTTGCCATGCCATCTATTTGTTCTACCCTCATGTTTCATAGAAAAAGTCTCCTTCTTCCTTTCTAGGGCCAAACCTTCCACCTCTGCTTTGAATCTCATCTCTCCCCACATTCCCAAGTTTTGGGGTTTTTTTCTTTTAAATTTCCCTTTCCATTTCTGTATTCTTAACTTCTTCTTCTAACTTGGGTTCCACCTCCAAATTACATCTTTCACTTGCTAAAGCCACCAACAAATTCCATATTTTCACCTCCAAAAGTCCTTATTTCTTGAACACCGTGGAATCTGACACTGTGGACCTCTCCCCTCTGTTCTAATCCTCCCCTTCATCTGTAATGATAATTCTCTGTGCTGGTGTTATGCCTCCCTTCTTGCCCCTACCTCCATGGATATTTCTTCCCTGTATACTTCATGTTTCCTTTGCTTTCTTTTACTTCTTACACAATGCTCCCCACATTCTGCCTTTTGCTCTTTTCACCATCCCATGTTGACTTCATCTACCACCATACCATCAATTGTCATTTGTATTCATATGACTTTCAAATCCATAATTCTAAATAAGAGCTCCCTGTTACACTCCAGCCAGTATATCCAATTGCCTCCAGGCCATCTTCACTGAGTATTCTTTAAGTACCACACCTTGTTCTATGGAGGATTTCAGACAGTCACAAGGTATATATTTTGATGAAGGATTTAAATATCAAAAGGAAAATGTAGGTAAGAAAATCATCAAGTCCAAGGTAGCCCATGATATCTGTATAGAGATAACCATACAAGTTGTGTTATCTTTTTATATCAGAAATATGATAGTTGCCAGGTTCACCACATCCATTAGATAAAAACAAACCATATATCCAAGAGAAGCACATTCTTTCTTCTCTTTAGATCCAAAAAGTAACTTCATAAAGGAATAAATATCGTGTGATATTTTGGATATTTTGGAGGAAGTCCTTGACACCATCCCTATCCTGGAATCAACAACAGGTTTCACCTGGATGTGACTTACAGTTTTCCTATAAAGCTGAGACATAACACCAAAGCATAATTTAATAACATGAGTGTTTGAGAGTCCAAAACAATGCAACTTTATGATGGTCTGGCTTGATGCAAGTAAAGACTTGAACATCAAAGGAAATAGATTTGTTATAAATTATTCAGGAATATCTCTTATATATTATTTCACACAACCAAGTTCTTCATAGGATTAGATAAGGCTTCTAGGGTTCAGTAACTGGCCAGAGCCTGAATGCAAACAGTGATATGTTGACAATTACAGCACAAATATATAGGTCTTGACAGTAACCAGGATATTGTCCTCTTAAGAAAATGTAGACACTTAACCAAGGCAGTCTCTGTGGGATCTGCTCCTGAATATTCCTCAGGCATTTCAAACTCAGCCCATCCAAAACTCATTCACCATCTTTCCCCCTGAATCTTCATATAATCCTGTCATCTTGAGACACAGGCTGAAAGAAATACTTTCAACACATACATTTGACAAGAGATTAATATTCAAAGTATATAAATAACTCCTGCAACTCAATAACAAGTAGAAAACCAATGAAATAAAGTTGGCAAAAGACTTGAAAAGACATTTCTCTAAACGATGATCTACTATTGAAGTCATCTGGAGCACTGCTCACAAAGTGGGCTCTGCCAAAAACCAGTCCAAAAAAGGCCTTGAGGGGTAAGGCAAAGAATTTGAACTTTGTCCAACAACTGTTAAATGATTTTAAGCAAGGATCTATATGCTCAGCTTTTAATTCTAGGCAGGTCAATCTGGATGTTAGTAAATGTTCTGTGAAAAAAAGAAACGGTCCTATGGTCAAAGATGTTTAGAAAACCTAAACCACTTTATCAGGAATCTCTGCTGCTGGATTCCTTGCAATGATATTTTGCAGATAGACGCTAAGAAAGGGCAAGATAAAAAATGTAGTTGGTCAAGAAACCTGTAATTTAAGGAACATCGCAGAAAGCCACTTCCTGGAGGACATGGTAAAGAATCTTTTCCTTGACTTCCCTCTTGTACCCTCGCAACCACACCCAGTCAGTCACCCTGTCTCAAAAGGTCATTCCCAAATGCACCTTCTGTCTTATCCATGCTCTTCATACTTTCTGGATTAGCCTTCTACGTGCCTTTCTGCCTCCCATCCAGCCCATTCCAGGGAGGATTTTCTGGTGCAAACTTGATCACTTTACTTTAGTCCCTTGATTAACACCTCTCAAAAACTCCCTACCAAAAATTTTTTTAAAAGGGTTAAGTTTAAATTCCTTATCATAATTCACAAGGCCTTTCCATACCTAACTTCTTTCTCTCTCTCTCTCCTGTCTCATCTCCCCAACATGTTCTTATACTCCAGGTTCAAAAGGCTACCTGTGCTTTCTCAAATGCATGCTTCAGCAATCTCAGCTTTTACATGAGGTGTTCCCTCCCCATACAATGTTCAGAGCAGTTCAGACTCCCCAGACAGTGTGGACTGATCCTGGAAACATTTCGGGTAGGAGTTCCATCCCCTCACCCTCCACCTCACACACTTCCATCTACAGCACTTGCCACTCTGTACCATCACTGCCAGCGTGTTTGTCCATCTCCTGGGCCAGAAGGTAAGGACCCTGAGGCCAGGGCTATACTGTTTACTGCCTGGGCCCTATTTATCTAGGCATCCCATGCACCTAGCTCAGGAACTGGGTGCTATAAATCCTATTAAGTCCTGTTCATCTTTCAACCCCAGCTAAAAATCACCTCCTCAAAAAGGTTTCCTTGACCTCACATCACAAGGTCATACTCTTTTGTCATACACTTTCCTACTTTCCTTTACTTTTCCTCATCACTCTTGTCATCCCTTGTCACAGAATAATTACTTTTCTGTATTATTATTTGACAATGAATCTCTCCACAAAATAGAGATCATGCCTGTCGTATCCCCAGCATTAGAATAGCATCTGGCACAGAGTTAATGTTCCATAAACATTTGATGAGCAAATGATTGAATGAGAAAGTAACCTGGCTGGGAGAAAAGGGGCTAAGAAAGAGCTCATTCACTCAACAGGGCATGTGTGGTGGTTGTGTGCAATCGATGAAGGCTTATAAAACCCAGGAGCAGGAATCTTACCTATGAAAATCATGCTCAGACACTCCCACCTGGAGAGGAGGAGATGTGGTGACATGAAGAGCTTCTCTTTTTCCATCCCCTGCCCATGTCCACGACTGAGCACAAGCAGACCAGGGAGAATAACATGGCACTCTCAATTTGCCATTAGAAAAGCCAGGCTGACTCAGAGAGCAAGGCTTGTGGCACTTCTGTTGCTGGTTCTCAGGTGGTATTTAATTACCACCGTTATTAATTCATAACAGTAGTTCTCTTTTAAAATAATACAGAGCTATAAACAATGTTTCATAAATATGTGAAAATGGAATTAAGAAACTATTTACCAGATTCTACTTCCTCCCCAGAACTCTTCATAAATGCAAATTGATGTGAAGCTGAATTTTTTACAAATACATTGCCCACTCACAAACCAGCCCATGGAAATAGAATAAGCTGTAGTTCCTCACTCTTTCCTAATAGCACTCTAAACTCCCTCCCTCCAGCTCCTTTTATCTGAGAATCTTTATCTTAAACCACTTTATATGCAGTCATTAATTTTCACAGCACTCCTGCTAAGAAGATTCTATTACTTCCATTCAACCAGAGAGTAAATCGAGAAGCCAAATTAAGTGATTTGCTTGCTCAGGAAATTAGTGGCCTGCCTGGGTTCAAACATAGCAGCTCTGATTTCCAAGGCCTGGCACCCAAATGCCACCCTGATATTTTCTGCCTTTGTGTAGGAGGTAAGGACCTGAGCTTCCAAGTTGTTAAAAGCTGGGCTCAAATCCTAGCTCTGTGATTTTCTTGACAAGTTACTCAACCTCATTAAGTGCCTGTAAATTGGGGATAATAAGAACACTGGTTTCATAAAGTTGGTGTTAGGATTAAACATGATAATGTACATAAAGGACTTAGCACAGGATCTGAAACAAATGAAGAATTATGTTATTATTATTATTATACACACCTGGAAGGGAATATCCCTCACCCAGCCCCCTCAATAATCTTTTCCTCATCACATCATAAAATGAGTAAGCCACACCTGCAGCTGTGCTATACCACACACACTTTTGCAGATCGATTCTGCTATGGGCCTATTAAAATACCTGAGCACATACCTAGAAATTACTACATCAATAATTATCCAATTATACATGCATGCATGCATCCATCCATTCATCCACTCATCCATTCGTCCATCCACCCAATCACCCATCCACACATTCATCTACCCCTTTCATCCAGCCATCCTCACATCCATCCATCCTTCCATTCACTCATCCATCTATTCACCCAACTACCCCTCTACTCATACACGCACCCACCCACACATTTTCCACCCACCCACTTATCCATTAATGTTTAGTGCATGTAGAAAGCATCTACCATGTGTAAGTTTTGTGCTAATTGCTGTGGGATATAATGAGGTGATTAAGACACAGTCTCTGCCCTCAGAGCTGCAAACCCAGACAATTATAAGAAATTATAAAGCAAAATGGAATATTAAAAGTATCATAAAAGAAATTGTTGAAGGTGAATGCAAGACACTGGTCACATTGGGAGAGTAGCAAATTATGAGCCAGGAGATCTTTTCTTAGTCCTGGCTTTAACATTGATCTAACATAAGTCCAGTCACCTCCCTAGGGTTTGGTTTCCCCACGTGTACAATGAGGAACAGAAGTGAATGATTCTGAGAGTCCTTTTAGCTCTAACATTTTTCAATTCGTCTGCCTCTGGGTAAGGCAAGGTAGCATTCTGAGCACTGAGTAATGGATATGGCATTCCAGCAGGAGGAAATGATACAGCAAGCTCAAGAAGATAGAAAGACATGGGATATTAATGGAATGACAAGCCATACATTCAATTACAGCAAATGGCAGAAGGAGGTCATGTCATGAGAGTTAGACCTGGAACATATTGTGAATGAACTTATTTATAGGCAAAGAAATACATACACACACACACACACACACACACACACACGATGGAGTGACATGTGATCAGTCTACACCTTTAAAAAAGTAAGCTATGGGGTAGAAAAGGTGAGGTGACATTCGAAAAGGGAGACCAGGAGGCTGGGTAAAGGCTTTTGTAACAACTTAGATAAATAATAACCAGGGTCTGAATTAAAGGAGCAACAGGGAATATAAAGGAGATAAACATGAGAATACAGGCACAATCTATAAGACCCAGTAACTCATTTAGAGTGGAGAAAAGTAGTTAGAGCTGATTCTGAAGCTTTGTGTTAATGACTAGAAAAGTACATTCAACATCTGCTGAGCACTGACCAAGAAGCAAGCCTTGTGCTGGCCCTGGATATATTCCGGTGAGCCGGCCAGGTGTGGGCTCTGCCTTTGTGTGAGTTCCAAATACATTCTAAGAAGAGCCTCCATTCATATAAGAAATCACTCTTTCTTGTAACTAGCAATTGCTGAGTCTGTACTATGTACAAAACTCAGTTAGAGTCTTCCACTCCTGGAAGGAGAGAATGAAGAGAAATGGTGTTTCATCATGACTGATGTCCCGCATGCTACCTAGAATCAGTATGAATCCGTTAGGCTCCCTGAAAGGAGGAAATGGCAGGTCAGAGAAATGGGAAGAACTAATCGTTACTCAACAAGTGGTGAGGGTCCTTCTTACTCCATCTGTACAGAGCCCACTTTCCCAGGGTTACTTCCTAGGTACACCTCCTACATTGCTGCAAGGGGAGGATAGGGCAGGTGTCCACCCTCCTTGCAGAGTTAAAGTCTCCACTGAAAGGGGCCCTGGAGTAAACTGAACTGGGAGGCAGGGTCTCCTCTGCATGCCCTGAAAGCGTCTGATGGCAGAAGTCCAATTCTTTTGGATGACTGCTCTCCTCTTGTTTACTCCTCCACATGGTAATATCCCCCCACTTTCAGCAAACCAAAGTGAGGCAGCGACTTGGGTGTGTCGTAAAGAGCCTGAGAGGGGAAAAGCAGGCAGTGCTCCAGGTCTGTGCCACAGGCCCCTCTGTCATGGGCACTCCATTAGGCAGCAGGAAATGGGGAACCCTCCTTCCTGGACTCTTTCCTACCCATCTGCCTTGTGAACACCTATTCACATTTCAAGTCTTAGCTCCAGATTGTCTGAGCTAGAAAGCCTTTCTCACCATCCTCATGCCTATCCCAGGCACAACGGGCCATTCACTCTACCTTGTTCATAACTTTAATGGGACCCATAATTCTTCATTTTAACTTTATATATTCACATGTCTTTCCCCCCAACAAACTGCAATCATTCAGGCAGGACTCTGCCTTAGCCATCTTTACATCCCAGCACTTGGTTTTGTACCTGATATCTAGTTGTACTTAAGTACTTGTCACTAAGAAGAGTAGCCAACTTATAGAGAGCTCACCCTGTAGCAGGCTCTCTCCTGAGTGCTTTACATGCATTGTATCATTTATCCCCACAACCCCTGGAGTTTGGTGTTATTATCCTCACGTTATAGATGAAGAAATGGAGGCTTAGACAGACTAAGCCACTTGCTCAAAATGAAAGTGCTGCTTTCTTTCCTGGGATCTCCATCTCCTTAGATGGATGGTATGTAAAATGGTCTGAAATTGAGAAAATTTCAAATCTCGTTGCAAAGCTGAGGGTTGTTGGCTTCGTCTAAGCTGACAAAGAAATAGTGGGGAGTATGTAGATATACGCTCAGATTCTAGGAGTTCTGGCTTATTCACCTCCAGAAAGGGCTCACTAGTAATTTAAAGGTAACACATGTACCTATCAGTGAGATTATTAGTTCATGGTTAACGAGCATCTAATAAAATGGATTTTAAAATATAACCAGCCCCTTTCCCTCTCACACTAACTCTGGAGACACACTCATTTATAGCAACGGTTTCTCTCATTGACTACAAATGGCCTTCCCCACCACTGTCCCCCTTTCAGATACAGCAGGCAGCAGGCTCCTCTTCCAAACCCATCCAAGGACGTGCATACATAGGTACTCCCCAGAAGGAGAAGAAAGGCCATTAGGCATAAAGGAGATTTGCTAGATGGTAGTGCTGACTGGTTCTATCCCACTGCCTGCCTCCAAAAATAGCCTCTTTGATGGCCACAAGCCCAGAGATCCCATGAGAGCACCAGGTAGACTGCATTCTTATTAAAAAGAAACAGCCCACCTGGGTCTGAATCCTGCACAGAGAAACAAAAGAGAAATGGAGGGAGTTAAGCAAGTTCCCACAGCAAAGGTGTACAATATAAACTTTTACCCAACCACCACTGCAAACCAAGGCATTCTGCACAGTCAGAAGAGGCTTAATTAGCCTGACCCAGGAGTCTAAGGCCAGATAATTAAGAACATTTCACAACCTCGGTTGTAACATTAGAGACGCTACAGTTCATTCTGCCACACCGCTGTTGGGCTCCAAATTGGAGAACATTTCGTTTTCTCCAACTCAGGCTTATTTTAAGAACACTGAGACGGGGAAAGTGTCCTCCTGTCCTTTAGAAGCTCACAATTGTTTACTTGCACATGTGTGTCTGCATGTTCTGCTGGTGTGCTCTGCTCCTCATCAAAGGAAGCTCATGAAAGAGGAAAACAAATTTAAATAGCAAAGCAGTGACATTATTCCTAAGTGTCCTGGGAAGGTTTTCACATAGTTTATGGGTTCATTTACTCATTCATTCATCCTTTCAGTCAGACTTTGATGGGCATCAATTTAGCATGAGACGTCATTACAGGAAGCAGACCCACAAAGACACACGTTCCCTCTATCACATTCCTATTACTGCTATAATAAATGACCACCAATCTAGGGACTTAAAACAACACAAATTTATTATTTTACAGTTAAAATGGTGAGAAGTCCAACATTGGTCCCACTGGGTTAAAATCAAGATGTATTCCCTCAGAAGGCTCTAGGCAAGAATCCATTTCCTTGCCTTTTCCAATTTCTAGAGGCCACTGACCAATTCCTTGCCTCCTGGCCCCTTTCTTTGTATTCAAAGCCAGCAGCATCAGGCTGAGTCTTTCTCAAGCTGCCATCTCTCTGATTCTCTACTCTTCTGCCTCTCTCTTTCACTTTTAAAAGGTCCTTGTGATTACAGTGGTCTCTCTCTGATAATACAGGATAGCCCCTCCATCTTGGGCCTTAATTTAATTGCATCAGCAAAGTATAGAATGCTATATATTATTATATGTATATTGCCAAACTATGAGGCATTATATAGGTTACAAGGATTAGGACTTAGACATCTTTTATTCCATCTACCACAGTCCCAACCTCAGTAGTGTTCATTTTTTATATCTGATTGAAACTCATTAACCTTTCTTCTTGGCTATGCTTTAAGGTGTTGTCATAGACACAATTTTTGAAAACTGTTCTTAGGCCTACTCTGATTCCCTCATAATCATCAGCATGCACATTCTTCTCCCTTGCAGTCTTCATTTTCAAGACACTTTTCCGAAGAAATAATTTATGATTTAAGACACAGTAGTCTGATGTTTGATTTTGAATGAAAGAGCAAACACTAAGATTAATATTCATAGATTCCTGAGGCAATGGCCTGCCCTTCACTGTTCTCCAACATGCATTCTCTGGGCCCAGCCCAGAGGGCACTTAGGTGGTCCACTTCCTGTTCACAGTGGGATGTGTCTCAGTTCTCTGCTCTAGCCATGTCGCTAATCTCTACTCATCCCTGGCCTGCTGAATCAGGACAGCCTAGGTTAGCCATTTTCCCTCTTATATTCATTTCCATTTTTGAGATTGTTTACACAGCTCCTCTGTGTGTGTGGTGAGCAGGACAATGCCCCCACCTTCCAAAGAAGTCCACATCTTAATCCCCAGAACCTATAAATGTTTTGTCTTACATGGCAAAGGGATATTGCAGATGTAACTAAGGTCAAGGACCTTGAGCTGGGGAGAGTATTCTGGATTATCTGGGTGACTAATGTGATCACAAGGGTCCTTCAAAAGGGACAACCTTTCCTGGCTGCAGAGACCCAGAGAGAGACAAGAAAGAAGAAGGATTTGATGCATCATTGCTGGTTCTGACATGGAGCAGCCTATGTACAAGGACCAAGAGATCTGTAGATGCTGGAAAGATTTAGGGAACACATCCTCCTGCAGAAACTTCAGAAGAAACTTAGGCTGCCCTCACCTTGACTTGAGCCCACTGAGAGCTTTGTCAGACTTCTGACCTCCACAACTGTGAGATAATAAATTTGTATTGTTTTAGACTATTAAATTGTGATCATTTGTTACAGCAGCAATAGAAAGTTAAAACAATGTGCATTATTTTCATCCCCTGTTGATGATTGAAGCCCTCAAAATGAATGTAATTCAGTCATTAGTGGACTGGCAACACTGTCCTCCCGATCATTATTAACCAGAATACAGATAAGCCCAGGCCTAATGCGGACCCCTGCAGGAGTCCATCTGAGAACACCTTGAGTTGAATGAGACATGCAATTAATTATCATCTTGCATTTCTTGGACCTGATTTATTAATTGAGCCAGTCTGTACCTTTCATGCCAGACATGATACCACAGAGGTTTTATCTGTAAGAGAGATTTCCTTCCTTGTCCCTTCCTCCATCTATGTTACAGTCAGTGTTCCTCCCCCCATCCACCCAACTCCAGGCCCCACCACCTCTCCCCCAACACACACACACACACACACACACACGCACACACACACACACACAGGCACAAAGGCACGCAAACAGACATACACATAGGACACACACAGAGACAGACACACACACAAAGACATACACACACAGAGATACACACACATACAGAGAAAGATACACACAGGCACACACAGAGATACACAGAGAGACACACACAGATGCACAGGCACAAACATACACAGAGAAGCAGACACAAATATAGACAGACACACACATCCAGACACATAGACACACACAGAGATACACACACTTCTACCTGTTGTAAAAAAGCAGCCCATATATCGAAAAAGATTTGCTCCCCTAGTGCTCTGATGTCTATTGCCCCAGGGTTTGTGAATTTCTTTCCTGTTCTAAATGTTTCATTATGCTATAAAGCCTTGAATACTTAAAGGAACAGTAGGTTGTAACAATCCATTTTCAAGCTTTACATGAAGAAAAGACTTACACTGGATTTCTTCTTCTAAGGAATACCAAGAATTTCATGGATTTTTGCTATAAATCTTTGAAGATGTCAGCATGAACAGGCAAGGGGAAGTAAGTCCATGATATACACTATTCACATTCTTTTCACCTGACTGGAAACACTTCAGGCTTCAGACTTTGAGTTCTCAAGATACTCTGTTTGATCTTTTGATTCTTATTTTCTGTCTCATTTGTACATATTATGTCTTAGAAACTATTCCAGGTGCTGGGGATACAGTGAAGGTTCTGCACTGAAGATACATATTCCAGAATCACTGCCAAATAACTAGCATTTAAAGCCACTGAAATTACAGTAATCACCCAGGAGGAATGTGTAGATGGGGAAGAGAAGGTGGACCCAGCATAGAGCCTCAGAGCACTCCAAAATTTAGAGGTCCAGCAGAGGAGAAGGACGTAAAATGGAGGAAGTTTTTATGGTAGGAAGGAAACCAGTAGAGTGTGTGGTATCATAGAAGCCAAAAGGAGAAAGTGTATAAAGAAAAAAGAAAATGGCTAGTGGTGCCAAATGCTGCTCAGAGGTCAAATAACATAAAAACAGATCAGTACTCATTGCATGAAGGTGATTTTGATATAAGTAACTACAAAGGATAGAAGTCCAATTGTAATGGGCTGTTGTAGAGAATGTTAAAAAAAAAGAGTGGAGATCAAAACTTAGAAAATACTTTCAATTAGTTACTGTAAAGACACACAGATAAATGGAGTAGTAGCTGGAAGTGGATGTGGGGTCACAGGGAAGGGGTTTTTACATGGGTATAATAGTGATAATGGTAACAACCCAGTGAAGGGAGAGAAATTGGTGCAGCAGCAAAACAAAAGAAAAATGGATGCTTGCAAGGAGACCTGGACACAGTGAGAGGAAAAGTGTCCAAAGAACATACAGAAAGGGCAAGCTTAGGTAAAAACAAAAATTTTACCCATAGAAACAGAAGGTGGGGCAATAGATATGAATACGAAAGCAGGTAGGTTGGTGGATTTGGCAGTGGGAACTAAGAATTTCCTGTCAATTAATTCTTTGTTTTCAAGAAGTATGAAGCAAGGTCATCATTTGCCCTTTGGTCATCTTTATAGTATGAGCTAGTAGAAAGACTGCCGCCTTATCAGCTAAGACAATAAGTGGATGCTTACCTGTGTATCTGGTGTAGACACTAATTATTTATCAAGAAAGTCACTTATCCTGTTGGTGAATGTGTTTCTTAACTTTTAAACAGGACTGATAACTATTATATTGATCAATATTGAAGAATTCACCCTTGAAATTTTGCTACTGAAAATAAGGTTAGCCAGAGGTCCAGAGATAACTGAAACCCTGAATAAATTTTAAAATATGCTTTGAAATATATGGTAGAGCTGGAAGAAAGTAACGACAATTCTCAGAGGCTAGAAGCAGAAAGAAAGCA
>NW_017731515.1:2596183-2600144 GCF_001890085.2 Hipposideros armiger
GAGAAGAAGAGAAATCCAGGATCTCAGAAGGGAAACGCTCTCAATGAGTAAACCTAAAAAAAGAATATCTACCACAGAGGGAAATAATATCTATTTCCCTGTCTTGTCCTGTCCTGGGCTCTTGATGGAAGAAAAACCAAAACAAAACAAAACAGTGGGGTAAGAAGTCTCCTCTGAGAATATCTAACTATAAACCTACACTTAAAATGATTTGGGGATGGAATTCACTCTAAAACTATAAACCAAAAATTTAGTTACAGAGAAATAGACTTAAACCCAAGTCTCCAAGATTTTCTACAGTAAAGTTCCAAGAAATGGGGAGAGAGAGAGAGAGAGATCCCACAACACAAAGGAAAACAAGCCACCATAGAAATGACTTGCAAAATCAGACAATATAAGAATACAGGTAATAGGTTATTGGATGAAACAATGAAATGTTTGTTTGAAATATTTAAAAAATGAAAGGTGGCAAGATGAAAAAGTCTAGAGATCTGTTGTACAACCTGGTGCTTACAATCAACAATACTGTACTGTACACTTAAACATTTGTTAAGAGGGTATATCTCATGTGTTTTTCAACACAATAAAAAAATGAAAGATGATATCAAAAAGTTGGCAGAAAAATAAGATACTGTCAAATACAAACAGGTTTTGTTTCAAAAAGGGAAGTTCAATTAGAAAGTTGAGAAACAAAAACTAAAGTAACTAGTTAGAGCTGAAGAGAAAATTGATGAACTTAAAGATCAAGCTGGAAAAAAAAAAAACACCACCAAAACTTCAGTATAAATTGGCAAAGAGATGAAAAATATGAAAGACAGGATAAGAGGCCAGGGCTTCAAGGAAAAAGTTCTAATATCAATCTAAGAGGGCGCCAAAGGAGATAATGGAGGGAATGAGGGAAAGGAAATATTAAAAGAGATAATGACAGAGACCTTTCCAGAGTTGATTAATGACAATGATCCTTTGATTCCTGAAGCCCAATAAACACGGACATTCCCAAAGAAAACCCCACCTAGACAGCTCAAATTGGGACTGCAGAATTGCCGAAGACAAGGAAGCACCCAGAGAAAAAGACAGATAACCTACAAAAAATATTAGCCCAACCATCTACTCACAAACAGCAATGACAACTGAGAGAAAAATATTGCTAATCCAACACAACTATTCTCCCAATATGAGAGTGAAATTAACATAATTTCAAATAAGAAAACTCTGAGAAAGACTGTTACCAACAAACATTCAGTAAAGGTCTTCCAAAGGATGAATTTCAGAAAGAAGAATATAGTCTCAGAAGGATATAAAATGATTCTCAAGAAGAAATGAGGAGTAAAGAAAATAAACATGCGGGTAAATAAGGTATGGAAATAATAAACATAGTGTCCAATTTGTAATATTTAAAAAATGGAGCTGGAAGTAAAATAGTAAATAAAAATGGCATGTGAGTCAGAAATAGGTGGTCTGGTATGTTATCTCACCCATAGGAGCATCAGTTTCCCCCTCTGTAAAAGGATTTCTGGAATCTAGTTGCTTCCACCTCAGCTCAATTTTTGACATCTTGCTCAAAGCTTTAATGGTTGCATTTTCTGTGAACCCAGTTTCTTAATGGTGACACTTTGCTACAGACCCAGAGCATTTAAGTAGCTAAACCAAGGGCAGTGCATCCAAAAACTGCCAGATTTTCGCTTTTTCCATTTCCATCTTCATTTAATTTCTAAGACTGATGAGATAACTACAATGACAGCAATCTAAGTGGCTGTATATTTTGTCTAAAATGCCCTGAAATCACTCTGAGTTATTATGTAAATACCCAAATCTGCTCATTATGTTGTTATGAGGGGAGGCGCAACAGTCCTCCTGCCAGTGCTATTTCTTAAGATGAGATCATTAGAAAAGGATTAGCAGTGTAATGTCTGAGGGGCTTAAACAATAATTTGAGTCTTTCAGATGCGCTCAAGGTAATTTTAAATAAATTCCAGGGTTTTTCTGATGACGGCCCTTTAAATAACTCCCTTTAAGAATTACTAATTGGATGAGGTAATTTTTAATGCAAAACATGACACATTGTAGGCTCTCAGTAAATAGTAGCTAACACCATTCTTAGTATAATTTCTGGGTAGAAATAAAATGAACACAAAAAGCATGACAGCCATGATGGACTGTTGGTCTTTAGAAGTCTTGGTTTTGTCCCAACAGTGTTTGTAACTTCTTAGGCCACAAAACTAAGGGACAGAGAGATATTTAGTTATCACCATATTTGATTTCTGGGAATCTTTAATTCATTGAGTCTGTAGACGTTTAGAGAGCATTTACTATACAATGGGCACAGGTGACACAAAAATGTGTAAGATGCAATCTCTCCTTCTATGGAGTTCACAGCTGGCCACTGTGATAGTTAAGATTAGCATTTAAACTAAGGTTCACTGGGCATCTAGTTGTGCTCTGCACTGTGCTGGGCCCTGGGGACAAGGGAGGAGGAATGTGTCTTCAGGAGCTCACCTTCTAGTGGAGAGTACAGTATACATGGTAAACCAATACATTACATAGCATCATAGCCATAAAAGAGTTGTGCACCAAGTATCAGGAAACCCAAGAGTTGAAATAATTAATCCTGACTGGGGGAGCTGTAGACAATTTTAAAGGGAGTTGACATTTGAGATTGAACTTGAAAGATAAATAAGAAACAAGGAAAGCACATCCCAGCCAAAGGGGATAGAGTGGCAACAGCCCAAAGCCATGAAAGGGTGTGCCAGATTTGAGAACTGAAGAACAGTTCTGTGTGGTGTGACTGAAATACATAGGTAAAAACTGGAAAAAAACTTATGTTGAAGAACTAAACTGGGGTCAGTTTGGGAAAAATCTTACAACCTTTATAAGGAATTTAAAATTTATCCTGCAATAACACGAGTCAACAGGGAATTTGAAGCAGGAGACTACTATTATAGATCCTTTTTATTATTATTTTTTTTAATGATTTCAGGAGGGCTGTGTTAAAGTTACTCCAGAGATGAGAGAGACTAGAGGTCAGGAAAAAAAATAGTTTAGAGGCCATAGCAATAGTCTAGACAAGACACGATGATATGAATCAAGGTCATAGCAGTGGGAGTGCTGCCAAGTACATGAGAAGAAATTTGACAACATAGGCAAATGATTGAACATGGTAGGAGAAGAAGAGAAATCNAAAAACAAAACAAGTGGGCAAACAAAATAAAAACAGACTCATAGAAACAGAGATCGAAAGGATGGTTACCAGAAAGAAGGAGGGGGGGGGGAGGTGAGTGAAAAAGGTGAAAGAGAATATAATCAATAGTACTGTGATAAGTTTGCATGGTGACAGATGATTACTTAGAATTAGTGGTATGTTCACATTATAAGGTATAAAAATGTCAAATCACTATATCGTACACCTGAAACTAATATAACTAAGATAATATTGTATAACAACTACACTTACTTTTTTTTTTTAATCTTCAAAAAGAGAAAAGAAGAAAAAAGCATGAATTCAGGGAGGTATGTTGCTGCTGGAGCCAGCTTTGTCCTGTGTTGTCTGTCGACCAATGGGGACAGAGAACCTGGGTTTTAACAGATTCCATGCCTGTACAACAGGAAGCAATGCCTGGGCTAGAGTAGGATGAGAAGGCTAGCAAAAGAGGAAAGGGAAGGGAAGGGAAGGAAAAGGAAGAGAAGGGAAGGGAAGGGAAAGGGAGAGATGAAGAGAAGAGAAGAGAAGAGAAGAGAAGAGAAGAGAAGAGAAGAGAAGAGAAGAGAAGAGAAGAGAACAGAAGAGAACAGAAGAGAAGAGAACAGAAGAGAAGAGAACAGAAGAGAAGAGAACAGAAGAGAAGAGAACAGAAGAGAAGAGAACAGAAGAGAAGAAGAGAAATCCAGGATCTCAGAAGGGAAACGCTCTCAATGAGTAAACCTAAAAAAAGAATATCTACCACAGAGGGAAATAATATCTATT
>NW_017731515.1:2602874-2646949 GCF_001890085.2 Hipposideros armiger
TCAAGGTCATAGCAGTGGGAGTGCTGCCAAGTACATGAGAAGAAATTTGACAACATAGGCAAATGATTGAACATGGTAGGAGAAGAAGAGAAATCAGAGATAATGGGGGTGGAGGGGTATCTAATGTGGGAAACTGAGAGAGCCATTTTACCACTATCTAAGAGAGAAAATACAGGATATAGAACAGGTTTGGGAGAAAAGATAATATATTCTGTTTAGCAAAATTTGTTTTCTATGCTTAATTTGAGAAGATGGATGTTAGCTGAACCTATTGCGGTAATCATCACAATATATGTATTGTAAATCAAACCATTGTGCTGTATGCCTTAAACTTACACAGGTATATGTGTCAATTATTTCTCAATAAAACTGGAAAACAATATGCAATGCTATATATCAATTATATCTTGTAAAGCTGGAAAAAAGTTTAATTAAAGCAAAAGGGAAGGAGCAGAGGAGAGGAGATAGATTTCAATGTAAAATTACATTGTGTTACCATATTTTCTTGGAGAGACATTATCAGAATGTAGAGATACCCTTACTCTTCGTGTCATGTAAACTAAATATCTGGAAGCTGTGCTGGGTTGTTTTCTGAATCAACCAGATGTACTGACTTCTGAGCAAACAAGCCCCTAACTGGTTATCTGGGTGAAGTCTCAGAGCTTCCCAAAGCCAACTTAGGTCCAGCTAACAATGATCAGTTGAAACTGGCCTAGTGTTTCAGAAGCAGTGCTCTTCCAAACCAGAAACAAGAAGAAGTAAATCATGAAAAATAATAGCTAATATATATTTTTAAATGGGCAGAGTGATAGCTGAAACTTGGATGTTTTCTTCTGATCAATTCAAGATTTTAAAAAACAACAAACAAACAAAAAACAGAATGTAGGAAGGAGACCTAAGGGACCTAAGGATTTGTCCAGAACAACCCAAGCTCATTGTAAGACCATCATATTGTATTCATGAGAACCCACAATGCACTGTGCTCTGTTTTAGTTACTGTGGAGAATGACAGTAAATACGCAAAGGGTCCCACAGTTTCCCAATCTCTTATCTAAGTAAAAAATGCTAAGGATACATTTCTCTGCTCTTCTACTACTAACTTTATTAATCTATGACTAGCCACAAACTCAGTCAGGATTTTTTTTTACTTTCCTGTATATTCACTAACTAACTGGAAGCCTTTGAAGTAAGGAGGGGATACGCAAAAACACAATAAGCATGTTGGTGCAAGAAGCCCAGAGCAACAAAATGAACCCAAGACTGAAAACCTCTGATTTCTCTTTGTGAGAGCAGCCCTTCTTTAATCTGCATTCTCTCTTCAAGTTGTATATACATGTGTAGCTGGAATACCCAACACAATATTCCCACATCGGCTCGCTTTAAGAAAAGGCTATGGAAAGCTGAGTTGAGGCCATTTACTACCTCCCCCAAAACATGATTTCCTTCCTTGTGACTTCCATGATTTCTCATCTATCTTTCCCTTTGAAGACAAAAGCAGCCTGGAAGATAATGACATTCAAATAGCTAGTGACTTTGGCTTGATCTCTCTTTGCTCCTGGTTATAGTCCCTGCCTTACTCTATCTCTGTATTGATGCCCTTGAAATATCTGAAATTCAAGAATAATGAGACAGGATCTAAGTTCATGCCCCCCAAACTACTCACATCTTCCTTGAAACACTAGAAATCCTGACATCGCCAAACAAGAAGTCTCCTCTCAACCTGTTAAATGATGGTAAGTTGGGAAAGCAGAGGAATTTAAATGGACCATTAAGATTGTTTGCCAGGCATCAGCACTTCACACACTGGAGTGCGAAGAACCCAATGATAGAAGCTGTGGGCCAAATGATTCATTAAACCACAAAACAAAATTATTGCTTTTCTTTGAAACTTCAGTTTTATTGAAGAAATGAAGGAGGGTTTTGTCTTAATATTAAATAAGCACAAATCTATTAAGAAGTACACTGCGAAGTTTGCATGGTTTTTTTTTTTTTTTGCTTTGTTTTTCTTTTTGTTGGTTTGTTTTAAGATAAAATATGAGACTGCAAAGAAATTTCAAACTTTTAGACAAACTGCTTCCAGCCTCTTAAATCCAGAGGCAAAACTTCTGTCTCTTTTGCCACCAGGGCATTTCACATGCTTGGGGAAGACTCTAGCTGCCTGGAAGACTAATAGGAGGGAATAAACTCATAGGTTAGTCTGGCAAAATGAAAATGTCTAGAGGACAAAATAGGTACCGCCTAGAATGAGAACATACAGAGCCAGAACAGACACCAATTAAGAGATGAGAGTGGAGACCGAGTGTCCAGACCAGAAAAGGCCACACCACCTACTTGCTATGTAGCCTCGGGGAGGACGTGTCATCTCCCTGAGTCCCAGTTTCCTCATCTATATAATGAAGGAATTGTACTAGAAGAAGAAAAGTCACTAGCTCTTTAAAATTTTTGAATGGTTTCCAACATTTAAAACTTAGATTTCAAATACAATCCGGGATTGCTGTCTTTTCCTGAAAAATTAGAACATCCCACCACTGAGCCCGTAGCATTCCCACATGGCAACTATTTGCTGGAGTAGGGCGAGCCTTCTTTAGACAGTGCACCAGGCCCTACCACATTACAGGGTCTTACCTGGGCCCAGGTCACTCCCCACACTGACCTGCCTTGTCCAACTCTATAGACCTGAGGTGCCCTAACCAGTGGCCCCTAGCCACTTGGGGCTACTTAAATTTAGATGTAAACTAGCTAAAATAAATAAACTTGAATTTTCAGTTCCTAGCCAATTCTGAGTGTTCAATAGCCACCTGTGGCTAATGGCAACCATACTGGACATCACAGATAGAGAACACTGCCATCGACACAGAAAGTTTCATCAGGCAGGGCTGCATAAACATTTGCATATGTGACCCCAGGCTAAATAACATTTTGGATCCCTTGATAGCACTGATATTCCAATTTCTTTGTGGGAACCCCCACAAGTGGGGAGCATAGCTATTGGACGTGTCCTTTTTTAAAAATATTTCCTATGGCAATCTGTTGCCATTGATGGAGATGATGCCAAAGGCACATTCCTGAATTAAGAGTATATGTGGCTTCCACTGTGAGCAGGGAGGGCCAGGTGTGTCCTGGTTTGTTTTCAAGGGCCAATTTGGTGGGGACCACTGGAAGCAGGCAGCTTTGTGATTCTGCAGGTTCTCCTCTCCCACAGCCCAAATCAGTCCTGCTGCACTGAAATTAGGGCAAACAGAAAAGCGATTAAGCTGTGGACACACCACCATTGAATAAGCAGTGGAAAGTTTGCCCCTGGCAGAGAGGCTTAAGGGGAGCAGTGGGTGTGAGCAGCACTTTAGTGGTGCTAATGTGTAATTACAAATGAGCCAGTTTCCTCCATCTTGTCCATTACAACTAGCCCCTCTGGGAGCACTATCAGGCAACACTTAGTTAGCAGTTAATAAGTCACTGCATGTACTAGGCAGCAGCAAAGTTGTGTTTTTCCTAACACTCTCATTCCCACTGGCCTTTCTCCATTGAATCAGCAAGCCTGGGATACCTCTCTTCACTTTTACGTGGACTCTCGAATTCAAATTTGGGATATACCAAACCCACCATCTTGGAAGTGACACGATATAAGACCCTCCCTAAGGATGGCAGAACAGCAGTGGCTCTCAACCCAGCCAGCAGACTGTAAAAGAAAATACCTAACCTGGGCACCGCCCTGCCCAGGCAGGTCAGGATTCTGTGAGTGGGGCTCAGGAATTGGCATGTTTTGAAAATATCCCAGAGGATTCTGAGATGTAACAGGATTGAGAGCGACTGGCTTTTGTAATCTGGGAGCCCATTCAACCACACTGCCCACATCCTGCTGTTAGACCTGCAGGGAGAATAGGACGCTTCCTGCCTAGCACTGACCAGTCGTGTGGTGGTCACAGGACAGCCTATTCATGCAGAGCGGTAAGCATCAAAGACCCTGGATGCCAAGACCCCTGACGCTTGTCTGCCTCTCACCCAAGATCCAAGAGAAATTCTGCCCCTTTATTTCCGGGTTCGCTGAGATCCTGAGCTTCAGAGAGATTGCGGGAAGTTTGTCTGTGAGACTTGGGTTATGCCCTGAGTAGATGGGCCAGGAAGAGACAGGAAGGAGGGTGAGAGGAATCTAAGAAGTTGGGGGAGAGGAAAATAAAATAATTACCCACGCAGCTGCTAAGCCATGAAACTGAGAGTGAAAGAAAGAGGAAAGGCAGTTAGCAAAGAGGGACACGATAGGCACAAGACCAGCAGCCAGGGATGGCGACAGCTGCCCACTTTCTGTGGGTGGCGCCCAGATTAAGCACGTGTCCTCACATGTCCAGGGTTAGTCCTGACAAGCGCAGATGTCAGATGAAAATACAAGTACCTGTGCTTGTGTGAACACTGCCAGGGCTGGGCTGTACAAGAAACCTCTGTCAATTTCAAGATTGTTTTGCAAAACCCAGTAAATTAGCATGAGTCTAGCTGCCTGGCACCGTCCCTGCATATCTAAGAAGCAGTGAAATACAGGACATCTAGAGTTACCAGCTCCCTCACACACAGGCTGGCTCAGGGGCCTCGGTTGTACAGCTGTCCTCTCCCGACCTAGGAGTAATCGCTCCCTAATGAATTTTCCCTCCTGATACCTCAAGCAGATGGCTCAACAGGAGAGTGCACACATTCCAAATCTTACAGCATGACTCTGTACACACAGGGAAATGTGGGTTTTGTTTTGGTATTTGCTTTTTTTTTTTTTTTTCCTGAAGAGGTGCAATGAACACAATAATGTCTTGGGGGCTCTCGACGCCTTGCCAGGAACAACTAGGCTCTTCTTGGGATCCAGCGCTTTCCTAGAACTTGCTCCTTGGCACTCTTGGTGGTGCTTGCAATACGCTGACTTTTCTGCCAGGCTTAAGGGACATTTGAGAATTTTCCTGGAGGGTAAGCTGTGGGGGTGCTTCCTCATTTCCCCAGGGGCTTAGGCAGGACATCATGCTGTGTGCTGTCACAGCCCCTCCCTTAAAGCCGGGCTCCTGTCACAGCCATCAGTGCCTGCCTTTATGCCTGAGGCCTCTTCATGACATTGTCACTGCTTTTCCTGTGCAGAGGAAGGGAACAAAATACACCACCTCCTTGGTACAGTTACCACATCGAGGGGTTAGCGCCTTCAGAAGTGCTTATTAAAGAAAGATTCAAGATGCAGAGTCTGGGCACAAGGGGAAAGGTCAAGTTCAATAAAAATGTTGTATGAATCCCGAAACATAAATACAGCACCTAACAGGCCCATTGCTTACAGACAAGGCTCTCAGATTCATCCAAGGTGGGAGGAAACCTCAGAGATGGTTTATTCCAATGGCTCTCAAACCTGCTGCACATTAGAACTGCCTGTGGGCGTTTTTAAAGCAAATTGATGCCTTGTTCTTGTCCCAGAAGCAGAACTTCAGGGGTGGGACCCTGGCGTGGAGATTTCTTAGTTCCCCAGCTTATGCAGTTCTGCCACATAGGGACTCCTGAGTATGGCTGAGTTGGGTCTGAAACCTCAGCCTGTGCCTCCAGGGGATCCCAAACTTGGCTGTGCAGGAAGGGCATCCTGAGGAAAGGCAGATGCTGATTCAGAAGGTTGGGGAGGCGGGGTGGGCTGTGATTTAGTGGTTCTGAAAGGCTCCCAGGAGAAGCATGTGTTGCTGCTGGTCACACTCAGACCACACATTGAGACATGGCCCTCGCTTCTAGCCCTACAAATAGATGAGTCACAAGCCAACTAACCTCTGCTCTTTCTAAGATCAAGATTAGAGAGCCAACATGCTGGAGAGGTTGAATAGAAATGACCCATGGTTGTTATCCCGATTCTGGACCCTAATTGCTGTGTAATCTTGAGCAAGTCACTTAACCTCTCTGATATTTCCTCAGGTGTTAAAATGGAGAGGAACCAAATCCCGACCTTAACCAAGTTTTTGGGCTGATTAGACGAGACATGTGAAATTGTTCTGTAAACTGTAAAGCACTACAAAATGAAGGAGTCTACTATTATAAGATTGGCCTTTGAAAAACACCACCATTAGCCCTTCAAACAGTGGTCACTTATACATGCATGCCCATGTTTATAGTCCTTTATTTCTCTCATTAGGAGCCTATGAATGTGGGCATACATATAATAGGTGATTTTCATTTCCTACAAGGTTTTGCTTCTCTATGAGTGTGTGTTTGCATGTGTAGTGTGTGTTTGCATGTGTAGTGTGTGTGCGTGCATGTGTGCACTTTCTTATCCCCTTGCCTCAGGGAAAGAATTACAAGGAAGTTCTCTTTAGCAAGGAGGATTCGAGAATGCAGAGTGAATGTTCAGAAGCAGCAGCCAAACTGGTAGCTTTTCTTTTCTTTCCACTGCATTAACACCACCCTTCGCCAAAACAAAATGGAACCATAGCCTGGCCAACTTGATCACAATGTTCTCCATGGCTACATGACGTGTCCCTGCTGGAGTGAGGACAGCAGCCATGTCTCACGTCCAGCCTACCCAGGGAGATGGTCTCTTCAGACCCCAACCCTTTCGGTGGTTTCCCCAATTTACATTGACGTGTCTGGCCAACACTAGTCATGCCAGGCATGTATGTTCATCCCCAAAGAAAATGAAACCCTTGGCAGATTCATACACCGCACTCTGGAAGCCACTGCTGAGGTTGCGCAAACACACTTGGCACATGCTTAAGGGACCAAGCCGTTCTCTGGGTTGAATCGCAGAAACAAAATGTACTTGTCCTACTTCCGAGATCATGTCTGAGTACTTGGCTCCCTGGGCTGAGGAACTGCCTCCTCGCTGATGTCATTCTGCCAGGGAAGACAAACATCTTTGGGTTCAGCAGTTCAGAACTACAAGTGAGAGAAGGTGGGGATCAAAGCAAATCAACCCAGGCATGGCTCTGTCAGGACAGCTCAGGGAGAAATACACCAATTCTTACAACAAAAGAATCTTAAAATAGAAAGTTATTGGCACAGTTCGTGATTAAAACCCTTGGGCTAGTGTTACTGGTCACAATGCCACTTCCATTAAGTGGAGTTTTATGGAATTCCAGATGCTGCCACACACGCACAACCTGAAAGCTCCTGTCCCCAGAGGTTCAGGAAGGTATTTGATACCCAAACCGTTAGGGGTGAAATTTCCACGCAGAGCTCATGCCTTGCTTTCGTGTCACTCTGTATAATGTCTCAGACTTCCAGCCAAATCCAGGCGGATCCCGCTGGCCCTGAATTCATTTCTCAACTCCAGGTTATCTCTCAGCACACAAAGTACCCAGGCTGCTCCAGGCTCCTCGGAGGGCCATTCTAGAGAAGAAATTTCTTTTATTAAAAGAAATAAAATAGAATCGTCTTTTTCTCATTCATATTTTTTGCCTGTAAAATTTGGAATTTTTATTACTAGATTAGACCTCCCTTATGCCTACTGTTTCAGATCCCATATCCCCACTTGGGCTTTGTGGCCACAATAAAAGCCACCACGAAAACAAATCCTGGTGGTCACAAGAGTCCAATGCCCATGTCATGCAGAGATTTGCATCAGGAAGTCTTAGGAAGACAGTGGCAGGTGGGGCCTTCTTTCAGCTTCCTTCAGGGAGTGATCAGCTAGTCTGCAGGTTCACCCCTGGCTGTCCACTGGAAGTTCTTGGATGCTTTTTAAAAGTTCCAAATACCTGAGTCTTTCCCCAAACTGAGAAAATTGCAGTCTCTGAGGGGGACCCAGCATTAGTACTTGTGAAAGGCTTCTGTGTTGAGTCTAATAAATGGCTGCTCCTGAGAAACCGCAGCTCTCGTCCTTTCCCCTTTTTTCCTACGTGAGACTATTTCAACCCAGAGAACGCAAGTGCTTTCTCTAAGGTCACACAGATAATTGAGGCAGAGTTAGGACCAGAGCCCAGTTAAACCTGTTGCTGGGCCAGGTGCCCAGGTGGAACTCCAGGTGAGCATAAGGACAATGATTTTGTGGAGGTGCAGCCAGGGGAGCTGTTCTACCTGATGGTTCAGAGCGAGGCTGCTTGCACCAGCCCCACTGGGCCTGCTTGTGGGAAGAGTTCTTTACGTGATTAATCCGAACTTCAGCTATGCCACCCCACTATGGGACCTTGGCAAACCACTAAGTCTTGCAAAATCTCACATCCAGTGACTATAAAATGGGGGTGGGTGGTATCCAGGGTGGGGAGAAGTAATAATTTAATACCTTTCTTCTGAAATTGTGATATTTTAATGAAATAGCTGTGAAATACACAGCTCTTGGCACATAATAAGGGCTCCATAATGTGGATTGTTGTTAATATTATTAATATCACGCAGATGGACTTGTACTAGTCCTCAGGCTTTATGGTATTAATATCTGCAGCCAGCAGCATGTCATGTGCAGGACGTAAGGGTGGGGATTGGCCTCAAGGACGCTCAGCAGTAAACAGGCAGGGATTAAGACACCACGGTCCAAGGCAACATGGCCTTTCTTGACTTCCAAGATTATTTACTGGCTCAAATTCCAACTGCATTACTTGGAGTGAGGCCCCCAGTCCTCCTTCCCTTTGGGACGCCTAAGATCCATGCAGTCTTTGTATTCTCATATTCAGGAGACACCGGAGTAGAGAATGAAGTTTTGACTTGGCATCTTTCCAGACAAGACTGATAGGTCAGGGGGAGTTTCCCACCCCCAAGTACTCAAGTCAGACCCCACACTGCAGCACACAAAAAAGCAACGGGGATTAGAAAAATCCATCCTCTACCCTCTCCCAACCTCCTCTTAATTTTAGTATTTACATTATTGACACCGTTGTTTCTTGGTCACCTTGATTAAAAGCTTCATTTTTTTCCCCCATAATTCCCCTTTCTTCTTCAATTTTTACCTCCACTGTAAAAGAAAGCTCTGTCGTATCTCTCTATCTGTACCCTCCCCAGTTCAAGCCCTCATTAACTTCTATTTAAATTAGCCTCCTGAACTCCTTGCTGCTAGAAGTGCGACCTGCAGACCAGCAGTTTTGGTGACACCTGGGAGAATGCAGAGTCTCAGGTCTTACCCTAGGCATACAGAACCAAACCTGCATTTTAATAAGATCCCTAGATGATTCACATGCACAGTGAAGTGGAGAAGCACTGGCTGAGAAGTTCTTCCTGGGCTCTGCCCACTCTCCTCCTGCTACATGGGACAGCCGATCACCTCACTGGAGTGCTGCTTCATGCCACTCTCAAGCGTAAAACCTTCAGCTCTCCCTCCTGGCTACCAAAACAGGCTGTATTCGTAGTCCATGTGTACACAGGGCTCGATCACTAAGTATTTCCACATCACAT
The DNA here is from genome assembly GCF_001890085.2 of Hipposideros armiger. Lineage (NCBI taxonomy): Eukaryota > Metazoa > Chordata > Mammalia > Chiroptera > Hipposideridae > Hipposideros > Hipposideros armiger. The sequence goes on from NW_017731515.1 coordinate 2,612,187, forward strand.
TTCATCAATGGTCACCTCTAATCCATCAACAATTTTATGGTAATATTCCAAATAACCCAAAACCAACCATGTATTTCTGTCTCCCAACATCCACCCTGTCTAAGCCACCACTATTGCTTGCCTAAATTATCACCATGCTGTCCTAGTTGGGACTTCCATTTTTGTCCTGCTACAATTCTCCTCTTACAGAATAAATTGTGCTTTGCCCCTGATTTCCCATTGCCCTTGGAGCCAAACACAAACTCCTTTTCCTGTACCTATGGGATCTGTCTGGACATCTTAAAGAACTTGTCTTCTCTCTTCACCCCTGCCCCCCACCCATACTTTGATCCTCTTATACAGTCTTGCTATGACCTCTGCCTGGAATTCTTACCCCCCAGATCTTCATATTTATGACTCATTTTCATCAGTTGTCTATTCTTCCATGAAGTTTTCCCTAACTACCATATTTAAAGTACCAAAAGCCCTGTTCTCTACCCTCTCATTATTCCTACCCAATTGTCTGTTGTCCTTCCTTCACAACAATTATCACTACCTGAAATTATCTTATTTCTTTTGGGCTAGTCTATGCACCAACATCTGGGTCTCTGCACCAACATGTCAACTCTTTGAAGACAGAGCCCTCCATGCCTGGTTCCCTCAACATCCCTAGGACCTAGGTACTGGATAAGTGTTTCTTGAAAGAATTACTGACCAAACACCATTTGCTTTATTTTGAACCTCACTGTAATTTTATGACCACTAGTTCACACATTGATCTACCATTCTAATGGAGATTATTTTATTTAATGATTTACTGAATGTCGGCCAGCTAGTCAATTACAATGTTATAATCCAACTCAGTTCTCTTGCTCCAAGTTTTATGATTTCCTCAACATATCACACTCTCTTTCACATCAACTATTAAGCCCAATATTCCAGGACATCTATAATTTATACCTAATTTATCCTTTCTCATCTTTTCTTTTTTGATACTTCCCAACATATTCTCCCACATTACAGAAAAGCTATATATGCTCACTTTTCCCTGAATACACCCCATATTCTCCTGATTTTGCTTATGCTGTACCAGTTACCTGGAATGCTTTTCTTTCTCCTACTCTCCCAGTCCATCCATGCCTGTTGAAATCCTACCTTTCTTTAAAGTTTTATAGAATATACTCTCCCCTCCATGAAGAGTATATAACATGATGTGTTCATTCCTCCTCTCAGATTCTTATAGCCCCTCACCCCTTTCTTTAATCTTCCTTCTGAGACATTATCGTCATCTGCTTTGTGTCATGGCTATACAGTATACTTGTCATTCTCCATCTGCCCCTACATGGCATATGCTCTCTGGAAGGCTCCATATCTACCCCAACTCCTTGTCATACCCTTTGTACAGTGCCATACACACTGAATTCACTTGATCCACATGACTGCATATAAAGATCTTTTATCTTAAAAATGTTATGGAAAAGACAGTGTCTGATTTTTTTACACAAATGTGGTCTTAAGTATCTCTGCAGCAATTGAAGAGACTCAAGGAAAAAAAGAGAAAAAATGACTGTCACATGCTCCTATAAATGAACTTGTTTTTAGGTTTCAGAAGAGGAACAAAGAACATGGGTACCCATACATTCATTGTTCCCCTCTCTGAGAAGACAGAAAGATGAAGGAGAAAGACAAAGGCAAAGTTAGAGAGAAAAATATACTTTATTTTATCCCAACAAGTAGAGCACAGAGTGTGGGAATCTACTCAACTCTATATATGCCTGAGGCTTGATCCAGTAGCAACCCAAAGGCAGGATGTTGGTAGCTGCCAAGCCCTTATCTTAAGAGATGGGACAAGTCAGGAACCATGGCGGGAATCCAAAAGAAGACTGTGCAGAGTGTCATGGTGTCAGCAGCATTTCTGGACTGCGATCTAGTTTAAGTCCCAAATTGTTTCTAGAGTTTCCTCAAGGCCAATGGCCTAACTTGGTCAACTTTATCTTTCTCTTTCCACCCATATCCCTGCCTCTTCTTCTTTCTAAGGCCTTCTCAGTTTCTCAAGGCCATAGTGAAATAATCAGAAAGATATGTTTACTGTGAAACTAATGAAGATTAAGATTTTTGTATGCTTCATATGCATAACCTCTATAGTGCTAGGAATTACTGGGACTTTTGCAGAGTTCTAAATGAAAAAGGAAAGCCAGTTTAAATGAAGGAAGCATTCCTAAGAGTGTACTTCTGGCAAACTGGCTAAAAAGAGCTTGGAAAGAAGGGACATGAACCTCTAAGCTTCCAGTAATTTGTTACAATGTCTTTACTCATTCCAAATAAATATTTATATTCATACCTAACTTGTCATTTCATATTCTTTTTTATTAAAGAGAACGCGCGTGCACACACACAAACGAAGTATGTAAGTTTCAGGTTCCACAAACCTGAACCTGCCCCTAAAATAATATCATCCAGAAACAAGAATAAATGACTTCACTCATTCAACAATGTTTGCTAAACACCAACTCACACTTACAGAGCACAGAATGAAAGAATACCAGGCATCAGGGTTACAAGAGCAAACAGGTAGATGTGGTCTTTGTATTTTAAGGTCCTGTAGAACTGATACATTGGCGTGCTCAAAGTAGAGCCACATTCCCTAGAATCGCTATACTGAGGATAAATTCCCAAGTTCAGCTCTGGAAAGAGCTAGTTAGACATCTGTCCATCCTGTTTTATTCCTGTTAACTTTGTGACAAAAGATGTGGGCATTCATCAGCCCATGCTAATCCTCAACCAAGTAAAAAATCAGTCACTGTCCTCCCCAAACCCAAACCAATGTTTGTGCTCTCTCACCACACCAGTTCATCCAAAACTCAGGCAGACTGAATCAGGCAGTTTGAAAGGCGTGGCAACCATCCACGCCAATTGCCACCTTGGGAGAGCCACCTGTCAGTCAGCTGAAAGAGGTGCCAGTATTTAGCGACAGTGGCTCATCCACCTCATTAAAACAATAAATAAATACAGCATCTATTCTTGGGCTTTGTCATAAAACTCAATGGTTTCCGGAATAAGGATTTAATAGATTGGGGAGGATAAAATATTGTGTCAAAAATCACAAAACTAATGAGGTCAAGGTAATCAGATATTGACTCATTTATTCATTCAACAAAGATATATTGAGTATCTACCATGTGCTAGAGGATACATCCATGAACAAAACAGAATCATGGTCCCCTTGGAGCTGATACTCTAGCAGAAGGAAATAGACCATAAGTGAGAGCTTGAGATGAGAAAGAGAGAGAACATGTGCAAGATGAGGAAGGTCTGGAGTACTGGGGTAAGAAGGGGGGGTGTGTTCCCCAAGAATGGGCACTTTAATGGCTATGCCCTGATATACATCAGAAGGGCTGAGAGTTGTGCTTCCAAACTACAGAAAGTACATCCCCAACAAAAAGAGCAGCTTCGTGTACACTGCACGTTGACTTTGTCGCTTAGCAGGTCCTAAAAGTGCTTGCTCAGCTACACAATAAATAAATACTTTTTGAAATACAATTTTTCCATCCAGAGGAAAGATTTCACTGAATGTCATTTAAAATAGATTTTCATTTCATCTCATTTAACTGACTTAAAAAGCACTGGCCATAAATTCTATATAATAGGCGGTTCCATTGGGGAGGACTGGTGGGGCAACTGTCAATTAGGTGTTGCATAAAAGGATGCAATTGTCTCATAAAAGTGATGGAAGATCATATTATTACATTAACCATGCCGTTCTTGCCACGCTGTTACACACCGTAGAATAATAACCGACAGATTTAAAAGGTGGAAATCATTCTGAATGTGCATTTAAACTGTGTGTAAATGCAAACTGTCTTGAACTAGTTCTTAACACCTTTGTCAGCCACTTTCAAATCCTCAAGTGCTGGAGAAAATAATTAATAGGTGAGATATCTGATAGAATTAGTTTATAGGCTCCACCAAGACATTTTCCAATATGTGATGTTTTACAGCTGTGCCTTTGAAAGCTGGGTTGTCAAATCTATAAAAATACAAAACTGATTTATCCCTTCCATAAAAACTTCTAATGGTGTTATGCTTCAACCTCCGATTTTTTCCTAGCTTCTAAGGTAAAAGATTTCAAAATGTCAGAAGAATACTTTGACAGGTGAGCAAGTAGAATATGAAAGCAGATGTGAGAGAGTAGGAAGCAGAGGGAGTACAGACTTGTCACTCTGGTGGGCGTCAGTCTCAAATGAAAAGGGGAAAAAACGGGAAAGGATGCACCCAATAATTCACTCAAAATAATAAACAGCCAGAGAGTCAGAAGCAATACTGACAGCTTCCAAATTTAATGTACATTTATGAGTCATTGGCTAACAAATACAACTTCATTTGTGCCCCCCAAAACTTGGTTGGCTGGAGCTTATGGAGATACAGTTGCAGAAATTATGCCTAATTCAAAAGAAATAGCTTTGTTGAAAGGGAGTCTCATTATATATCAAGAAGAAACATAGCTCTGAGGATAGTCTCAAACCTGAGGTAGTGGTATGGAGGAATATATGTGAAAGAAAACAAAGAATAGGAATATAGCAGTAACAAAATAGACATAAATCCCTGCTTTGTGGGTGGAGACAAATAAAAAACAAATAAGCAAAACATAGTACAAAGGATTATAGCTCTATGAGGAAAACAAAGCAGGAAAGGAAGTAGGGAGTACCAGAATGGGGGTTGCTAACTTAAGGAGTCAAAAAAGCCTTACCGAGAAGGCGAATCTGAGCAGAGACATAAAGGAGTCGGGGAGTGAGCCTGGGCAATATCTGAGGAAAGAGCTAAAGGTACAGCAGGTGCAAAAATTGTAAGTTAAGAGCATGTCTGCCACATCTGAAATGCAGAAAAAAAAGAATTTATGTGGCTGGAGCAGGATGGGAGTAGGTGAGACTGCAAGAGGAAAGATCAGAAAGGTAATGGAGGACAGCTCAGGAAAGACCTCACAGGCAACTGGAAGGACTCTGGCCATTGGATGGTCCTGAGTGGTGAAATGGCTGCCATGTTGAAATAGACTAAAGTGGTCAAGAGTGGAAATAAGGCGACCAATTAGCAGGCTAATGCAATAAATCTAGGTGACACATGTGGTGATTCAGGTATGTTTATGGAACAATTGATTTTTGAGAAAGGGAGAGTTGCCTCAGTAGGTCTGACCTAGTTCGATTAGTTTGCAAAAGGGACAGAGCTCTACTTGCTGAAAGAGATTGAAAGCATGAAAAGGATTCTACACAAGGGAAATTCTCCATTGCTGACTATGAAGATTTAGGGGGCCATGTGTCAAGGAATTTAAGTGGCCTCTAGGTGCTAAGAGTATCTTGGATGACAGCCAGCAAGGATATGGGGACCTCAGTCCTGCAACTAGAAATAACCAGTCTGCCGCAACAACATAGGCTCAGCTTGGTCAACAGCTCTGACCTAAAGAACTCCGAGCTAACAGATAGGTGGCACTTTAAGCCACTCAGTTTGTGGTAATTTTTTACACTGCAATAAAAAAGTAATGTAGGAGGGTATTGGCAATGTCAGTTTCTAAGATATGGCTAAAGGAGTGAGAGGGTTAAGTGGAAGATGATACATTGGAGAAACTAAGATGCTAGAGCACTGGGAGTATATTTTTTTATTTAAAATCCTCTACAATTATAAAAGGACTCATATAGAGAACGGGTCAGTGAACCAGGAGCTAAAATCTTCAAAGAATAAGGGGGAGTGACCTGGAAAGCAGGGTCTTCAGATGACTGCTGCTTGGAGGGATGGGTATGGAATATACTGATAGCATAAGATACAGAACTGGGGGTGAGGGGGTAGGGAGGGGAGATGGGAATGGTCTAGAACAGCAATGAAGAGCAAGAAGGAAACCACCCCACATCCAAGCCCAGTAGTAGAAAGACTGTGAGAAAGAAAACAACCACCACTTGAGGGAAGTGTAGAGAAGCAAGCTAGTTTCAGGTAGAGCAAGAAGGCCAGAGAATTGAAAGAAGTGATGGAGATACAGGAAGTCTTTCTAATAACTGATCTAGACCTCCAGACAACATAGTGGAAGAGTGTAGGAATTGTAGAGACATAGGAGATGGGGTCAGAAAAGGGGATGAGAGATCCTTTGGGGATGAGAACCAAGCAACGGGAGCTCTCTCTTTCTGGTGGTGACGGGTATAAATAAGAATAAGGAAAGGCATATGTGTTGATAATGATCTCAAGGTAAGTAATCGTGGCCAACCTTTGATTATTGGAGAGAAGAACTGCTGTGTTACTAAAGAAAGTGGAACACTGGGGTTTTTTATTCCTGCTAATGAAGGTGTGGAAGCTCGGGGGGAGACAGAGCACCCAGAGCGCTGGGGATACCTCCCGACTCTGGGGATGGAGGTGGGTATTAGTTTACACAAAATGGGCACCATAGGACCTGCACACTCATGAAAAGCAGATTGCAAATTTGGTTTTGAGCTTTCTGCAGTCCAAGCAAAAAGGAAACGTAACTTCTAAATAATTCACAGAATCCACAAGATCATAACGGAGAAACCCATGCTGAGAACTAAGAGAAAATTCTCCTTTTTGTGTTCTAAAGAGGACAAGGGGTGATGGAGTGAACACTGTCTCGGCAACTTCTCAAAAGGTATTCTTCAATGTAGAGTGATGGTCTAATGCTTAATGAACAAGGCTCTTTAAATCTTTAGCTTAAACCAAAACAAGTTTTTAGTGTATCAAACAGAATGGGTTCCACATCCTTCATAAATACTGCCTCTCCATTTGCCTTTTTTATAAATATTTAGAAGTGACTTTGAAGTTTTATTTCACAATAAATCCCTGTAATGGAGCTCTTCTATGTTGAAAGGTAGGGGCACAACCCCTATCTTAATAGACGACCTCTTAAGATAGTTGGGGAGCCTACCAGAGACATGTACTTAATTTTCATATGCAGATAGACTGAGAAAGAGCTTGATTTTCTTCAGTGTAGATCTTTTTTTACATACAAATACATGGATGACTGAAGCCATATAGCATACAGCATGGACATAATTTTAACTTAAATGTTTTAAGCACGTGTTACAAAATACCCATTCTGGCCAGAAAATAATAATCAACTCCTATGTAACTTTAAGTGATATAATTTCCTTATAAAACTTATATACAAAAAATGAGTTTAAAAAAATTATAGTATAGTAAATATGTTAAAACAAATGAGTTGCAAAATGTTATGTCAAGGTAGATGAATGTATTGTTTTGTTTTGTCTTGTGTATAGGGTTGTTAGTCGATATAAGCCATTGAGAAATATTTATACAAAAATGATAATTAATTTTAAAACAGTCCAAACGAAGCCATTCTTTGAGGAAATAATTAGATGGCAGGGCCAGTTGCCCTTATGGTCTACTCTAATTTATGAAAATAAAGATCATGGGATTGTGTTAGAGGGAACATGGCCTTTCCTGATGTCCATCACACAGTGGCCCCCAGGAAGTAAGTGGTAGTGGTAGACACACTCCAAGGATCTGGGAATTTGTCAGAAGGGGGATTCTGCTCAAAACAAGTCATCAGACAAGTTCCAGGCTGGCCCTGATGACAATTTCAACTCTGAGCCAATCAAGGAAATAACAAAAGGATAGATTCTTCTAATGTAACTGAGATAAACTAAGAGGTTTTAATTGGTGAGTTGAATGTGCTGGTTATCTGGAGGAGAAGCAAACATGTCATCTTAGAATTTTTGATAAGCAGGAAGGGAAGTCTGGTCACTCAGGTAGGTCTGAGCTTTGAGCCTGCAGCACTCTGTAGGGAGGCCTTGTATGGTTTCACGGCCGATATGCCACAAACAGTTGAGAAGAGAAGGCAGTTGAATCAGGGAATGGTATCAGTTCCCAGCAGTTGCTGTGTTCATGTACTTTAGGCACGTGATTTTGTTTCATGCTCACAACACGCCTGTGAGCGGCTTGGTTACCAGCATCCCCATTTTCAGAGGAGGGTAGAAAAGCGACATACCCTGTTAAAAGTCACAGAGCTAAAAACGGCACTTCCAAGATTGAGATGATGGTCTGCCTGACTCTAACATTGAGCTCTTTCTACCAGTTTTTCAGAAAGGCCATCCTGTGGCGATAACTTAAGAAATGAGTATAACAGGGAGCTGTCCAAAAAGCTGACACATTTTTAAGACCTGCTCAAAAGAATGGAAAGAGAGCACATAACCAAGGAGAGGGGGACATAATCTGGAAAATAAAGCAGGCTTCATATTAGCTGAGGCTAGCTAAAACTGCACAGGACAACAGGAAGGGGGAAACTCTTGTCCCCTTAGTTGGACACTACAAACAAGGGTGCAAATGACAGGGTGATAAAGAGAAAACAGAACTCCTTCACTAGGAGTTTGCACCCATTTTTCTGCCTCTGGTAAAGCCCAGCATTTTTTTGTGTCAAATGCTTTTAGCATTATAAAAGTTCTTATTCTGAGTACCCACCATCCTGGTAGAGTTTGCTTTCTTACAACATTAACATTCTCAAAGACTGCTTAACTGTATTAGCAGTTCTCAGGCAGCTTCAACCTATTTATATCAGGGGTAAGGGATTATGGGGCATGCACAGTGAGTTCCCCCCTGGGTGCAGGCGCGCATGTGTGTGTGTTTGCCATAGAAATGCCTGTTTTTATACGTTACTATTAAGCTAATAGGCACACAGATGAAAATTATCACCAGTCTCTGAGGAACAGAAGTCACATTTTTCTGATACTTTGAAAAAAGTTGAGAATTTGGCTTTTATCTCCACCTGTTGTCTGCATGCAAAGCTGGTGGCTTGATATCACTGCTCTAATTTTGTTTTGTTTTGATTCCTCTGAGAGATTCAAAGGTTCATAGAAAGGTTCATTGTAATTCAGCAATTAGTGTGTCTGCTGCTTTCCTCTTCTCTTGACCAAAAATGCAAGGTCATTCCGTCTTATGAAAGTCATTTTCTGCCAACATCTTACACATTAATTTGCTGGCATTTAAAATCCAAAGGCGAGGAAGAGCAAAATGTCAAAAGTTCCAGCAGATTTTGTGCATGGAACAGTAGGAAAAAGTGAGTAAAAGAGGCCTTCCAGGCAACTGCCCTTCTTTGATCCAAAAGAGTGTTCCTTCGGTTTTTAATGTATGAAAACAACAAAAAAGAATAGTTGAAAGGCGCGAGCCTCTAAAAGACATTTCCCTGGAAATTAATCCTCTAAAAATACCCCCTTCACCTTATCACTCCCCTGATCTCAAGCCTTCCTGACTTCCACTTCCCCACAGGATGATGTCTGAATCCTCAGTTCACTTTCAAGGTTCTCTATACTTAGTGTTCAGCCTGTCTTATTAGTTTCTTTCTTATCCTCCCTTATAGAACCATTCCATCTGCTCAAATTGATTTGGTCAGAAAAGGTTATCATTTCTACTATTGACACTATTTTCTAGCTTAGATTCAGGGCCAGCTTCATGGGCCTGTGACCAGTGCAGTCACACAGGGCCAGCCTTCAAAGGGTCCACACATGGGTTTAATACTCTGTGGCTGCTATCTTGAAATTCTTAATCACCTTGCCTTTGAACTTGGATTGAGACCCTGGTACAATGAAACACATGCCAGAGCCTGGAGACCCAGTTCCCAAATAGTCTACCTCCTGCTGCCTTCCACTCCACCTGAGATTGGTTCTCAGCCCTCCCCGCCTTCTCTGTCCCGACCCCACAACCACTGCCACCTTCACCCTCAGTGGGGAGTTGGGCAGAGGCACAGGGAAACTTGGGGTCAGATATGCACCCCACAGTGTCTTGGGGAATGGCAACATGGAGGCTGTCCTGCCATGGACTCAGGGTCATAGGGAATTCATGTTCTCACCTATCCTTGATCCAGGTCAAGAAAACATCCTGAAGCAGAGGTTGTGATCCCTTCAGAGTCACCCACTGCTCTGGATTGGGGCCGTGGGCCTGTGTGAAGGGAGACTGAATTCTCTATCCCATGCTGAGGCCCTGCATTTTCATTTTGCACTGGGCCCTGCAAATTTTGTAGCTTGCCCTACCTAAGATATTAGAGTCCCCATATTTCTCTTACTATTACATTTCATCTTGATATTAGATCTTTATTCAAACTGTTGAGATTACTTGGAATTACAATCATGCCATTATGAATGCTATTCACATGCCTTTTAAACATTTCTTTCAATTCCTGACATAAAGGGTAACAGATCCAAAGATAATGTCTTATTGCACCTACTAGAAGCCTCCAGTTAGGTTCAGTTAATTTATAAACTATTTTTGTTATCCACTCATTGATCTGACACTGACTGTGTTGTCACCAGGCCAACGTCTGTCCATCTTTTCCTCAAGGAGGATTATTGCCAAATACCACCTCCTTTCTCTCGCTGTCATCATCAGCCCTCTACAGCTGGACCCACCTATGCCAACCACCCCCAAAGTTTGGCTGCACTCCAGTACCTAAGACCTATCATGATCTGAATGCTTTGTTATGGAGAAATTATTCATTAGATACTTGGTTAAAAATGGCAAGATAGCTAGGCCTGAGATGGTGGGATAAACACTGAACCTGTGTCCTTTCATGAATGCATTAAAATTACAACTAAATTATAGAACAATCAACCTGGAGAACCATCTGAAATCTAGCCAAACAGAAGTCCTATAATTAAAATGTAACAAAAATATAAAGAAGAAACCATATCAAAACTGGTATGAGGGGCAGAGAAGTGGAACAGGTCCCAAACCTCTGCGTGGCAGTTGAAAATCAGGAAGAATATCTCTGCTGCTGAGGTTCTCCCTGGAGGAGTGAGGGTCCGCAGCCTCACCCCAGGTTGTCCAGTACACAGTACTGGTGCTGGGAAGAGGAGCCTCCACAATATCTGGCTGTGAAAAACAGTGGGGATTCTGACCATCTGATTGAGATGGAAGGTTGCGGGCAACCCAGCCATCCTCTTCAACAGCCTGCCCACGGACTCACACACTCACAGGAACTCACCTTGGGCTCCAGCGGAGGGAAAATAACCTAGGGGGTATTGGAGACATATGGGTGCAGATTGAGTTGTGTGGCTTCAGGATGAATGTTGGTGAACAGTTGGTATTTTCCCTGTGAGGAACTCCTCCTCCCAGGCAGCCGGCAGGCAGGTGCCATCTTTCCTGTGTTGAGCCCACCCCTACGTTTATGGCCAAATCTAAATTTGATTGGCCTGGTGAGCCCTGCCTCTCTTCCCTGCTGACTCACAGAAACCCCGCCCCACCCAACTCCCCCAAAGTGCCTGAGGCACTTTCTCCTTGAGCAGCCAGCCCCACCTCCACTGCACTCTTTTTTGGAAAACTATCAGAGTCCAGCAGGCTCCAGATGGGCAGTGACTGGCCTCAGTGTGCGCTGAGACATTTGCTAAGTAGCTCCAGGCTCATCACTGGCACCAAAACTGAGTCTACATTAACCTGGTGACCACAGCTCATCCCACTCTCATGACTCTCTGAGACCCTGCATCACCCAACTTGCATACTATACAAGGCTACATCAGTGGCTGAACCTTAAGGGAGCTGGCAGGTGGCAGCAATCCTCGGGGTATCTTGGCTTTTCGCAGAGCTACCATAGGCCCGGTACTGGTAGCAGATGTCCTCATTTTGCAGTGTGAACTCTCCCACATGCCTCCAGGTTTAGCAAAGGCAGTGAACAACTGTTTATTGCTTTGTAGCTCCTACCAGGTAGCCCCCAGCCAGTCACAGACAGTTGGTGACCTGGGCATGTACCAGAGCCCCCCCCCCCAAGAGGGCCCAGAACCAACATACTTGGAGATTGGCTTCAGATCACAGCAGAACATCATCCAATTAGCCCCACAAGAAGCATACAGAAAAGGCAGTCTCAATAGGTATCAAAGTCCACTGGGGAGAATCCCACTCAGTGGGATAAGCACCCCTACACAACAGCCCATAAGCTGTGAACATGGCCAAACCCCACAGCCAGTCAGCCTGAGGGTCAATCCTACCCACTGATGTGCCAATAACTATCAAGGCTCAACTATAACAGGAGAGTACACACAACTCACACAGGGACACTCCTGGAGCACATGGAGCACATGATCAGGGAAATTGTGCCAGGGCCCACAGGGCACCTACTTCATAAGGCCACCTGGCCAAGAATGGGAGACATAGCAGATATACCTAATACATAGAAACAGAGAAGCAACCAAAATGAGGAAACAAGCGAATACATCTCAAATGAAAGAACAGGAGAAAACTCCAGAAACAGAACTAAACAAAATGGAGTCAAGGAACTTACTGGAGACAGAGTTCTAAATGATGGTTATAAGGATGCTCAAGGAACTTAGTGAGAACTTCAACAATGAGATAGCAAGCATAAAAAGAGACATAGAAACCATAAAACAAAAAAAAAAAAAAAACCCATGGGCTGGCCGAGTGGCGCAATGGTTAAGAACTGGCTTGGGACGCCAGAGGGCCTTGGTTCGGATCCCACATATGAGGGCCAGTGACACTGCCCTCCACAGCTAAGATGCTGAACAACAGCTCAACCTGGAGCTGGGCTGCTGTGAGTCGCCAGCGACGGCATAGGCTGCAGCCCTGTGTCAGTGGGTTGCCATGGGCTACCGTGTGTAGCAGCAGCCAGCCTAAGCGGCCAGCAGCCGCAGTGAGCGGCCGTCCAGAAGCCGGCGACTGATGTGCCTCGTTTGGGAAGAGCACAATGATGGCGCCAACTTGGGCCAGTGAAGCAACGTCCTCCACAACTAGACTGAAGAACAAAACGACAGCAACTTGTCTGTTCCCCTTCCCTCAATTCCCCAGCACTGTTCCCATCCCCCAATTCCCCAATAAAAAATCTTAAAAAAAAAACCCATTCAGAAGTGAAGAATAACTGAAATGAAGGGGCACTAGAAAGAATCACCAGCAGATGAGATGAAGCAGAGGGAACTGAAGCTTTACCTTTGGCCACTCACTAGAGGCAGCAACAGGTTGGGCATAGGTACATTTGCAGAGTCACCATTTGCCTAAAAGCAACTGTCATACCCCTTACTTCCTGGCAGAACCGTCTCTATCAGTGGTGTCCACCCCCAGGGGTCACGCTGCCCTGAACAGCAGGTCTGGGGTCATGCCCAACTCTTCACTGCCATCTGACTTTATACCAGGCACCTCACTCTATATTGTCTCTTTTATCCCCCTCAATAACCCCATGAGGGAAAAATAATGCTCAGAAAGATTCAGTAGTAGGAAGTTAAATAACCACATTTTCATTCTGTTTCTATCTTCTGCACTAAGGATAATGAGATTAAAACTGGAAGAAACCAAAGACCCAGAGAGATAAAGAGATATTCAGAGAATATAAAGTGACTCTAAATAAGTATAAACCTTTGGGACCCAAAAATTACCACCAAAATCACTTGAGAAGTGATCAGAGAGCCACATTAGTGGTCTTCACAATACCTGGATTATAGAGGAAATGCCAAAAAGCTAAAGATAGTAAATGACAGTTTCCTGATGGTCAAAAAAGGGAGATGTGGTCGTTCACAGCAATGTAGAGAGCTGTCAATCTATAAGCTTCCTGTTGACTTCCAGGGAAATTCCCAAACCAATTATTGAATAGATCTTGATGCTGTCTTAGGAACACACCAAAACTAACATAGGCACACATAAAATAATCATGGCTTTCCATTTTATTGTTTATTAAACTAATGAAATGAAACTGAGAAAAATACTATAGATGACAGAATAAGGATCAATGGGATTCTAAAATATTAGAGGGAGGAAAAATGTCAGAATTAAATTAAATAGCAATAAATGTAAATTCTGGTTTTGGGATTGAAATAATTACTTATGAAAGTATTAGATGAAGAAAACCTAGCTTGGCAGTAATTTATATTTAAAAATCTAGGTTTAATTTGAACTCATTGCCCTCATGCCCAACATACAGAAATAAGTAAAACAGCCACCAAAATATCTAATCCAACTTTATGTCATTTAATTAAAGTTTAAAAAATAATAAAAGTAGGTCAGAGTCCCAATCTGCTAGGCAACACAATCTCTGGAGGATTGGGAGGTGGGAAAGTCCAGGATGACATTTATTAAGAGGGACATTGACAACACAAAAATATTGTATAGACTTATAGAAACAGACCTGTATATATATATATATATATATATATATATATATATATATATATATATATATCTGCCTGGTTAGACCTAATAGATTTTTTTTAATCCTCATTTGTCAGGATTCTTTTGATTGTAATTGGAAGAAGCTTAACTTTAACTTACTTAGCAAAAAAATGAAATTTTAATATTTTATCAAAAAAACAGGAATAACGGAGGTAGGAAGTAATTGGTGAATTTTCAAAGCCAGAGACTTCATGCTTCCAGGACATTCTTTCTCTCTCTCTCTTTCTCCTTTCGCTGAGGCTTTGCTCCAGCTCAAGGTTATTATCTTCTACTGTACATCAACATTCTCCATGTGCTTCCATTGACAGAGTGAGAGGGAGGAGACGGAGAGCATGAAGTGCGAGTAGGTAAAGGACGTGGCAATAGGCAAGAAGTCCATTATGACTGGAGGTCCCCCTAAAAGAAGGAAAAGGATGGGATGCTATTTCCAGGAGAAGGGTAAAGGGGTGCTGGGCAAACAGAAACGCAGACATGCCCCTCATTTCCCAGTGGTGAATGGGTAGATGCTAACACCTTCCACAGATGCTACAGTCACACTTTATCTTAAACAAATATAAAAATGTGAACATATTCACAAAAGAATCTTGCTTTATGCCACAGATTACCTAATATTTGTTTGTAATTGAACTTTTAAATAAACTTCATTGAGATATAATTCACATAAAATGAAATATGTTCAGTTGGGTAGTGTTTAGTTTAATCAATTTTGACAAGCTTACACACTTTTGTAACCACTACCAAAACCAAGATATAGAACATTTCCATCTCTACAAAAACTACCCTAGTGCAGTCAGTCCAGCCATTCCACACTCCCTGGTTTCAGTCCCAGGCAAATATTAATCAGTTATTTTTGTTTTGTTTTGTTTCAGCATTATAGATTAAATTGGTCATTTCTAGAATTTCATGTATATGAAATCATACAGGATGTAGTCCTTTGTGTCTGCTTCTTTCACTCAGCAAAGCATTTTTGAAATTCATCTGTGTTACTCATATTAGTAATTCAATCCTTTTCATTGCTGAATAGCAGTCTGTTATATGGATATATCACGATTTGTTATCCATTCACCAGTTGATGGACATCTGGGTTATTTCCATAAGCAATTATTTCTAGTAAAACTGTTATGAACATTATGGATTGAACTCTGCCCGCCACCCCTCCAAAAAAAAAAAAAAGATATATTGAAGTCCTAAATCCTGGTACCTATGAAAGTAAACTTATTTGGAAATAGGGTCTTTGCAGATGTAATCAAGTTAAAATGAGGTTGTTAGGGTGAGCCCTAATCCAACATGACTGGTGTCCTTAGAAGAAGAAAAGAGACAGAGACACAGAGACACAGAGGAAGAAGGCCATGTGATGACAGAGGCACAGATTGGAGTGATGCATTTGTAAGCTAAGAATTGACAAGGACTGCTGGCAACACCAGAAGCTAAGAGAAAGTTATAGGAACACATTCTCCCCTAGGGGCTTCAGAGAAAGCATGGCCCTGCAAATACCTTGATTTTGGACTTCTAACCTTTAAAACTATGAAAGAATAAATTAGTGTTGTTTAAAGTCACCAAGTTTGTAGAAATTGATACAGCAACCCTGGGGAACTAATACAACATTCAAATACAAGTCTTAATGTGAACACATTTTCATTTCTCTTGCATAAATATCTATAAGTAGGATTGCTTGGGTATATGGTAAGTTTAATTTTACAAGAAAAGGTCAAGCTGTTTTCCAAAGTAGCAGTAAATTCTTTGTTCCAACTAGCATTGTATAAGAGTTACAGTTGCTCAAAATCTTCATGAACACTTCATCATCTTAATTTTCCATTATGGCTTCAATTTGTATTTCTCTGATGATTATCAATGTTGAGCATCTTTTCATGTTCTTATTGGCCATTTGTGTATCTTCTTTGTGAAGGTGTCTTTAAATATTTTGCCCATATTCTTGGGTACAATTTCTTTATCAGATACACGTTTTGCATACATTTCTTCCCTGTTGTTTGCTTTTCATGATCTTAATGGTGTATTTTGAAAAGCAAAAGTTTTCATAAAGTACATTTCATCAAATTTTTATTTTATGGTTTGTGCTTTTTGTGTCCTAAGAAATCTTTGCACCCCCAAGGTCACAATGATCTTAGCCTTATCTTTTCTTCCAGAAGTTTTACAGTTTAGATTTTACATTTAAGTTCATTTTTTGTGTACCATGCAAGTGTCAAAGTTCATTTTTTTCCTATCTAGTTGAAATGAGTTATCTCAATTGTGTAAAATTAATTAACCATCTGTGTGTGTGTGTGTGTTAGAGTCTGTATCTGTTCCATAGATCTATACATCTCCCTTTACACAAATACCACACTATCTTGAATATTTCAAATTTATAGTAAATCTTAAAATACAGTTGTACAAGTCCTCTGATTTTTAATTTTTCAAAAATTATATTGAAATTTATTTGTTTATGTCTTTATCTTTCAATGGGTAATATATGTGCACAAAGGGGTTTCAGTGAGAAATGAGCCTTCCTCCCATCATTAGATCCTAGGCTGCCACTTCTCCTCCACCTAAAAGTCACTTTTAGAAGTTTCTTGTTGTTTTATTTTTCAGTGATTATAATTGATTTTTTAAAAATTGAGTCAGACTTTAAATTTACTATTTAAAGGAATGTTATTTACAGACAGTTAAAAGGAAGAAAATAATGCCCTAATTTTATTTTCCATATCAATCCAAATTTCCAGTAAGTGTGCTTGCCTCAGTTGAGCCCAGTCAATATTGGAAATAGTCAGCATTTACTAATGATACACTTAATTTTATCCACCAACAAAAGAGGCACAGGGATATTTGTGTGAATCACCTACTTGCTTTAATTCTGTTTGAGTTATTTAAATATGCTGCTTATTTTTAGTTTAATTGCAACATAATTATATAACACCAACACCAAGTAATCAGAGCTTGGTGATACAACTTTATCTTTAAGATAGTCTCAGACGCCTAGCTAAGAATCATCTGAGTGTGTGACTCAAAGATCAAGATCAAGATATTACAAAGCTACAACAGCAAGGATAACATTCAATTCAACAAACATTTATCAGTTGTCATATGAGTATAAAATCTTACCCTAGGAAATGCAGGCAAATACAGAGATAAATCAAATCCCACCAATGCCCTCTAGAAATTCACAGTCTAGAGCAGCAGTTCTCAACCTTCCTAATGCCACAACCCCTTAATACAGTTCCTCATGTTGTGGTGACCCCCACCCATAAAATTATTTTCATTGCTACTCTATAACTGTAATTTTGCTACTGTTATGAATCGTAATGTAACTATTTTTTTGTTTTTTGATGGTCTTAGGCGACCCCTGTGAAAGGGTCATTTGACCCCCAAAGGGATCGTGACCCACAGGTTGAGAACCGCTGGTCTAGAGGGAGAAGGGGAATATGCATCCCCTGATGCAAAAAAAAGTTCTAGAATTGAGGTCCCAATAGCAAACTATGGAAACATCGAGGGAGGCACATTCTGGAAACTAGATGACAATACAATTTAAACCTTTTCTGAGCTCAAACCAGTCAGACGTTCTCATTTAGGGTGACATCTAAGCAGTCCACAGTTCTCCAGACTTGTATTTCATTCTTATTATATTTCATTCTCATTAAGAGGAATTATTTTAACTCTAAATTAAGTCAGTGGTTCTTCAGAATATATGTATATAAAAAGAGAAGTTGGTGTTAGGACCTAAACTAATTGCCTTGTTGATTACATTTAATTACTCTTCTGGGAACACCAAACAAAAGTAATAAGGTTTTCCTCCCTCTGGTAAAATTTAAAAAAAAAAATGGATTTGGTGATTTGCTTTCCTTAGAGGGGAAATGACAAACAATTACTACTGCCCAGCCTAAGGAAACAAGGAGGAGAAGAAAATTTCTTGCTTCCTCTAAAACTTGACATTTCCACTAGATTCTCAGGAAACCATGAAGGCTGAACACAAAAAGAACCCTACTTCAGAACTCACATGCCTGATTCAGAGAGAAACATATTACTGTGGGTGAAGTATGGATTTTAATTACCCAGAATTTCTTGTTGTTTGTATGAGTTACTAATGCTCAAAGATAAATATGTGTTTTTTAAAGTATTTTCCATTAAAATTTCTTATAACTTAGGGTTTTTATAAGTTAGTGCTTTTTTTATAGTAAAGGTATTCTTGGGAACCATGAGAGGGGGGAGAACATACTTTGTTAAATAAGCTACCTTGAGGAAATGAGTGAGAAGTGATCAATGAAAATGCTGCATTTGTTTGTATATATCTGGTGGCATCATTAATTACTGAATAATGCATCAACCACCCCCACAAGGATCAAAAAGTTGTGATTTGTGAAGCCAGATTCACTCTTTCATAGATATGCTCATTGATGAAGTAAATAGAAGAAAGACTAGTGACATATGGCTAAAAGTGGGTCACATGTAAAAGTAGAAGTCAGAAATAACCATCTTGGTGCTGCCACAGCTTGGCTATTATATCTGTATTAGTTAAGAATGCCTTCAACTGCAAATAACAAAAAATACAACTAGTGGTGGTTAAAACAAATAAGGATTTATTTTTCTCATATAGCAAAGGAATTCAAAGATTGGTTGCAACTAATGTCCATTCTGGTACTCAATAAACCATCAAGGATCTAAACTTAATCTATCTTTTCCCTCCACAACATCTAGCATCCTTAGCATGCTGACTTCATCTTCATAATTATCACTGGTCACAAAATGGCTTCAGAAGCTCCAGGAATCTAATCCGCATATAAGACAAGAAAAAAGAGGGGAAAGGCGACACTAGCCCAAATGTCTTCTTTATCAGGGAAAGCAGAAAGGTTTCCCAAAAGTCCGTAGGATTAACATCTCATTGACTAGAATTGTCACCAGACCTGCATCCTGTAGCTAAGAAAGTATTTGGCTCCCTCTCTATTGTGGGAGGTAGAAAGGGGAAAAAAGGTTGAGAATGGCTGTGAAATTAACCAACCAATTGTTTCCACCACAATATATAATAATAAATAAATCATTACACTTCATTAGGCTTTTATTTTCATAACATCAAAAAGCAATGTCAAAGGGCGTTGTGATTACAATAAAATCAAAATAAGAAGGCGTTTGCAGATGCCTGAATATATAATACTGGACTGATTAGTTCTATCTTTGAGTTAGTTGGAAATTTAGCCTTTTCTGTCTATAAAGATAACCTGGGGTACATCAGAGCACTAGCGGCCTTATTTGTTTTGCAGCTGGAAACCAAAAGCCTGAAATAATAGAGTACCCACACAGAAAGGTGAGCCTGCTCTCATCACCTCACCACCACTCTACTTCAAAGCCTCTTTTAGAGGCCTGTAAACCTTTAAAGCCTTTTGGTCCAGAACTGAAGCATCTCCCAGAAAGCCCCTGGATTTCATGTGTTCAAATCAAGATACACTAGCATGTATCAAACACTAGGAGAAGATAGTGATCTTTTGGGTCTATGAACTTCTATGGCTGGTGGTTGTGGTGTGCTTTTTTAACGTTATTGTTCTTGTTGAATCCAGTATTTTGGGAAATCATTACAACAGGTGCCAACAGGGATTTATTTCCTACTATTCTGCAATTCCTGGGATCCTCAATCTAACAATACATAATCTTTGTAACAGGAATGCTAGGATAAGCAAACAATAGACATAACTATGAAAGATAAGTCATCTGTACACTTTTGTCCTTTTATCTAGGACAATAACCATGACTGTGTGGGGTTTCAGGTATATGTTAAAGACTAGTGAGAAAAACAATGCAGACAAAACAGACTCGGTGGCACCACAGAGAACCCAGCCAATTAGAATATTATTAAAACCTGGAGATTTTATAGAGATAGATAAATCAGATAGATAGATGATAGACAGATAGATGATAGATAGATAGATAGATAGATAGATAGATAGATAGATAGATAGATAGATAGATGACAGTTGAATAGATGGATGGATGAAGAGACATACAAGTAGATAAACAGGCAGATAAATGAAGAGAGGGAGAGAAGAAGGTAGAGAGGGAGGGATGAAGGAAAGAAGAGTAAAAAGAAAGAAAAAACAGGAAAGGAGCAAAAAAGGAAGAAAGAATCTGAACTTATATCATGGTTTGGCAAGGAGACAGAACAAATGGCAAATACAATTATTTGGCCTTAGAAAACTCAAGCTAAAAAATTCTAAAATGAATATGTTTTGTTCCCCCTTTATTTTCACTCCCTTCTAGCTTTAGTAATACAATATGACTATAAAGGGACTTGAATTACTTATTATATAGTCCTCTTTAATATCTTGCTTTAACCATTGGCTTTATGCTAAGGATGGCTGTAAGTGTAGAATAGGGGTGACCAGTTTTTTTAAATCCCCATAAGGTTTATACTGGTTTACCACAACAGAGATGAACACTACAACAGAAAAAATGAAAAAAATTATTATTTTAGCTCCCATTTAAATTTCTTTTTAGCTTAAGTGAGACCATAATTGTATTACAATTATACAAATGTATAAAATACTGGCATGTCTAGGGATGACTCTTTCCAAAGTAACATCTCTGAAATTTAGATATACTTGACTGGTGGGCTCTAATGACTATAAAAGAAGACCTGGAATAATTAATAAACTTGACAGCAGAAATTCAGCTAAGACCAAAAACCATAAATACTAACTTGCTACATCAGTCTTCCTTGCCAGGAACATTACATTCTCTTTGGTTTTTCATGCCCCAGCACCAGAGTTATTATGATAATACCTCTATATGTGGAATGGAAAAACATAAATGTGGGTGTCAGAAAGACCAATGTGGAATCACCACATGCCACCTGCAACCTTGGGTAAATTAAACTTCCTGTGCCTCAGTCTCCTCATTTGAAAAGTGGAAATGATGACACTCATGCCTTAGAGGATAACTGCCCTTAAGGAAACAATGGACAACATATGAAGTAACTGGCACATAGCAGATACTCAAATAAATAACAGTTCTCTTTCTTACCAATGGAAAGAGAACAGGACTCATCTAGAATGACTTTGCTTTTCAAGAGGGCTGTGTTAGTGACAATTCTAGAGTTGTGTGATGCACAATCTGTATGGCCATACATCGTGTCCCTCTGCTTTGATCAGTTCTCCAGCAGTGACCATACACTCTCTTATAAGCCTATTGATCAGGATTAGAAATTTTAGTGTTACAATTAAGCTTACCAACACAGACCCAAAGGGGGTTTCGATATGGATCTCACTAACACCATACTATAAGCCAAGGAAGGGCCAAGAAACATCCTCCTGGGCAAACCAATTTTTTGTAAATAAAGTTTTATTGCAACAAAGTCATACTCATTTTTCTACACAGCACCTGTGGTTGCTTTCACACTACAACAGCAGAGTTAACTAGTTGTGACAGAGACCATAAGGCCCACAATCCTAAAATATTTACTACCCTTTACAGAAAAAATTTGCTGGGCCCTATTCTAAGCAACCAAACTACAGCTATACACATGTTTTCAATTCAGCTTCTCTGTGGAGCCCCAGGATTGTGATAAGGTTGCTTCTGTTTACTAATAAAATGAACACCAGTCCTTGCTAAGAGATTTACAGTCTTATAAGGAGATAAGTATGTGATGCAAGAAAAGAATTGTAGGGAATTATAAAATGCCCAATTACATAATAGAGGCTACAGATAGCATACCAGAATAGGAGAATTCAAGATATATTGGAGTCCAGTCATGACCAGTAAAAAAACAAGCTCGACTGCAGAATAGCATGCACTAGAGGAGGTAGGGGGAGTGGTTAAAAGGAGAGGGTGTATCTAACTGTGGGAGGTTGGGCTTGATTCTAGGCAAGAGAGAGTCATGGTAGTTCCCTGTGTACCCTATGGTGAAAGCAATATTGGAAAGAGAGGGATTACAGATAAGAACACTGATCAGAGTTTTCAGCTAGAATTTAAGTGTGATATGATGACAGAATTATTTGAGTAGAACAGGAAAGGTGACAGATATGAGAGACTTTGTAAACCAAAGTTTGGTGACTGGTTGATATGGCATGTAATGGACTGTAAAGAGTCAAAGAAGATTCTAGAATTTCCTGTTTGGGAGCCTGGTAGAATGGTGGTGCCATCAATAGAAAGTGGGGGGGGGGCTCAATTTAGAAGGAAACATTTATGTTCCTTTTAAATAGATTTAATATTGCAGAATTTCAAATAGTCAAAAATGATGAATTAGAAGATTCATTTGTTTTACACAATCTCAAATCTAACATTTCTGAGATTTGTAGGCCAAAGTACATCATGTTTCCCATCCATTCATTCACTCAACAAATGTTTATTGAACAATTTCTGGTAGCTGATTACTGAGGCAAGATCTGAAGGTTAAGGTGAATAACATGTGACCCCTGCTTTTAAGGTAGACAATACATTTGGCAACAAAGTTCTCACTAATAGTGGAAACAGACTTGAAAAGATAATCTCAGCTGAGTAGGATAATTAATTTGGAAATTAGTTTATGGTACAATAGTGAGATCAAGCAACCATGATCACCAAGCAATTCTAACTTAACTGGTATCAGGGGATGTTGCAATCATTAATATCAAGAATGGAGGAAAATGAAAGCAAATCTCTCAGCGTTAAGAATATGAAAACAGGTCACCTCCTAATCAAGGAGAATATTACTAAAGTTAGAATAGTGGGCAAAGGTCAAGAAAAATGACATATGAAAGGAAGTAACAATCAGGAAAAGGCACCCACATCCCAACAATCATAAAATTGTTTCCATTTGTTTATTCATTTAGCATTTAATTCCTTTATAAACGGAAAGTTAAGACTTTCCCCCTAAAGCTACAAATCTTTTATCCCACAAAATAAATTCACTTTACAATAATTAGCTTTAGACAAGTGAAGTACATCTTCCATTAAGAAAGGATATGTAGATGGAAAGTGTTTCATTGCTGTACAGTGCATTGCAGCTCATCTAGTTCACTATAAGACACTTAGAAGGTATTTTAGAAATTTGTATGTAGATATTTTTTTTTATTTCATCGATACAGTGGGCACTACTACCCTTTCATGTGTGAGGACCAGGAATACTGGACATTCTGCATTGTGTGGGATAGCCCCACACCATGGAGGGCAGTGCTGCATCCTGCATAAATTCTTAACTCCCCATTGGACATTCAAGTAGGTAAAAAAATCTATTGATAATTAACTGAGCCTACTGCTTGTCTCCATTTTACATATAAACGTTTTTTTGTGCACTATTTTGGTACATACTGAATTTTCCAAGAATATAAGTCATCGAAAATCAAAAAATGTTAGTTTTGTTTTGCTTCAAACTTTACCAAGAGTCATTTACCATTTTGGACATTAAGAAAATTATGTCACCAACAATATTGCCACTGTGGTATTGGGTATTGTGTTAGTCACCAATACATGAAATCTTTATCACTCTGAATTTTCAGCTAGCCCAGTCAGTTATTCTACTTTAACTTACAAATATTTTGATTTAACCCTTATTCTAAAATGAGAAATTTAAAGACAACGTGTAAGCACAACCCAGCCTTACTGCTCTCAAAACTGGATTTATTCATTATAAGCTGGGGCAAGCACCTGACCACTTCATTATGTCTTTTAGTGTAGTTGTACATTTACTTGTGGAACACACAAATTGTATTATAAATACTTTTCATTTATTTCTTACTCAGATTTACACTATTTTGATTTTTAGAAATAGTGTGTGTGTGTGTTAAATTATCTATGAGTTTTCTTTTCTCATGAAAAAATTGAGGCCCAGAGATAGGCCCCACCCAAATTAACTATTTAGTGGCAAAATCAAAGAGAAGATCCTTTTACCAAGGCCTTCCCATAAGCCTCTGTACTAGTCACTTTTGATACCCTTTAATCATTCATTCCATAAATATGTATTTAATGTCCACCAGTGCTTAACACTGTGTAGGGTCTGACGTTGTCAAGCTGAACACGAAATACTCCCTACCCTCAAGGGGAAGGGAGACCAAAATAAAATCAATAACCATAAATGCACAAATAGATGAAATGGTGGTAGTATAGAAAGAAAGGATCTAACTCAGCCTGGTTCAAGAACCTCTTCCATGAGAAGGTGACACAAGCTAAACTTTGAATGGCGGTTAGGAGTTAGCCAGATACAAAGGGAATGCAACAGAATTTCAGGCAGAGAAAGCAGATAATCCTGGAGGACAGTCAGAGAATGCTTGGTGCTCCTGCAGAACATGAAGTACTTCAGTTTGGCATCCGCTTAGGGTGAGAACACAGAACTGGTGAGGAGTAGAGCTAGAATGGAAGGGCACAGCTCCTGAAGAACATGTTTTCCTGGGTCAAGGAAATTGAACTTCCCTTTGAAGCTCATGAAGGAAATGATAAAGCTTTTAAATAGAT
This sequence comes from Hipposideros armiger, assembly GCF_001890085.2. Lineage (NCBI taxonomy): Eukaryota > Metazoa > Chordata > Mammalia > Chiroptera > Hipposideridae > Hipposideros > Hipposideros armiger. The sequence continues at coordinate 2,636,733 of NW_017731515.1, forward strand.
GTGTAACACCAGGTAATTCACTCTGGTGGTAATATAAATTTTAAAATGCAGTGTATTGCAGTAACACAGACAAGAAATGATGAGGAACTGGATTAAGGGGGGCCTTGGGTAGAAAAGATGAAACAGAGTACAATGATTCAAGGGGAAGCAGAATTCGCAGGATTTGGTGACTGATGGGATTTTCTAGATTACAGAAAAGGAAAGACTTGAGGGTGGCTCCAGGTGTCTGGCATAGACATTGGAGAATGATGACACCTTTCACTGAAATAAAAATGTAGGGAGCAGGTTGGTCTGGAGGGCGAGGGAGAGAAAGGAGGAGTTCAGGCTGAGATATGCTGAGTACAAAGTACAGATGGGCATCCAGGTGGAGAAATGGGTCTGAAATTCAGGAGACAGGTCTGAAGTAGAAATACTGATGATACCAATCTGTGAAGCATCAGCATATATATTAGTTCATTTAAGCCCCTGCCGCCCACCCCGCATCACCACCACCACCATCACCAACTTATGAGATAACTGTCAATAGCCTCATTAGATAGACAAGAAAACCGAAGCTTGCCCAGTCACATAGTTGGAGAACTAAGATTTGTTCCATGGTCCATCTGACTCTAAACCCCATGCCCTTTCTATCACACCATATTGTCTTTCGAATCAGGAGCCTCATAACTCCTAGCAAGGCATTTTTTATTACTTCCGCCTGTTGTTCTCAGTATATGTGATCTTCAATTAAATCTGTCAGAATGGTTGCACAGAGAAGTATAATACATCTTTCCAGGAATGACTATAAATGACTTCCAGATTTCTCAAGAAATCTGGTTTCAGAAACAAGGTGATGTGTGTGGTCACTTGATATGTGGTACCAAGACAACGGGTGAATGGCCTTCCCAAGCCCACTCTGGAGCCCAGAGAAGCCTCTGTTACTACTTTATTCGAGTTCATAATACTAAGTCACAGCCTAGACAGAAAGTGACAAAGGAGGATCAGATCCCAGAGCGCTCACTTAAGGTCTCCAGGATTCAGGAAAATACACTCATTTTTTAGAAAAAAAACCAAAAAACCAACAACCTTGTTTAATGGGTAAAATCCACATCAGATAATAAACTGCTACATTTATTTGATATCTAAGTAGATTTGTTTCAAGAATACCAAGGCAAAGAGTGTCATAAGCACTCATCTTCTGAATTTCACACACATCAGGTAAAGAAGGGAGAAGGAAGGTAAGAGGGCAATTGTGAAGGGAACCTGTTTGAAGTCACAGATGGGCTTGATGATCACAAGGCAGTAAGCAGCTGTCAGACCTCTACTCCCCCAGGTGCTGCACACAGCTCTCCCTAGGTGCTGGGCAGAGTATCATGCTTGCTCTTTGTGCAGCCCTCACCCCAGGCAGGTGCAAGATTGATGGCAACAGAAGATCCAAATGCTTATCATGTGCCAAAGTGAAGGAGTTTACACGTGATTAAAAACAACTTCCTGTCACCATGAGACAGCAATTGGAACTGTGAGCTAAAATATCTTGGCCTGCCCCATCTCACCCCATCCACCCGGATTCTATATTCACAAAGAGCTTATACAAGAAGTCCCCTCCCAGCTCCATCTAATCCAGGTTTAAATCAACCATAAGTATCTTCTCCCAGAGCTCCTGGGGGAAGCTACCACCAATAGCTCTGTTCTGACCCTCAGATGGCCAAGCCCTTCCACCAAGGCATCTCTCTGTCAGGACAGGCTAGTCATTTGCTGAAAGTTTAAGAATGTGATGCTGTAGGTCATCATCTGGTGCTCCTGCCATCATTGCATTCCCAGATTTTTTGGATCTGGCTGTGCAAACAGGCTGGACAAGGCACCACTGCTGCTGTTGCTATTCAGGCACCATTCCAAAACCTGCCCCCATGGTCCAAGCTCTCCTAGAAGCTGAGATAGCTGGTTAAGCAAAAGTCAAGTGTGCATGGATGGTTTACAAATTCTTCCCTCCCTCTCCATCTTAATTTGTACCAGGTATTGCCATAGTCCCTTCCCGTATGCTCCCTTACAACAGCAATCACTCATCTTACCATGCCACCCTCCCAATCTAGAAGACAGAGGTGTGGCCCATGAGATGACTGAAGAAGCAAGGTCTACAGTCTGGACAGTCTAAACCACGATTTGGTGGGATGCAGACAAAGAACCCTACATTTGGGGAATCTGTATGTTTGTTCCCACCAAGCCCTGAATACACCCTTTCATAGACATGGTAAACTTGAACATGAGTTCCTCAACTATTGGAGTGTTGGAAAAGTCATGATGCATTTTTGCAATGAAAAAATAGGTCATGACTTTTCCGACAACCCAATATAAAATCAGGACATTACTAGTTGTCCTACCTGTCCTGCTAGCCTCTTGTGAATGATGTGAGGATAAAATAATAGTAAAGATGTAAATATGGATTAACAAAGCCAAAAATATAACACATGGTGTTATTACTGAGTGCTGATAAATGTCTCTATACCATGTATCACACCCAAACAGGATTAACATTTTTAATACACCTAGTTTTGACCACTCTAAGTATCAGAATCTTGGTTTTAATAGCCAGTACCTGAAGAAAGTCTTTAACTGAAAACCTCATGAAATTGACAATAAGACATAATAAGGGATGGCTGGCTCATACTCTGTAATAAGAATTGTGTATTAATTTATCAGATATTCTTAAACACTGCAAATTGATCCTAAATTTTCTCTCCCTAAGAAACTAGTGAAAACCCTTACACAGTATAACTAAGACGTAGTTCTGTCCTAGACTCATTTCTTATTTCTCCACATCCTGAGAAATCTCTTCTCTAAGACATCTTTTGCTATGAATAATTACAGAGAGATCTTAGTTTGTATCTGTGAGATTGCCCAAAGTGAAGTCCCTAAGAACCAAGTCAGCATCTACTGAAAACGAGCCCTGCTCCCTCCGGTGTGGTTGGCAGAAGGTGAATTGCAGTTTGACCCAGGAATAGCCACTTGGCCATCTGCTCTGTGCCCCATCCATCATTACTTCCTTCCACAAACATTCATTGATTGCCTACAATATACCAAGGGCTGCTTGGGAAAAATGGTGCTCAAAATGAACACATGGTGTCCTTCCTTTTGAGGAATTTATCCTCCATACCCAGGTTTGCTAAGGAGGATGGGTTCTCCCTGACAGCTAGAGCCATGGGGTTTTCTATAAACAGCCCGAGCAGAAACAGCCACTTCCTGTTGGTGTCTGAGTCTAACATGTATCCCTAATTGCCTGGAAACCCGGAGGCCATAACCATGGCGACATCTCTCCAGAAGTGGCAATCAGCAGAGAAGCTCAAGGTGTTTCTGTCTCATTACTTCACAGGATGCCACTTCCAGGGGCTTCTTATGCCTTACTCTATGGTAAGCCTCATAACGGTATCAATAGCCCCTTTGAGCACTTACTTTGTGCCAGGCCATGTGCTAAGAATTTGAAATTTAATCTGCTCAACACATATTATCATCTATTCTGTACAGATGAAGAAGATTAAGTAACAAATCCAAGCTCACCAGTGGCAAGTGAGGGAACAAAGACTCAGCCCTAAACTAACTCCAAAGGCTATACAAATATTGAAGAAGTTGAGTACAACACACCCAGGAGAAGCTATCATGTTTACAGCAATGGAAGATTTTTTCTTTTGGGGCCCAAAAACGGCTGGGAACAGAATTGATTCCCTTCCGAGAAAATCCAATCTGATCGCTGTGACTCAGAAAAAATAGTATAGTGTTATATAAGCAGTTTGGGATCCAAGAGGGTGAAATTAACAAGCATGACAACAGCATTCTTTTTTAAATATCAGCAATGTTCTAGATGCTGAGAAAGACCTAATTATTGTCAGGACACACACGTCTTTCCTCCCTCCCTCGTGGCTCTCAGAGTGGTCTGCAGGCACTATGGGAATCCTCCTACCATTTCAGGGGAGCAAATGGACTTCCAAATATGGTGACATCCATTTTGTAGCTGTCACTAAGAGACTCTGACAGAAATCACCACCAAATTCAGTCTCGTCTCTGTCCCACACACCCTGATGTCCAAGCCGGGGGGGCGGGGAAGGATGGTGTGCCTCATGCCACCTCCTGGGAGAGGTCTTGTTATTTGAAAGTGTTAAAAGATAAACCAAAAGCATACTAAAAACGTTAGGAGTTCATTTGAGCAAAAATAAATTCGAATCGGGCAGCACCAAACTGGAACTGGTTAGGAGCGCTCACCAACAGGAGCTGGGGACAGACTTTTACAGAGAAAAGAGGGAAGCAAAGCAAGGAAATTATTGGCTGGCGATAGCTTAGAGCCTAGTTTACTGTCTGTGACTGGTTGTTTTTAGGGTTTTGATTTTGTAACCTTGAGGCATGTACAGGCTTAGATTTTTGGTTTGCTTCTGTAGGCCCTCACAGCCACTCCAGTCTAATGGTCTCCTTGTTTAATTAGTTTAACAAATGAAAGGCCATCCCAATCAGCACTGCAGTTTTCTGAGCAACATTCCTGGGAGCCACCCTGCTCAGAGCAGTGGTCCCTGGTTTCTTGCTTCCTACAACCAAAGTTGGGAGCGGGGATCTCAGATTCCTTCATTGGTCAGGAAGAGGTTGGAGGGGAAAACAGCCTCTTTGTAAAAGGCTCATTTGAAAAGGCATGAACAGATGAGTTAGAATCTGGGACCATGCCCAGGTGGAGGTCTTGCCTGGAATTCTGAATACATTCTTTCTGTTATTAAAATAATATAGGGAATTGGGGTGGCTTATTGCTTCTCTGCATGGAGTCAATTTGGCTCATGCTGTGTGACCATTTAAAATCTGGCCTCAAATAGTGCCAGTTTCAAAATCTTTTCATTCTGGGTATGTTTCCATTCCACAAAATGAGCCCATGGCTGTTCTCTAAACTCTTTCTCCAAGCAAAGAGTAACTCAGTAAGTAGACTGAGCCTCTTGCCAGAAGTAATGCAATCGGCCAAGCTACCCAGTGTCTTGTTCCTCTGGCTCCACTCTGCTGCCCTGACCACAGCCAGTTCTCTAGCTCACTTCACAGGTCTATCTTCTCACCTCCCAGAGAGGCACAGGCCTCCTTTTGTGGTCCAGGGGAAGGTGTTTCCAGGTGACTGGGTATACATAGCATTTTCTCCTTCCAGCAGAAGAGAAGCCCTGCCCTGCCTCTCCCACTAAGCCCTGAGTCATCACATACAGGATGACAAAGCCTTTGGCAAAGATGAATGGGGGGTAGGGGTGGAACCAAGATACACCTAGATTACCTCCCAAGAGTTCCTTTGCAACCTCCCTTGACCTCAATATTCTCCCAAAGAAACATGGGGTGAAAAACAGAAAAACCACCATGTTTTCCATGAAGCATCTGGTACTCCAAGAAGTAGGCAAGAGGAAAGAAACATGGATATATAATTCCTTATTTTGGTAGTTGCGATTAGTCCATCCATGTTTCCAAAATGACCTGTTCAGGCTTTGAGGTGCCTGGAGCAATGAGACTCACCCTTGGGAGCTCCTGGATCCCAGTGAGACAATCCTATGCAAAAATCTGCTGTTCCTGTAACTTGCACAGAAACCCCGGGAACTGCAGAGCACGGCACCACTGCCTTCTGCTACCACTTCCAGTTCCTTTGCCACACCTCTCCTCTGGTTCACCGAGGACATCCTACTTTATCTGAAGCCCAGGGCAGATGAAAACGCAATTGTAAAACACCCCCAGAGGAGCAGCCAGTTGTCATGATCTCTGAGAGGAAGCAAAGAAGATGGTGTTTTATTTTTAAGCAGCCCATGAGATTTCAATGATTGCATTAAAATTTTAATCACAAACTCCTTAAGTTAGAAAGGAAAAAAAAATCCACAAAGGACTCATTGTAGAAGAGAATTTCACCATTTGGAGCTCTTTTATAAATTTGTGTCAGATCACAATTTGCTGTCTGGGAAATGTAAATTAGTTATTAATGAGCCAAAATTCTAACATCAAAGCCTGTACATCCACATGCCAGAGAGAAACAAAGAGCTTTCATGGCGCTATCAAACTGTTCTGTGCGCTGGCCTAAATGCGGCATTCATTTTGACACTCTCTGCTGCCTTATGAATGGGGTCAATTTTTGCAAACGTAACTGCACAGGGCACCCAGATCATTAGCATCACCTCCACCTGAGCACTGTGTGACTGTCAGAATTTCAGGCAACAGGCAGCCTGCACCAAAATGTGCCTTTGCACAGAGCAGGGCCAATGCCCCCTTTCTTCGCTCAGCTGACAATTTCCAAAGCTCATTTAAAACGCTTGCAGTGTGACCTTACCCAAGTGGAATGGGGAATGCGGATCTGTTTTTGAAGTATTCGCATATAGTTTACTTCATATTTTTACCCCTTCTTATTTGGAGGGAGATCAAGAGTCTAGATATAAACTGCACACACAGAATGAGAAAGGAGAGCAGTGTTTCAGGGCCTGTAGAAATGGCAGTCATAGGAATCTTACAGAAGCCCTACCGGCATTTAGAAATATTTATGTATTCATTCTTCTAGCTGATGCTGCCAGTGCTCCTGCTGGATGTCACACTGTATCACTCAGTGAAATATAATGGTGAGCAAAGCACACAGATCCCTACCCTCATGAGCTCCCTGCCTGGTAGAGAGGACAGGCTGTAAGTAATCACTCAAATCATTCTACAGATGTGCTGAGGGTTGGGGAGGAAAGCCCACAGAGAAAGCCCACAGGCAGGAGAATCTATAACAAGAGTTCCTGGACTGGTTAGGGGGCCAGGGATGGCTTCCATGAGGAAGTAACATTTAGGCTGAGAACCAAAGAAGAAGAGTAAACTGGGCAGAGGGAAGACTAAAGTACAGGTAAGAAAGGTCAAGGTGGATGGCACCCATAAAGTGGTGAGAGTTGACAGCAGAGAGAGTGATGCCTCACCTGGCTCCCTGACCAAGAATCCCCGGAGCAGAGTTCCCTGACCTCCACTCCTGGGCTTGGCCTGGGTTAGGTTCCCTGGCTGTCCTGAGCCACGGGATGTTTGGAGTGGTCTCAGTTCCAGTGTTCAGGCGACTCCACACTTACTGCTGTGCCCTCCCACCCAGTGGGAGTCAGGTCTGTGGTGTCTGCACTTAGGTCCCAGATTTGGTAAGGCGGTCCCTCACTGGGCCAGGGTCCCACGGCCAGCCCTCCTGACAGGCTGTCTGTCTGGATTTCCTCATGTTGCCTGCTCTGAGTTTCTCAGATGGCCAGTTTTTACTTGTCCTCTTTCTGACCCCTACCCCTGTGGAACCCTCCTGGTAGGCCTCAACTAACTCCTATTCCCCATAACCATCTTTTCCTAGTACAATGTCCACCTGCTAAACTAGCTCTCCTCCCCAGCACTGACCCACACCACAGCAGGCAGGTCATGTTTCCAGGTCCTGAACTCCTCAAATGACCTCCAAACTTCTTATCCCAACAGGATGGGTCAAATTCTCTGAAGGAAAGCTTTGAAGGGTGAGAGCGTGAAGGAGAGTTAGAGAAAAGAACAAACGATATGATCAGTGTAGGAGGAGAGCCAGAAAAGTCTCAGAGTCTCTAGAAGTGAGGCCCAGGCTTTGGTGGTTTCGCCATGCAGGCATACTGCTGATCTCTGACCCACAGGATCGGGGCTCTGCCTGCCTCATGCTTTGTCTTTCACTCCCCTATTTCCCACCCCAGATCCCTCACCCAGAACTCTATACTCCAGCCATGTTGAATGTTTTTCACTTCCTGAAACAGATTAGTTGGAAGGCCCTCAAAAATACTATTTTCTGTAGTAGCTATAATCACACATGCTCCCCCTTGCCAGGCTGACCCATCTTTAGGTGCTCAGCTTGGACAACACTCTAACCCCTGAGTCCATCCTGGACTGCCCTCTCAGTTGGGTGCCCTCCTACACATCCCATATCTCCCTGAACTTCCTGTATCAGGGGTCTCAATCACTGCGCTTTCGCGGTATGTTTATTTGTCTCCTCAGCGGGATTCCACACTCTGTGAGATCTAAGACAGCGTCTTTAATTCATTTTGTTATCAATTTATCTCCTGCTTGGTTATTGAGTGCCCAGACACACAATAGAGACCCAATAAATATTTGTTACATAGGTGGGGTGATGAGTAGCCACACAAATATCTCCTCCTCCACCATTATACAAGGAAGAAGGCAGAATCCTCTTCCTTAGACCACGGCAATGAATAAGTGCCATGTGCATGGGCACCCTGTCCTCTACAAATGTCTTGGGAGCATGAAAGCCTCACTCAGTAGTTAAGGGTGCTTGAACTCCTTTACTACAGCAAGCAGAGCCTAATAACCCTCTGCAGGTGGACAGATTACAGGCACTTCGCATTGTCAGAGTTGCCTTCACCCAGCTTCACTCATGGGTCCTCCTTAGGTTGATGTTCCTCCCCAGGCAATCTCATCTCCTAGGTGTTAAAAAAATAATAATGAAGTTCTTTCCAGTTACATTCTTGGATGAGACTGCTGACAGACGCTCCTGTATGGCCTCCTGGTATATGCCTAAGCTGGAGCTGCTCCCTGTTTCTAGAAGTGCCATCATTCTTTTGCACTTGCAGCCTCAAAAAGCTCCTTTGAGGGCTGCTCCTCCTCCCACTCTCAATTCAAATACTTTATACAACTTTCCTAAAATACCTTTTCGTCATTTCCACCATTTCATTTAGAAACTTCCCAAAGTGTGTTTCACAGAATAGGAGATCTTGAAGAAAGAGTTCCACAGTCACGTAAATTTGGGAAACAGTGTATGGGTTATTCCTCTCTTAGAGATTCACAGCACATGAAGCTCCAAGACACCCTGCAGGAATAAATTCTTCCACAGATTTATGGTCCAAATGGCACCATTCATTCAGTCATTGACATATCCCCCTGTGGCACATACATATACAGCAGTGAGAGCAAAATATAAGTTGAGAAAATAAAAAAGGCATGACGCAGCATAAAAACAAAGTAAGGCTCTCAGAGATCAGAAACATAATGAAACACAAAGCAATGAGCAAGACTGAAGCCACAGGCCAGCTGGTTCTGAAAGCAAGCACAGGTGCTGGGAATTCCTCTCCTGTAGGACAGAGAGGAATAAAATTGTTTGGTGAGAGAGGGGAGACTCAATTTCCTGCTTGCTGAACATCTATTCACATCCTGCAGACAGGTGTTTTGCAGAACACACTTTGGGACATCTTCCATGCCCCTTTCTCCTCTGCTTTTTGCCTCTGCATTGCTGGCCTAAAGGCTCTCAGATACCAAACATTTGTCCAACTCTGATACATCCTGCTTGCCTCACTAAATATTAGCCTTCCCAAAACTTATAGGGAAAGTTTTATTACAAGATCCACAATAAGAAATTTTTCTCAACTTTTCTCTCTCTCTCTCTCTCTCTCTCTCTCTCTCTCTCTCTCTCTCTCTGTCTCTCTCCCACACACACTCCTCCTCCTCCTCCTCTTCCTCCTCCTCCTCCTCTCTTTCTCCCTTCCCCACCATCAACTCCTTCTTAGGAGTCTTCTTCCTCATCTTCCACTTATCTCACTGACCTCTGTAACTGTTGCCCCAACAGCCACTCAATAGTCATACCCAACCATAAGTTTTCAGACTTCATCCTCTGTGATTCTCTCCACTTTTCTGTACTGCCAAACACCCCTCCTCATGAGCCTAGAGAATTCTTGGCTTCTATAGTGCTGCACCTTCTCATTTCTTCTGCCTCTCTAAGTGCTCCAATTCTTTATTTTCCCTTCCCCATCTCTGAAATAAGAGTCTTTCTGATGGCTCTGCCCTCAGCTCTCTTCTCCTTTTTCTCCTTTTTTTTCACATTTGTCCCCCAGATGCACATATCACTCAAAATTTATTTATCAACCTCCACCTCACTCCCCATGATTCCAAACACCTAGGAGTTTTGAGGACCTTGTGATTTAAATGCTGATCCAAATATGGGTGGTTGGGTTTATTTTTGTGTGTATTGTTGGTTGTGTTTGTTGTGATGTTTTTATTACAGTGGCTGAAGCACAGACTCTGATGACTAAACAATAGTTGTCCATTTTTTCCACTCACTGACTTGACTTTATATCCAACTAGTTTGACTTTTCTTAAACCTGTGAAAATTACCTTTTACAGCCATGAATCCTATTGAATTACTGACTTCTTGTAGGCTAAATCATTTTTTTTTTTATTTTTTTTTTAGCTGAGCCATCCTGCTACCTGTTGGCAGCTCAGCGGCTGCTCAGCTC
>NW_017731515.1:2648339-2688312 GCF_001890085.2 Hipposideros armiger
AGCCAGCAACTGATTTGCCTCGCCTGGGAAGAGCACAATGATGGTGCCAACTTGGGCCAGTGAAGCAACGTCCTCCACAACTAGATTGAAGAACAAAATGACAGCAACTTGTCTGTTCCCCTTCCCCCAATTCTCCAGCACTGTTCCCATCCCCCCAATTCCCTAATTAAAAAAAATAAAAAGAAAATGGAATCAGTCAGGATCACTCCCTCCATCTTTACTGCAACCATCCAAAGAATCACAGCTACGTCCCAGATGACCAAGCCTTGTTCTTTGTTAGACATAGTTCTCTGGAATAAAAGCAATTCAGACAGGATGAAATATTCTGTGGGGATACTCAGTTCCCTTTGTCTGAAGCTGCTCTGACCCCAAACTTTTGTGAAGTTTAATGATGAAAAACAGTATCTCTAGAACCAAGATAGACCTGGGTTCATTTCCAGTCTCTGATATTTACCAGCAGGAACGATTGGGCAAATTCCTAAAACATTACACTACTGCTACTACTACTAACAATAATTATTATTATAGCAGTCAATGCTAAAATGTATGAGTTTTACCATGTACTCAATAAAAAGTCTTAGTCTTCCAATCTGTAAAATTGGGCTAATAGCATAGACTTCAGAGTATTGTGAGATACAGTGAGACATATATATAAATAGCCCAGCACAGAGTATGCTCAGTTAATGATACTTATCATTATTTTTTTATGTCTTCATGTCTGCACAGGACAATATATCCTGTGCAAATGCATAGTCTCATCTCTTGAACTGTAAATTGATAAAGTTGTCTTCTGGCTTCTCACTCAGTCTCTTGAGAATCTAATAACCTCTGCAAATACTGATAAAACTTTTTTTTTAATCAGTATATCAGTAAACACCATGCCCTGGACTCTGGGAGGCTCAAAGAAATAAGATACCTTTGTGGTTGTGATCACAGATTCTTGAATCAGAATGCCTGAGTTTATATCTCAAGCCTGCCACTTAGGGACAGCGTGTCCTCTTTAAGCCTTGGTTTCCTCCTTTGTAGAATAGGATTAATGATAGTACCTATCTCAGATGAATCATGTGAGAACTCAGTGAAAGAACGTAACCTTTCAACACTTCTATGGGGAGGCACCATGAATATCAGTCACCATTGACAGAAGAGGAGACTGGCATTTAGAGAAGGTAATTTGCTCTAAATCAGATGGCTAGTAACTGGCAGGGCTGAAATCTAGACTCAGACCTATCCAGCTCCAAAGCCTGAGTTCTGAACCATATCCCACCATCCAAATGGCCCTCCAACCTCTAGCACTGGGCAGCTGGTTCTGTAAATCCAAGCCCTTTTTTACACTATAAGGTGCTTTAGAGCAAAAATTATATATCTTATTCATCTTTGTTTTCCCTTTAGCAGACTGGCCTTACTTTATACATTGAAAGCTCCTGAGCCAATGTTGAATGGCTAACCAAATAAATAAATGAATGCATGAATAAAATAAACCAAGAAAGGACTTTGTTAAGAGAATAAGGTTCAAAAGTATCCTCAGTCAAGAAGAGTAGGGATTAAGAAGAAAAGGGAGAGGAGGAAAAGGAGAAGGAAGAAGAAAAGAGCATTTGGACCTGCATAGCCAAAGGACATTACAACCCTTTGAAAGAAAGTGGTGGGGGAAGAAAACTCACTGCAGTGAGTTGCGGAAGGAAAGCCTGAGTAGAAAAAAGCAGCAGGTTTATATCACTTCTTTAAAGGCCATTCCTGTAAAAAGAAGGTGTCGTGAAGAGCTATTTCTAGAAAGGGAGCAAAGTCAAGTGAAGAATTGTCTTTGCTTTTTATAAAACAGAATATATATGATATGTTTGCAGGAAGAAAGGATTAACTCCCATATAGGAGAGAGACATTAAGCATTCTGAAAAGGAAAGCGATCACTGCAAGAATAATGTCCCAGAAGAGATCAGAGATCGGACTAGAGTTGTTCAATCTGTGGGTTACAAACCAGTATTTTGGGAATGGGATGGGATGGGATGGAACAGAATGAAAATTGAACATATCATATTTTAAGAGACTTTTGCTTTGTGTGTGCATGTCTGTGTGTGTGTGTGTGTGTGTGTGAGACCATTTGAAGTGCCTATTTTTTATTGTGAGTCATGATCAAAATATGTTTTAAAACAGTAGTCATCGGTGGAGAGTTTAGATTTAAGTTCTCTGTGACAATCTCATCATGCTGTTAGCACTGGTATGAATGCCTGCCCTGATGCTACCACAACTTAGTGATAGCCTGATCTTCTGTCTTTCTTTCCTCTCTCTTTAACGCCCTCCCTCCCTCCTACCCTCTCTCTCCTTTTGTCCCTTCCTTTAATAAACATTTATGAGTACCTATCTATTACCTATGATTCATTTTTCTAGGCCCTAGGAATAAAATTCACTTAGACATAGTCTTATCCTCACAGAGTTTACAGCACAGTGTTTAATATCTAGTAAGAATAACTTCTGGGCATCCAGTTGCGTTCATGGTATTGGCTGGACCCACTCTCCTCATTCTTGCTTTGTGACTCTGTCCCTGGCCCAGTCTTGTCTTCTCCCTCCATTTTTCAAATTTACTTTCTCCTCTCAAACCCGGATCATCAATATGGTCTCTCCTTTGCTCTAACCCTCGCTCTTCCCCTTGGACACACTCACTCTAACGTGATTGTGGCCCAACCTGGTCCCAGCCTTAGTTCTAACCCCCATGCCCAGGACTCAGCCACATGCCCAGGCTGCTATCCAACTCATGAAAGATCTGCCCTCCCCACACACAAGAACGTTGCATCTCAAGGACGGACCAGGAGAAGGTAAGTCTCCCAAACAGACTTCACTCACAGCAGGACGCCAAAACTCCTGAAAGGCGCTCTCAGCTGTGACTTGGCAGAAGCCCTGGAAGACAGGCGGTGTGGTCGTTCTCACCATTCACACCGTGTCTACATGCTCACCCCGCATGTGCAGGCTACTGTGTTTGGCTATCCACCTAAGTCAGGTTCTTGTTTTTCCAGTTTTCTCCCATTCCACAGGCAGCTCTTCCAACTGTGGGTTTTACTTCAGGCATCCAGATCTTAAATGAGGCTCTTGCATTACACTAATTAAAACAAGAGAAAGCTCTCTGCTGAGATTTGTGAGGGGAAAGTCTGCAAACTTTTCAATGCTTTAGCTTCACCAAATGAGAGAGGAGATCAGCTTGAAAATAACCTGAGAAAATAGCTGTTTCCAAAGCTCTGTTTGGTAGATGATCTTGATAAGGTTAAGGAACTGACCAACTTTAATAATCCATGGCACTGCATGAGAAGCCTACGGAGCACCCCAGGGAATGACGGAGGGGCTCAGGCACTGGTGCTCCAGGTTCTCATTCCTGCTTCATTCAAAGCAGCTCTGCAAGTGTTTCACATGTCAGCTTCTGCATATTTAACTTTTAAAAAGGGTTTCACTGCTTCTATAGCAAAGAAGCAAGCAAAAAACAAATCATTCTTTGCCATGATTTTTATGACATTAAATTAGACCCTATTTATATCAAGAAAAAAAAATACAGTAAGCAGATGCTAACCTCTGGTTAATGATATGTATGCCAGTTAGGGGAAAGTTTACTAATGTCTGCATGTTACCTTGAAATATATATATATATATATAAAAGATAAATTAATGAAAACATGAGAGGATGGCTAGATAGGGAGATTTACATTAAAGCAAGTACAGTAAAATGTTAATGGTAGAATCAAGGTGGCAGGTTTACAACTATTCTCAGTAAATTCTTTCAACATTTCTGTATGCAAGTTTTCATAATAAAATGTGTGGGGAAAATTGACACCATATGTATATGTTCCAATAAACGTTTTCTTACCATTTAAAGTTTAAAAAGAGAGAAATTATGCCTATATCACCTTTTTACATGGCCAATCTTGTTATCCTATGGATATAAAATAAAGAAAACTGATGTGATAACTTTGGGAAAGTAAAATGCTACCTCAGATATTTTTTCTAGTCAATCATTTATTCATTAACTTTTAATACCATGGCTATCTGAACTTCTAAAAGCTGCTGGGTTTAATCGTAGCCCCTCACATTTCTATAGTGTAGACTATAGTGTAACCTTTTGTATTGGGTTGTCGGAAAAGTCATGATGCATGTTTGCGACAGATGGCACTAGTTCATTTTTGGAAGTACTAGAGTCATTCGCAGCTATATTGTTGCTATGTCATTTGACAGCTGACAGTTCTAGCTTCATTTTTTTTTTTAAATTGAGCGATTTGGTTGAGTTTTGGAGATTTTACAACAAGTTGAAGTTGGAAAACCAAACTGCATTTTCGCCATATTTTATTGTTTTACTTCCATAAAGGGAAGAACACGCATCAAGCTTGTGAAAAGTTGCATAAAGTTTACGGTGACAATGCTCTACAAGAATGTCAGTGCCAATGATGGTTCACTAAATTCTGTGCTGGTGACTTTGATCTCAATGACACTCCTCCATCAGGGAAGCCCACCAAGGTTGATGATGACAAAATGAAGGCATTGATCGAGTCAAACCCACATTACGTGACACAAGAGATTGCAGAAACATTGAACATCCATCATTCAAATGTTCACAACCACCTGAAGAAGCTGGAATACATAAGCAAGCTAGATATTTTGGGTTCTGCATGAACTCAAAGAAGTTCATTTGAGGGCACGTATAAACATCTGCAATATGCTCATTAAACAGGAGGAAAACAATCCTTTTTTGAAGCGACTGATAACTGGTAATGAGAAATGGATTGTTTACAACAACGTGGTGCGCTAACGGTCTTGGTCCCGTCATGATGATTCACCTCAAATGACATCGAAAACAGACATTCATCAGAGCAGCGGTTCTCAACCTATGGGTCGCGACCCCTTTGGGGGTCGAACAATCCCTTCACAGGGGTCGCCTAAGACCATCGGAAAACAAAAAGATATTTACATTATGATTCATAACAGTAGCAAAATTACAGTTATAGAGTAGCAATGAAAATAATTTTATGGTTGGGGGTCACCACAACATGAGGAACTGTATTAAGGGGTTGTGGCATTAGGAAGGTTGAGAACTGCTGCCTCAGAGGAAGGTTATGCTCTCAGTGTGGTGGGATTTTAAAGGCATCATGGTTTTCGAACTCCTACCAAGGAACCAAACAATCAATTCAAATGTGTATTGTCAGCAATTGGACAGTTTGAACAAATCCATCATCCAGAAACGTCCAGAGCTTGTTAATTGTAAAGGAGTTGTGTTCTATCTTGACAACGCAAGACCACACATAAGTTTGATCACCTGTCAAAAATTATTGGAGCTTGGATGGGATGTGTTGCCACACCCACCATATTCGCCTGACCTTGCACCGTCAGACTTCCACTTGTTTCGCTCTCTTCAAAACTCCTTGTGTGGTATAATGTTCAATTCAGATGAGGCTGTAAATTAGCACCTTGTTCAGCTTTTCACAAATAAAAACAGGTCCTTTTATGAATGAGGAATTATGAAGCTCACTGAAAGATGGCAAAAGGTTATTGAACAAAACGGACAATATATCATTGATTGATCTTTGTTCTTTGTATAAATAAATGACCTTTGAAAAACATAGACAAAATACATCATGACTTTTCTGACAACCCAATAATAAGAATATAGAGAATCAAAGAAATTAAGTGATCTTAGGTCATCCAACAAGCAAGAGGTGAGCCAGAAATTAACCTAGTACTTCTTTGGGTCCATAATAATATAAAAGATGTGAATGCATTTTGAGACAGTTCATTACAACACGTTGATTTAAGTTTTTCTTTTGTAATTAACAAATGGCTGCACACTGGGTTGAGAATTATATACTTTGTTCCTTCTCGGGTTGTTTTGGTGGTAAGCACAGCTTTTCCAATGGGGCTCACAGCTGCTTCAGCTGATAAAGTAATCACTAGTCCTTCAAAACCCAGACACTTCAACAGGATTGTCCATTATGTCTCAGCAAAAGCAGAGAGGACTCACACAGTTCATATGATGTCAGCATAGCAGTAGCACCTTTTATGTGAAAAACAAGGAAACAAATGCATTTTCCGAGAAATTCTTCAGTGCTGTTGGCCAGCTACGATAATGCAGAGGTTAAGAGACTAGATGAATAGGCTCTGTGAGAAACCCAGTTCAAATCCCAGCTCTGCCACTAGAATTGGGCAGGTGGCTTAACTGCTCAGCCTTCTTATCTGGAATTTAGGAATAAACTAATGCATATAAAATACATAGCCATTGATAGAATACGGCAAGAATTCAATTAATGTTAATAAATACCATTAAAGCATTGACTGACTGGTACCTAGCTACGAGAAAGCCAGTGTCTTTGGCTAACCAGAAGTTATTACTGACATTTTCTTTTAATATGAAGTTTCAGATCCATAGAAATTAAAGCCATAATCTCAGAGGATGATGTTGAACAATAAGTTCCAGGAACTGTATCTTGAATTTGATCTAGGGTAAGTATCTTGAATAGTAGCAGCATTGTGTAATGATAACTCAGCTAGGGCCCCAGGGCACTGACAAATCAACATTCTTTAACCCCATGAACCTTGGTTTAGAGCTGGTCATATATCAGTCATTGCTCCAGTCTGTGGGAGAACTTTACCACGATCTTTACTCCCCTGTCATGTCAACCTCCAGGACAGTGAGGGCTTTACATTGAAGTCACAGTTCCTTGGCTTGAAGCCCTCACCCAGTTCAGTTTCTGGGACTCTGAGCTTCCCACACCTCCATTGCAATGGGCCCTGTTGGCTAATACCTCCTGTGACCACTTGATTATTCATACTCTGTGCTGCTGTGGTTGAACACAGGTGGTTAGCCTACCTTTACTCACTCCCATTCATGATCTGATTTTCCCCACTGACTCCTCCCCAAATTGCACCACCACCATGTTCAGACAGTGACCCTGGATGTAGGTGCTGATTTCAGACATTGCATACTGGGCAGCAATGCAGAAATGTCTCCAGGGCCACAAGGGTCAGGGAGATGCCTCCCAGGGCTCTTACCTTGGAACTGAGCTTGCCAAATACAAATGTGGATTTGCCTAATAACCCAGAGGCAACCATACTCCCAGTACACCAAGATAAGAAAACCAAATCATCAATTTTCCCATTCACCATAGGTGATTGTTATGGAATCTACAACTTAATGTACTTAAAGCAAAGATGGGTGATGTTATGAATGTGCCATTAGTTTCAGCTTCACTCTAGAGTTGCCCTACAAAACAAGCCACACTCCAGGGATTATCTGCTCACTAAATCAGAAAGACCACACTCCAAATGGCCATGATCCATGTCTTAGTCAATAACTGAGGCTTTCCTAATTAGCAGAGCAATGTTATAAATAGATTTTTTAATTGGTTAAATTAAACACTTTTTAAATAGCATGATGAATGTTCAGAATTGATAGAAAGTAAAGTTGAGAAATGTGGATTGATTAAACTATTTAGACACTTCCACTCTTGAGAGAACGGAGTATAAAAATTTAGTGAGGCCGGTAGCATTACCCCTGAGGCTGGTGCCCAAGGCCAGTCCCTAATAGTTCTATGTAAACAGTCATGAACTTGGAAGAGTCTCCTTGTGTGATGATTCAGGCAATGAGAGTCACAGAATTGCCTCTGGAGGACACAGTTTTCCCACACCCAGAGGACAGTGAGCTGGAACCTCATCAAGCTTATAGAACAGCTTACACGAGCCACCTTCCTGCTTGTTTGTTAATAAATGCTTAATGAATAAATGGCAGCAGGGTGGGACTAGAGTGAGACCATTGAGGCATTCACCTCAGGTGCAAGATGTAAAAGGGTGCCAAAACAAATATTTTAATGCAATAATTTTTTTAAATCTATGATAAAATATCAAATTTCAAATAGAGACAGGCTGTTGATTTTTGTTTTTCAATCCGGCATTATTGTGCATGGTTGTTTTTAACCAGCCCACAGATCTGGGACCATGCCCGGGGCCTCCCCACTGTGCAAATTTATGAGTGTGGACATGGCATGAAAACAGATTGGGCAAGGCAGGCAGAGGTGATACATAGTCATGGCGTTTGATTGTAAAGCTTTTATTAACTTGTCATATTAATATCAATAATATATCATAATTATATAAAATGTGTTTATTATATATTTTATAATAATTATTAATATGCCATATATTTATCTATGTATAGTGTATATATGATTATGTAATAATAATATAAATATGAACTTTTCACAAAGGTATACTAAAGCATCCATTTTTCCTTTTGCACAGGCTTGGACATGTCTGGGCATAGCACAGTATGGCATAATTTCACCTGAGACTTGCTCTTCTCATATTGTAGTATGAGGTTGTTGCCCAACAGTTGGGCATGTTTAGAGTTTGTGACAGTGGCACATTTTCCTGGTGACATTTATAATATGTACCCTCTCCAAGGTACCTGCAGTCCCAGCATCAAAGTCACTGGGAGGACAAATTAATAGTTAGGTGTCTGAGAAATATAAAATTACAGCAACAAAAAAGAAAAGAAAATGTGTGTGTGTGTGTGTGTGTGTGTATGTTTAAGCTAGCACCTATATGTTTAAATATGATATTGAGGAAATAGTTGAAATTTTTGAAATTATAGAAAAGTATAAAATACAAAAAAAAATCACTCATAAGTCTACTACACACACATATACTGTAGAAAGCTTCTTAAGAGATTCCAAGGAGTATCAGTCGAGAGATTACTGCCAATACAGCGGAATCTTGTAAAGTTTGGGAAATTCTTAGTGGCATTTAAGATGAATTCTGATGGACAGATTGCCAGGACATATTGTTGAAGGAGAAAAGCAAATTGCAGAATGATAAGCACAGTTGGGTACTATTTATGTCACAGATACACCCACACACAAAACAACAAGTGCCACCATATATTCTCTGTAAGTGCATACATATGAATGTAAATGCAAAGAAAAAGAGTGGAAAAAGGCCCTTGGACCAAGAATGGTGGTGATCTCCAGGGAGACATTGAAAGGCTTAGGAATGAATAGGTGGTCAAAGAGGACTTCTATATAATGGTTTAACGTTCGACAAGGAAATTGTATTCAGATGAATTATAGAAAGAGCATCTCAGGGACATGGATGGGACAGCGTGAATTTCAAGTGGGAAAGCAGAGGATGCAGTTGGGCAGTAGACCAGAGTGCATAAGGGGCTGGTTTGGAGACGGTTCCAAAGGGTAGATCAAGACCAGAGAGAAAAGCATCTTCAATTCTAGGCTGAGAGCTATGCCGAGAGAGGATACTTTGGATTGCAGTATTTAAAATGGACTGGGCAGGAACCAGTTAGGAAGCTATGACAACGTCCAGTGAGCCTGGCTAGAGCGGGGAAAAGAAAAAGTTAGGATGTGTACAGGCGAGATTTTAAATCAGCTCAATCTGAGGAAGAGCAGTCAGGTTGAAAAAGAGGAGAGTACAAGAGAGAAGAATCAAAGATCGCAATCCATGTGGTTGATGTGATGTTGACATCAGTGAATGAGAGACCAGAAAACAAAGTTTAAAAAAAAAAAATGGTTGGGAAGGAAAATTACTAATGACCACCAAATTCTATCACTCAAACATAAAGTAAGAAATACACTTCTTTTCTGGTGATGAAATGAGCTAACACATGGAGTACCTAGGTGATGCTTAATAATAATAGTGGCAACTACATATTGACGATTTTTCTGGTTCAAGCGCTGTTGCAAGGTATTTTATCTATTAAAACTTTTAATCTTCACCATCATTGTATGCAACAGGTATTATTACTATTCGTATTTTGTGAAGTTACCACATTTACAATTCCATGGGAGGAAAACTGGAATAGAAGAGGCATTTTGTTAAATTGGGCAAGGAAAGAGCTTGGGGGTCACAGCCATTGTGGTTATTACTTAACATTAATTATGACATATTTAAGAGCTGTTGAAAGGAATGTCCATGTGGGAATCTTCTTGGAAGTTGAAAGGCAGGTAGTTACAGCCAGCAAACATTAGCGAAGGAAGAACCAAAGACACCACCCAGGTGAATGCTGCATTTTAAAGATGACCACACCTGTGCTCGGATCCCTCCTGTCAGGGCCGGGTTAGAACTCCCTGCCCAGTGCTCCAAGGAGGCAACATCCTGTTCTAAGACACTGGTCACAGAGAGTTGGGTAATTCATGTGAGAGCATTGGGCACAGTGTCTGGCACATTGGCTTACATCTGTTGAATGAAATGAAAGAATATTTAAATACTGTTGCTAACCTGTTTTATTTGTTGCCACTTTTTGCCTCCTTTCCTAGGAAGGCTGCTGGACTGTGCTGGTGGGTCCCTTTCTCCTCATCCATCCAGCACAGCCCTGCACTTTTCCCACTTTATGCCTGGGCTGGGGGGTTGGAGGGAACTTCGGCCATTCCTCTTCTAGCAAACATCGGAACATCACCTGCTTACGGGACACATTATTATTTTAAAAAGAAACAGAATACTTTTAATCGATCATAAAGTATAACTATATAGTACACATTGATAAAAATAGGTGAGAAGCTCTGTGATCTTTTGCCACTCCAGTTTACCTAGATCCATGGAACCAAAAGAATGATTTTTTTAAACCTTTAAATTTGCTCAATGGGTTCACATTTCTTCCATGTCAAATCAGATTTTTTATTCCATACTCACTTAGCTGTTTCTTAAAGGATTGAACTTATGCACTAGCACCTTAACAAACTCTGGAGACACCAAAGTGTCTGTCAAGTGGCATCTGTGGGGTTCTCACCATGTGCCAAACACTGTTCTGGGTACTTTCCATCAGTGAAATCATTTAACCCTCACATGGACTCCTTCAGGTAAATCTTACTAATATCGTTGCATCACAGATGTAGAAACTATGATCCAAAGAGGCTCAGTTACCTGCCTAAAGTCCCATGCCCCTTTATGACGGAACCAGAATTCAAATCCAGGCTCCCAGCTCCAGAGCCCATGGTCTTAACAGCTAGCAAATGTTCATTTTAAATTAATCATAATTACTGGCATTTTTACTGTTATAAAATACAAATATCTACATACTGGATTTCCTTTTAGGCACAAGATTTCTCTAAGCATTAAAAGAAGCCAATTGTCCAAAAGAAGGTGTTTCCTACTAGGAAGCTTTCATGCCTCTTGCAGGAGTGTAAGGTAGTCAAAAATCACCTCCTACGCCCACCCTGTGCTTCCACCTACAGGCACAATAAGTTACACCCATAATGTTCTCCAGTGTTTCATAGTTTTGTAGGCGCTTTTATCACCATTGTGTTTAAATGTTGGTTTCTATGTGCCCCATCACCACTGCCAGGATTTTGAAGTCAATTCTTGTCTTATTCATATTTATTGCTGTGTAATGATTACAATGATAATTAAAACAATAACAAAAATAATTAGGGGCTCACCATACGCCAATCACTGTGCTAAGTGCTCCACGTGGATTGTCTCAGTTAAGCCCCCCAGCAACCATCTGGGATATGAACCATGATTACCTTCTTGCTCAGTGAATGTCTGGCACATGTCAGATGCCTAATAAAGTTTGACTGATTAATATTCCATAGCTTCTAAACTTATTTTCCTGAAATAAATTAAAATAGAGTCTCTTTGGGGAGGAATAAACACATCAGGGATTCCCAGAGGTTGAGAGGCCTGGGCACTTATATTTAGCGGGTGGGAGTGATGGGGCCTCCTAAAACATTAAAAAAAGGGAAGGCAAGTTGCATAAAGCCATAAACATTGTCAGTTCATCTCTACCCAGTAACACCGAACGAAAGGACTGTGGCCATATGACTCAGTTTGCCTGGAGAGTGTTAATTTCTTTCTCTCTTCCTGATGAAATATTAGTAGAGCCTCCTTTCATTCTCTCAAGTCTTCTACTTGGATGATATATTAATTGGTCACCCCAACCACAAAGTCTTAATGTGGCACACTGGGCCAACAACCTGTCTACTACTCACCTATTCTACCCACCTGTCTTATCCACCCCCCATAGGCCAAGGGGAAAGTGACGTTGTGACTTGGAACAACCTTCATTTGTATTACATAAGGAAAAGGGGTGAGCCACAGTGGTCTCTGAGCAAAGGGCCACACTGCCACAGCAAGATCAGCAGAACAATTGGCAAAAGAACTTTGGAGCAGGAGAATCCTGATAGCATTATCTTGATACCTGGCTTTGATTTGTCCTTGAGTTTATTTGACTGCATGTGTCCCTATTCTGATTATAAAATAAAAAGTGACCACACAGTTCTATAGAGGCAAGAACACTAGCCTCCCTACCTCACACCATAAATGTCCATACGTAGTTACATAATCATAAAGAAAAGTACAGAAAGGTACCAACTAGTTTGTTGTGATGGTTGTATGTGTAGGGTGGGGAGGAGGATTGGAAAATACAATGGGACAGAAATGGGAAGAGAAGGGGAGACAAACAACAAAAGAAGCAATAACTTTGCACTTACTGTGGTCTGAATGTTTTATCCACCCAAAATTCATATGTTGAAAATCATAACCCCCAAAGATGATGGTATTAGGAGGTGAAGATTTTGGGAGGTGCTTAGGTCATGAGGGTGGAGCCCTTATGAATGAGATTAGTGCCCTTATAAAAGAGACCCCAGAGAGCTTATAAGCCCCCATCCACCATCTTGGGACACAGCAAGAATACAGCTATGAACCAGGAAGAAAGCCTTCACCCAACCATGCAGGCACCCTGATCTCAGACTTCCAGCCTGCAGAACTGTGAGAAACAAGCTTCTGCTATTTTAAAGCCACCCAGTCTTGGGTATTTTGTTAGAGCAGCCTGAAGGGACTATGACAACACTGAAAGAAAAAAAAAAAGCAAATTATAGGATGATGCTTATGGACTTACGTAAAATCACATATGTGTATGTCTGAATAATAGAGAAAGTGCTAGTCTAGGACTTAGTGCTGACAATGCTCTGTGAGACCGTCTTGTTCACTACCGCTTCCCAAGCACTTAGTGTAATGCCTATAGCAAAAAATATTTGTTAAGAGAGATGGCAAGGAAGCAAACGAACAAACCAACTTGGTTTCTAGTTCTAACTACACTCCTCTGTAATGTAGCTGTGGGCAATGCTTCCTTGCTCCAACAGTCACTGAGGGAATGTAAATTTGTTTACAATAGTCTCTAACACCCAAGCAATGGTGAAGGGCAGGTCTGAGCAAAATGTTTGCCCAGATACCCCTAGCTAAATGACCACCACAGTGCTGTAGTGGCAGCCTGCTTTGAAGCTGTGGTGTTGGATCTTTAAGCTTTTTAAATTCACGAATTGCGCGTGCGCGCGCACACACACACACACACACACACACACACACACACACACACACACACCAGTTTTCTAAAAATGTGTATACTTTTCAAGTTCATACTGTGGAGGAGGAAGAAAATTTCCCCTATCCTTCTAGGTTCTTTCATCAGCTCTAATAATTAAATTGACATGAGAAAGATTAACAAGAAAAAATAACCAAATTTAACTATACTTGTATGTATGGGACCCCCCCCATTTATGAGAGGTTCAGAGACAGACAGGTAAAATGAGGAGTGGGTGACATCCTGCACTAAGGGATGGGATAAAACAGCCTGAGGCTTCAGCGGGGAAGGAAGGTCGTTACAAGGCAATAAGAGCAGACGTTCAGTAATTTGGAGTTTGCCCTTCCCTATAGATAGGTCATAAAAAACCATTTTTGGTGATAAACCTTATTTGGGACAAGGCCTCAATTTAAATTCTGTAAGGGAGAAGTAAAAGTTTCACTTGATCCCTTAGGGTCTCAATTGTCTTCGGGCTCAAAATAATCCATGTACCAAAGTCGTATATCTTTGGGAGGCTTGTTCAGAACCCCTTCAATTTTAATTCACAATTAAAAAGTGTGAATGCCTTCCTTCACACTTTTTCATATTTAGATGTACAAGCAAATTCTTTTTTTAACAAAACAAGATCATATTTTTATATTATTCTACAAAATCAGAATTTATATGATGCTGGCTCTTAAACTTTTATTCTCACAAGATATCACAAATCTCTCTCCAGGTTTGGTCAGAGAAGGTAACTGTATACATCAGCTATTGTCATAGTAGCGATGCAGAACAAATCACTCCAAAATGCAATGACTTTCAGCAACTTTATTTTTTATCTTTTTTTGTTCACTCACACTGAGGGTCTCAGTCAGCTAGGTTCATCGGGACTCTAAATTTCAGGTTGGGTCCAGTCTGCGTTATGTATTTGTTATCATCCTCCTTTGACTAGGAAAGGACGATAGCATCCTATGCCTCTAAGGGAAATGGCAAGTGCTCAAGATGGGTGAGTGGAATAATACCTCTTAAATCTAGAATCACTACATTGTCATTTCTGCCCACATTTCATTGGCCAAAGCAAGCCACATGACCAAGTTCATTATTGGTCGGGTGATGAAATATACTCTGCCTCTCCTAGGAGAAACTGAAAATTATCACCAAAGGGTGTGGTTACTGTGAGAGATAAAGCATGAGGAAGGATACAGTATCCTGTGTATTTAACCATTCCCCCACTGATAAAATTTAAGTTGACTCCAACTAACAATCATGCCAGACACACTCTACAAAGCCTCTCACTTAATTTTCACAACTACCCTGAAAAGTAATTACTATTAACTCCATTTACGAATGAAGAGGAGGGCTGGCCGAGTGATATGTTGGTTGAGTTGGCTTGGGACGCCAGCTCTGAGCAGCAGGGCCCCGGTTCGGATACCACATGAGGGCCAGTGGTGCTGCGCCCTCCACAGCTAAGATGGTGAACAACAGCTCAACCTGGAGCTGGGCTGCTGTGAGTCGCCAGCGATGGCGTAGGCTTCAGTGCAGCTGGCCGGCAGCTGGCATGCACTTTCGTGAGCTGCCATGAGCTGCCGTGAGCTGCCATCCAATGGCTGGCAAGTGACTGCCTCACCCTGGAAGAGCGCAATGATAATACCAACATGGGCCAGTGAAGCAACGTCCTCCACAACTAGACAGAAGAACAAAAGGACAACAACTTGCCTGTCTGTTCCCCTGCCCCGATTCCCCAACACTGTTCACCTCCTCCAATAAAATCTTTAAAAAAAAAAAAAGGATGAGGAGGAAACTAAATTGTATTACAAAGGGTTAGTAATTTGTTGTGGGGCATTCTTTTAGGGAGGCATCCAGGTGGGCCTCAAACACAAATCTTCTCATTACAGCCCCTTAAAAATCCTTTCTGGGGTTTGGTGCTTGATCAGATTTGTCTCTTCCAAGCAGCTGTGAAGAACATTCAACTTGTCCTATTTCCTTTTTTGTCTGGGTTTCCATGAAGCCCAGAGCCAAATATAAGTCTCAATCAAGGCAAATTACTTATAATTAGCATATCCATAAATTCATTTTCTTGGTTCTAATTTTCCATTTCTATTTTATTCAACTTATTGTAATGTCCTTTTTTGAAATCTTTCTTAATTTTAAAAATAAAGAATCAAGGTGTGATTAATTTGAATTTGGGGTGTGTCAAACTTGGGGTGTGACTTACTATTCAAGGCACGAAAGAGCCTTCGGCT
The DNA here is from genome assembly GCF_001890085.2 of Hipposideros armiger. Lineage (NCBI taxonomy): Eukaryota > Metazoa > Chordata > Mammalia > Chiroptera > Hipposideridae > Hipposideros > Hipposideros armiger. The sequence goes on from NW_017731515.1 coordinate 2,663,886, forward strand.
CTGATGATGCATGGTCAGTGCTCCAGACTGCCACTCATACTCTAGAACTTTCTGGAGCCTGGCCTCAAAGCATTCATTAGCCACACTCACTGCCACCAGGGGACAGGTAAAGGAAAGAGTGTAGACTCAAATGAGTCCACTTTACTATTAGTAGTTCTCAGGATGAGTTTACAATTCATTCTGGTAGCAATTTAATAAAGGTGGAAATTTAACAGATGGTTTTCATCCCTGCTTCCCAATACCAAAGAAAATCCAGGGTTAATTTAGTGCCTTACACAGCATCTGGCCCTAGTCAGGTATATAAATGCATAATGATACACAGTTATATATTTATCAAAAAAAGTAAATATAATCCATACCCTAAAGGCAACCCTATTTTAAAATTTTCAACTCTACATTTTTGGACTTTTGTATTTTCAAAAGTAGTATTGATTTGATGACAATCTTGCACCCACATCTCAGGACAGCATTCTTCTTTACAGTATAATATAATCCTCTTTCAGGGTCTCACCTTCCTACTCACAGTCAAAGAATAAAGACCAAGCAGTAGATAGTCAGAGACTCCCTAGCTCTAAATAGTCACCAACCCCATAACCCAAGCTTTCAAAGGTGGTTTTCTTAGCTACTCCCATTGACATACCATTATCATATGTTAAAAGGTGACACTTCAGAAGCTTCTTGACAGTGTCATAAAGTGGAAAAGGAAAGGACCCATGTCAGCTGATAGGAGGCAGATTTATGATTTGAATTTCTATTCATCAACATGGAACATATTTTTAGCAAGACGCATCAAACTTCTTTCTTCTCCAGTGTGTCTAACTCAATTGGTGAAAGTGGGCTAGGGGATTATTTTGTTCCACTATCCTTAACAGCAAATCCAAGTCCTTGCCTCATGCAAAGAGAAAAAAAAAAACAGTAAAAAAGTGTGTAAGAAAGTGTCCAAGAAAGACAATAAGAGCAGCGTCAGAGAACTCTGTTTAAAAGAACGAGTTGATCTAAACACCTTGAGGCTTCCCAACCCCTCAACTGGACTCATCTCCTTTCTTCAGACCCTCTGCATCCGCATTCATTGTCTCAGGTCATGGGGTTTTATGACAGCTGATGAAGAAGAGGTGTGAAAGGGCCGCAGTGATTCGGGAGTACATTCCTGAACCCCACCTTCTACATGTAGCCCCTTCCCCAAGTCAGTCACAGCAGTCGGGGATCTTGATTCTCTTTACTTTCATTCATCTCTGAGACTGTCAACAATTTTGACAAATAATGTTTAAGACAATTGTGGACCTCTTTAAGGTCAACCTGTTCCTCAATGTCACTTTTTCTTTTCTGACATTCTATACCAGTCTAGAAAGAAAACAAGATATTGACATGCGGAAGAGAAGGTTACAATGTATTTCCATTTAATTGCAATATCTGCTTATCAAATAACACTGAAAGCAAGTTGCTGCTTTGTCTTGAAACAATGAGTTGTCTGGCTACCAGGTCAGATAGAAGTACAACTGCACAGGCATTGTGGAGAAAGTTCATTCTGCCCAGTTCTCCCTCTCCCCTCTGCACGCTCCCCAATTCCCCTGAACTGGGATCAAACTCAAGCTCTTTGGGGTAGAAAACCACTTACTGAGCAAGCACCCAGCAGACTTTGAAGAAATGTAACAGCGAAATGCTTACTCTCTCTCTGACTCCATCTTATTCAAGCCTGTGTTGTTTCCAGGGCCTACAGGCTAATAGCTTCTGCTTGATAATCATTAGAGAAATTCTGCCTGTGGCTTGAGTGTTTAGAAAAAAACGGTCTCTCCAATTTTTCCCTTCCCTTGACACAGAAGAAGCCTGAACTCTATACTATCTTAAAATGGATTTGAGAAACTACTAGGGATCCCATCTTCTCAGTAGTTGCCTTCTCAATCAATACACATTTCCTTACTCTAAATTCTGACATTTTGAGTTTTGGCCTTTTGAAAGGTCAGGGACACAGACTTTGGACCAGTAAGAAACAAAGCCCTAACATTTGTACTTTGTGCCCCAGTGCCTATGAAGCCTGCCTCTCTTGTCACCAGAGGCTCACAGGGATGTCCAAAAGAGGACTCAACCCCAAGCAGCGGTGACTGGGTTCTTGTCTCCATGCAAGAAAGAATTAAAGCATCAGACAGATGCAGGAAAGCACAGGGAGTTTATTTATTGAAACAAGAGTACACGTTTGAGAGGGAAGTGTGGGTGATTTCAGAGAGTGAGTCGCACTGAAAAAGTCCAGATCAAAAGTACTGATCCCTCCTGGGGGGCGGGAATTGGTGATGTCCCACTGACATGGTGAGTCAGTTTTCCTCCCAGTGGGCAGGAGCCTCAGTTTTTCTTTCTTCCTTATTTGGTTCCTCTATAACTGTCAGGACATAAGACGCATGCTGGGAGTAGTAGTAACAGCAGTGTAAATGAGATCTAATGACATTATAATTAGCGAAAGATCAGGTGTCCCCCTCCCCCTCACCTCCTTCCCCATCATAGGGATTAGTCTTGCTGGATAAAACTGGTTTTTGTTCCCAGCTGCAGGTGCTGAATGTGGTCACTTGTTACTTGTGTAACCAGTGAAGTGCCTCACATTGCGTCCTGGAGGGGGTGGTCAATTTCTTAGGCTGCTTATCCCGCCTCACCTCCACCATAGTCACTGCCCTCACCGAAGTCCAAGCTCATAAGCCATTCCTCCCTGCAGATACCTGCTCTGGGACTGAGATAGGGCAGGGGCAGGGCCTCCAAGAAAAACCACTAACTGTCAACCGGAGGCAGAAAACTAGTGAATCAGAATGTGGAACAAACCAGCCAGAACCGGCCAAAACCAAGATGGCAGTAAGATGTACCAGCTTCATTATACGATCATTATACTACATTTCCATGCAAGTGACCTGCCCTCCCTCCCCCCACCTTGTGCCATGACACTTCCGAGAAAGATCATATTTTTTGAGGACAAAAAAGGGGTGTATCCCAAAATCTCAGAAGGGTCGGTCTTTCCAAGAACTAATTGAAATATTCCTCCCCATTATTCCCATATTAAAAAGCCTAATAAAAACCCCCGCTGTAGGCAGGGTTGGGGCTGATTCTCATCCCAGGGCAGCCTCCACTCTGGCTGTGGAGTAGAGCCTACCTCTCAATGAACTCAATGAATAAAAGCCTTTGCTTTATTACTCAGTTCATGCTTAAATTCTTTCCTGCACAAGCCATGAACCCTCCTCCTGCAACGGGACAAGGCGGAGTTTAGGGCTCACATTGAAAACTTAATCTCATGATTATAGCTAACAATTCCATAAAATGCAAGGAATTCACAGGTAAAGGCAATGAAAAAGTGGCGCAGAAATATATTTTACTAAAAGACCCTCGTATGTGAGTAAAAAGACCTGGATCCAAAGTCATGGGGTCCAACCCTGACCCCTTAAAGAAGTATGACTTTGGGCCAGCCTCTCCACTTCTCTGAATCCGTTTCTCTGAGTAAAAATGAGATTATGTAAATAACACTGTTTTACACATTTAAGCATCAGGCAAAGTAAAGAGATTTATATAAAGAAACTCCAGTTAGAACATTCTAATATGTCTTTTTTTTTTTAAGCATCCTACAGGTTTTAAATTCTAATAAAGTAAATATCAGTCCTCAATATCCCACATGAACAAAAAGTTCTTTGTGGTCATTCCCCCTTTTTTTTCAGAGTAAAGGGGTCTTGAGAACAAAAATTTAGAAAAACTACTGTAGTTTATCCTCAGCTGTGGTTGGTCAGTTTTGGGCTCTGACCTCATAAAACACCAGTGTGATGTAATTACAAAAGTTCGTATATAAGGCCCTCGCTGGGCTGAGGGTTTTGTCTGTGTAAGCCCAGGAAGCTGATTGGTGGTGACCTGTTGGACTTGGACTGGATAGCTTGTTTTCTCCTTTTATCTCCTATTTATAATAGTATAGTTATTGCTTATTAGCATAGTTAATAATTTTGTTGATGTAGTTAGTATAGTTATTTTTGTTTACTAGCATAGTTTATAAGCGTAGTGAGCAGAGTTAGTGGGTTGTAGTTAACTGGCCACCATGGCCCACAAACATCCAGTCACCTCAGCTGACCAGAAGCTCCTTCATGGGCGTTACCAGCACCTGAGGACCATCGGCGAGGGCGACTATGTCAAGGTGAAGCTGGCAGAGCACCTTCCCACAGGGACTAAGGTTGCTGTTAAAATTGTAAAACTGAAAGCCGCTGCCAGCTGCTGTAGATTTCTAGTGCGAGAAATAAGGTGCATGAAAGCACTACAGCACCCTAACATCGTGCAGCTGTATGAAGTTATTGAAACAAAAGACACCATCTTCATTGTCATGGAGTATGTAAGCGGCGGCTCTGTGATGGACTATTTGACATCCCGCGGATGCATAAAGGAAAAGGAGGCCCGCCGTATATTCCGGAAGCTGTTATCAGCCGTTTACTATTGCCATCAGCGCAGCTTTGTGCGCCGGGATATAAAGCCCGAGGACATTTTATTTGACTCTAAAATGAATCCGAAAGGGGCCGGCCAAGTGGCTCAGTTGGTTAAGAGCTCTCTCAAGAGTTTGAGCTCTGAGCAACAGCAGTTCGAGTCCAGCCCGAGTTGAGCAGCCGCTGAGCTGCCAACAGGTAGCAGGATGGCTCAGCTAAAAAAAAAATAATAAAAAATATAAAAAAAATAAAATGAATCTGAAAATAGCTGATTTTGGATTTAGTAGGGAATACAGTGATAGGAAACTAAACACAAGGTGTTGCACCCCATCCTATGCGGTGTGTGAAGTATTTTGGGGGAAAGATTATGAAGGCCCAGCTGTCGATGTTTGGAGCTTAGGCATCACACTCTATAGGATGGTCACGGGGCACCTCCCACTCAAGGCACAGGACTGGTCTAAGCTGGGACAACAGCTCGCAAAAGGGAAATACACAGTACCCTATTTTTTTTCTCATTTAAACTAGAGACTTTTCTCAAGAAAATGTTAACAGTGAAGCCAGAGGACAGAAGAGATTTAATCGCTATTATGACAGATCCTTGGATCAGACAGGATGAGGGGGAGGACCTGATGCTGTACAGCGAACCACCCAACAAGAGGGAGATGACAGAGCTGGGCTTCTGCTCTGACGACATCCAGGACGCGTTGACAAGAAAGGATTTTAATAACATCACAGCCGCATACCGCATCCTGAAGGCAAAACATCAATTCCGTTGCCGCACTGTTCACGTGAAGCCGTACAATTCCGCCGACCAGAGTCCTGCCCCAGCTCGGGAGGTGCAGCCATCGTGCTCCAGTTCCCAACAGACCGAGCAGCACGACGACGGCTACGAGTTGGGACAGGAGGGAAAAAAGCCTGCTGCTGCTGCAGCCCGTCAGCAGCTGTGGACTGCCGCTCCAGGACCCACGCCGGAGCCCAGGACCATCACTCCCGGATATAGCCCGGACACAAGGACCATCACTCCCGGATCCATCCTTAAGCGCAGGACCATCACTCCCGGACCAAGCTCAGACCCAAGGACCATCACTTCCAGATCCATCCTGAGGCGCATGACCATCACTCCCAAACCCAGCAACGAGCCCAGGACCACCACTCCTGGACCCAGCCTGGAACCCAGGACCATCACTCCCGGGCCCAGCCGGGAGCTAAGGACCACCACTTCCAAATCCATCCTGAAGGGTAGTACCATCACTCCTGAACCCAGCCCAGGGCCCACGACCATCACTCCTGGATCGAGCACAGACTCAAGGAGCATCACTCCTAGATCCATCCAGAAACCCAGGACCATCTCTCCCGAACCAAGTCTGGAGATCAGGCCCGTCAGCCACAGAGTCAGGCCATCGTGGAGGAGCCGTGCCTCTATCTCACGCCTCCAGAGCAGTAGCTCAGAGGACTTCCTTGACGACTACATCCCCAACACCACCTCTAGCAGCAGCAGCAGCGGATCATCAGGGGTGACCCACCACAGATGGTGGCGGCTAGCTAGGAGCTGCTGCAGCTGTTTCACCACACTCTGCCTGAGGCTGTCGAAAAACAGGCCATCGAGACGCAACAAAGTCAAGCCGTGTTAGATACACTAATATACCATATGTCAACGTTAATTGAAAAATAAAGAAAACATTATTTAAAAATAAAAAAATTTTTAAAAAGCACTTATCACACTGGAAAAAAAAAAAAAAAAAAAAGAAACTCCAGTTAAAGAACCACCAGGTCATTTGGCCTGTATCGCGAAGACCCAAGTGCCAATTTCCATTTTCAGTCACACTGTACGAAACACTCTACACTTAATGTCTCTGTATTTCCATTCAATTGCTTCCACACACCGGGTGTAGTGTCTTGGAGCAAACCACGGAAGTAGGTACACAGCACATGTGACCTTAGAAGGGAAGAAAAGGGAATGATTACTTTTTTGGATAAAACCATTTAAAATATGCAAAGTTATGATAAGCCACCCACTCTCCAAAGAGTCCAACATCCTTAAGAGATACACTGTGAGCTCATTTAATCTGTTTCCAAGGTTAGTTCGATTTGCATCACATTAATGAGTAAAATTGCTCATAAGCACCTCTTCTATGAGAAAATGAGTGTCATGCTTTCCCTCAGTCTGGCTGCAAATTCCTGCCACTTCTGTATCCCCAAATAAAGACACTTTTAGAGGAAGAATACAATTCATACAGAGGCACTGAAAACATGTGCCTGGGTACAGACTACCCAAACCTGAATGGCATTTAAAAAAACGAACAAAAAAATACTCTTTATGAGGAGAATCTCAGCCCTTGGCCCCGAACAGCAGGTGACTTAAGGGCAGGAGAGCACAGAGGAAGGGGTGGAGGGGGGTTGGGGGACCTCATTGCCAGGTGGGAGAATAGCTGCCGCCCACTGGGGCTTCTGGAATGCCTGGAGCCAAGGCCAAACCTTCTGGAAAGGAGGTTGGGGAGCAAGAAGCCCCTCTAGCAGTATCCAGGAGCTTTTCCTATACATCCATAAACCATGCAGCAGGGCGGGACACTGGCTTGCCCCTGGGCTAGGCAGGCAATCCGGAGAGAATGGAGAGAAATACCTTGATGCTTGGTCTAAACATTTTGTTGTACTTTCACCTCTTACTCTTAATCTTTAATGAGAAATTATTCTGAAGGTTTTTGAATATCTGAGCAATATCAGACTGATATTTTAGCTAAATGTGACAGCAATGTGCAAATGGATTTGGAAACGGGAAGCTCCAGGAGGTAGGAACCAGGTAGAGAGCTGAGGGAAGATTTCAGGAAGAGGGTAATGAGGGCCTGAACATAAGGAGTGGCAGAGGCATCACCCCAAAGTGAAATAATCGTTCTGAATCCTAACAGAGTACGCAGGGAGTCAGAGGCCAACGGCCATCACAGCACTGGTGCCCGCCTCCTGGGGTCCTGGGTAAGAAGCGTTACAGGGAGACCTCCACGGTTTTTCACAGAATATGCCATTTTCTGTATGTTTTATTCCTATGTCATCAGTTATCCCCTAAAAAATTACAACAGAATTCAAAACAGTTTTAATGTTGAATTCATACAATTTTAATAAAACCAAGATTCATGTTAATGAAAAATATAGAACTTATTAATATCTAAGTATCTGGAAATGAAGAACAGTGATGGTGTGTAAGCAAACCTTTTGAATCAATAAGAATTTATAATAATTCAGCATTAATGATATTAATATGAATAATTTATTTCATTAAAATATTTTAACGTACATAGATGTTAAGCTACAAAGATGTTTGTTGTAGCCTTATTTCTAACTTCAAAATTTGGAAAGAACTTAATTTTCCAAAAAGAAAGGATTAGATGAGTAACTTGTAACGTGTGCATGTGGTAGAATACTTTTTTTTTTTAAGATTTTTTTTGGGGACTTGGGGGAGGGGAACAGTGCTGGGGAATCAGGGGAAGGGGAACAGACAAGTTGCTGTCCTTTTGTTCTTCAGTCTAGTTGTGGAGGACGTTGCTTCACTGGCCCATGTTGGTATTATCATTGCGCTCTTCCGGGTGAGGCAGATTGGTCGCCGGCCTCTGGACCGCCGCTCACGGAGGCTCTTGGTAGCTCACACGCAGTAGCTCACGGCAGCCCACTGCAGCAGGGGCTGCAGCCTACGCCCAGCGACCCACAGCAGCCCAGCTCCAGGTCAAACTGTTGTTCATCATCTTAGCTGTAGAGGGCAGCGTCACTGGCCCTCATATGTGGGTTCCGAACTGGGACCCTGCTGCTCAGAGCTGGTGCTCCCAAGCCAGCTCTTAACCAATGTGCCACTCAGCTGGACCAAATGGTGGAATACTTTTGAAGAATTAAAAATAATGTCATACAAATGGATTTATTTAAATGAAAAGACATTCTATTGTTGGGTGAAAAAAATCAAATTACAAAACAGCATACAGCATACGCGCTCATTGTTGCTTAAAAGGAAAGGGTGTGCATAGAAAACAACCTAGAAAGATAAATACCAAAATGTTAACAAGGGTTATAGGAGGTGGAGGAATATGAATAATTTTTATTTTCTTCTGTTTGCTCCTCAGTATTTTCTATTGTTGCTTTTGTTTTCTAAAATGAACACATGTATACCATGTGTACTAGCAGAGTTATCTTTTTGAAATATGCATGTGGTATCATAAATATAAATGTAAGATTTCAGGAAGGAGGCAATGAGCTCCGGAACGAAATGGGGGGTAATGGGGATTGGGGCGGTTGGACTCTGGGTCCCAGGAGTAATAATGTGACATGTGTAGCAAACGCCCAAAAGCCAGGCTTTGGATCCCAGCTCAGCCACTTGGAATCCTGGCCAAGTTACTTAATCTTTTTTTTTTAGTTTCCTCATCTGTAAAATGGGTGAAAAATAATAGCACCCTGTCATTAGAGAGCTAAACGAGTTGATAACAGTGTGTAAAGTTTCTCAGCTTCGATGAAGTCTGTCATATACTAAGCTTTGTGTGTGCTTGCTTATTTAAAAGATATTCCCTTTTAACCATTCCTGAGATGAAGAGGTGAAAAAAAAATTATTATCCCTACCCCTTAGGCTGAGTCAGCTAGGTAGAGAGAAGGCTGGTGCTGTGCTCTTTTCAAACACAGTTCATCATCTTAATTTCCTTAAAAGAAAAAAATTCACTTCCCTTTCTCCTCCCCATAAAAGCTCTTTGGGAAGTTTTGCTTTATTGCTAATGGTTTTCTTTATAACTGGATGATCAATTCAGCTGAGATTAATTGAGCATAAAGCTGGCAGCATCTGTGAAGCCATTTATCAGGGAGAAGGAGCCAGATTACACTGGAGTCCACCAGCTGTCATTAGCTGAGTTCTCATTCCAGCAGCCTCAGGCACACCTGAGCCTCAGGTGGTCCTCACCAGTTCACAAAGTATGGGAACAAGCAAGAGGAGAAAACCCCTGCACTCCCCTCTCCTGGGCAGAAAGGCTGCATGGCTGCAGGTGATCCTTGCAAATCCAAAATCTGCATTTACTCCAATGTGATGCCAGCATCTTGCTGTAACACTATTTACAAAAAAAAAAAAAATTAAAACAGACATGATCTGGATCCTATCTAATGGAGTTTCATTAATGAAGTACCAAAAGCACACATCTTCTTATGAAGCAGTATTCAGCATAGGCTTTGCATTAATGCTTTAGTAGAGTTTTGGTATAAGATGGCCATTGTGCATTTATTTGCCAGAAGTGCAGGTTGCCCTTTGCTTACAAATAAACCGTTGTGATATATGTATGTGAACAAGTGGCATGCATTATATATATATGATGACAATGATAAAAAGAATTGACATTTCTAGGATTTCTGTGCCAGGCAACCTTGTACACTTCACAGCGACTACCTCCTTTAAACCTCATGGCTGATGAAGTGTAAGTTCTGTCGTTTCTGTCATTTCCCTATTTTAGATGAGAGAACTAAGCATAGAGAGGTTAAGTAGCTTGCCCCCACTAACACAGCAAGTCAGTGGCAAAGCTGAGATTCCAACTCAGCAGTGTGACTCCATAGACCAGGCACCAGCTTACCTTCCTGTCACATTGCCTCACATGGGTGTTTGTGTGTACAGTTTTTATACACACACATCAGCTAATCGCCTTTTTCATTCCCTACACAAATCCAGGGATGCAGGAAGTTCCGCAGCTGGCTCGCATCAGCTTTTAAAAGCTCTGAAGCCAAGGTCACTTTTCATCAGTCATCCAAGCCCAGGTGTCATATCCTTTGCCCACCCCCTTTCCTGGGGAAAAAAAAAAAAAAAGGAGCAAAGAGACATTCTCCCCACCCCAAGCTTGCTCTTCCTTTCCTTCCACACTGGGGCAAGTTCAATTCATGTGCGTATGGGGGCGGAGGGGTGCAGTTGTTTTAATTGCTGAACATTCATAAGTACATATAATATTTCCATTGCTGTACTCCACTGTGATGGTTAATTCTATGTGTCAACTTGGCTGGGCCACAGCGTCCAGATATTTAATCAAATGTTTTTATCCTGGATGTTTCTGTGAGGGTATTTTTGGATGAGATGTAAATTTAGATCATCTTTGAGTAAAGCAGATTGTCCTCCCTAATGTGGGTGGGTCTCATCCAATCAGTTGAAGGCCTAAACAGAACAAAAGACTGACCTCCCCTGAGCCAGAAGGAATTAAGCCAGCACAGTTCAGGCTGAACTACAGGATCTGTTCTTTCTGGGCGTCTCAATCCATTCAGGTTGCTATAACGAGGTGCCACAGACTGCATGGCTTATAAACAACAGACATTTCTCACAGTTCTGGAGGCTGGAAGTCCCAGATCAGGGTGCCACCATGGGCAGGTGAAGGTCCCCTTCTGGGTTGCAGACTTCTGCTTATGTCCTCACAAGAGACAAGGGGGCTCACTCAGGCCTCTTTTATAAGGGCATTCATCTCATTCATGAGGGTTTTGCCCTTATGGCCTAATCACCTCCCACAGACCCTACCTCCTAATACCATCACCTTGGGAATTAGGATTTCAACATATGAATTTTGGAGGGACACAAACTTAGTACTAAATGTTCAGCCTGCAAGCCCACCCTGCAGATTTTGGACTTGTCAGTCTCCATAATCACATGAGCCAATTCCTTAAAATAAACGCCTTCTATATGTGCTCGTATATCCATACTGTTTGTTCTGTTTTTCTGGAGATCCCTGAGTGATACACCCACACTTAATCAGATGTACTCAGAGCACACATAGTCTCACCCAGCTGTTCCTGGTAGTGGGAAGGGGGGGGGGTTCTCCTTTGAGAAGGAGGTGAAACTAAGTGACCTTTCAACTTTTACAAAGCAAATTTCAGGTTTGGTTATTCCAGTACATGGTACTTCCCTTAGTACAGATTCTAACCTCAAGGAAAACACGTTTTACCCATGTGACCAAATATAAAAATAGGACAGATTAAGGGGCTCTAGTCCCAACATTTAACAGGACAGGCATGTAAAGCACCAGGCCCCACACAAGAAGGAAACCAAGTCTGTGACCCAGATCCTGTCACTGGCCTTTTAAACTCTGAATCACACAACTTACAAAGGGAGGGAGCTTCTCGGCCCTCCCCCACCACATTTTTTTGCTAAGCAGAAAAACAACAATGACCAAAGGAAATCCTTTGTGGGAGACTTCCTACCATTCCATAGCTACCATTCAAAAAAAAAAAGAAGAAGAAGAAAACTCATGGAATTGGGCCACCTCTCCTGGCAAAAGACAGCAGGGAACTTGACGAGGGGATCATTTGCTCTTCCTGTTCAAGTTATTTTGCAAGTAGCCATGATTCTCCTCACTGAGCCAATCTGCCTAGAGGACATGTTTATAGCCAGCGCTCCCACCTAGATGTCTTTGATTCAAGGACCATTTTCTGTGCTAGTAGATCCCATGAAAGGCATCTGTCACCCATGGGAACACTGAGGCTGTGACTGGAGTTCCGATCAGGCATTGCTATGAGCATGTGCACCAACGCGGACCTGGTATTTTATAACTCCTCTCACCTTCCCATGACATCATTAACATCAGGAATAGATTCTTGAATCAGCCATCAGCCCACCAGAAGACCATTTTCCATGACTTTATGTGGGAAAAGTTACAGTGCGTCAACCCAGAACTGCCAACCAATTTCCTAAAATATAGCCAATATACAGTAAAACACCTATATATTGCATATAAGTAATAAGCCATCATGTTGGATATCCAGTGTTTCAAGCATTGCTTCCTGATCACCATAAAATTAATGTTTGTAACAAAGAGTTGCTTAAAGTGCTGGGGCCCCTCCCTCAGCTGTAACACAGCCAAGGTGCACACCCCAGGTTGACAACACGCCTTTCAAAAAATTGTGACTTTCTACGAATTGTATTTAGAATGTAACTCAAGATTATTTCTGCAAATCATTTTGCTTAAATGTTCTGTGGAGCTTGGAGCTCATAAATATACATGTTTTTGTATATAATCATTGACCAAAATACATTGTATTAAGGGATACATGCATTCTATGAAGTTGGGTCTCAATAATTCAAGAGGCATTCTATTAAGAAAATGTTCCCTGGAGAGACACTGTGGAGGATATCTCTATCATTTATTTGTTTTTCATATTTATTGCCTACCCCCACTCCTCACTGAACTTTAAGCCCTGCAAGAAGAGCAGGGATTTATTTCTGTTTAGTTGATGAGTCCCCAGTGCCTAGAAAAAAATCTAACGTGAGTTCTTTGAACTTCTGTGAAGGAGGTGCCCAATGTATTTTGGATGAATAAATCAGCAACAGTTTGGGGGGGGGCGGTGTGAAGGGAGATGGATGGATTACTAAAATCCTCATCATTTACAGGGAGAAGCTTTGAAAAGAGCACTGAACCAGGAGTCTGGAAGCCTGAGTTTTGAGTCCTGGACTGGTCACTCTGTTACTCAGTGCGTGACCTCAAGCCTCATTTTCCTCTTTGGGCACCAGATTAGCTCCCCAGACCCCCGGCTGCATCCCTAGGTTTCCATCTGATTCCAGTGGGAGTAAGTCCATTTGGCTCTCTAACAGCAGAGAAAAAGGCAGACACAGTCCCTACTGGGAGGAAATAGGGGGCAGGCAGCAAAAGCGAAAGAAAGCACAGAATTTGATTTAGAAAGTGAGGACTCGCCTTGCCCCTCCCTTGGGGCCTCCCTTCTTGTGACATCACATTATACATTATAGTGGCATTCAGAAACAAAGTCACCACTTCGGAAGTACCATGCGGTGTTGTTGCAGGAGCTCAATTCCTATTCCCTTTAACACTCCTGCCTGCAGAAAAAAAGGTGGCTGGGCTTCCCAGCAGAGGCACAAAGCTGTGCTTCCCCTGAGGTGTCACCCACTCTGCAACACTGAGCTTCCAGTAGGTGTATCCTCTGCCACTGTCCCTGTCAGGGGCCCCACACAGCAAGTACAATCTGGAGAGACAGAAGATCAAGGAGGGCTGTGAGGCTTCTGCCACTGGGTCAGAGAGCCCAGCAGAGCAAAGAGAATGAGTCCTCACCCTGTTCAAGACAGAGGTGGGCACTGCAGGAGGCTCCCACCATCTTCCCTCTAAGGACAGGCTACTGACAAGCAACCTTCCTGAGGAAGTAATGCTAAGAAAGCTAGACGTTCATGAGCAGCCTTTCTCAACCTTTCACAGGGGTCGCCTAAGACCATCGGAAAACACATATTTTCGATGGTCTTAGGAACCGAGACACCGCTCCTCTGTCCGTCTCCAGGCCCACATGCAGATACGCCCACATACGAGTACCCGGCGACCCCTGTGAAAGGGTTGTTCGACCCCCAAAGGGGTCGTGACACACAGGTTGCAAACCGCTGTTCACAAGTACTGGGCACTGTGCTAACCATTTTATGTACATAACTGAATTTGATTTTTCAAATAGCCGTATGGAGTGGGTCTTATTGTTGTAGATGAAGAAATTGAAGCTGAGAGAGCTTAAGTGACTTACTGAAGGTCACACTGCCAGAATAGAGAAAAGGCAGGACTAAATCCACCTGGCCCTGGCCCTGTGCTCCAGTCCCTTATCCCCACGCAACCTCTAAATGAGTTCTGGGCTGGCTGAAATGTGGGGCACATCTTCTACCCCTTACACACTGGAAAACACCCCCATCCCTGCTCAAATGTTTCAGCTCTCCAAGGCACTCAGTAATATTCAAATATGCTCTCTTCTCCATCCTAAATTGTACTTCCACATCAAAGTCCTCCAATTTAGTCCAATCTCTTTCTTGCCATCATGGCCAGAATTCCTAAGAAAGTTTGCAACACTATTTTCTCACCTTTTGCTCACTCTCTACTCCTTCCCACACTTGCATTATCAAGAAAGAAACTTCTAACCTCACCAAGACTATCAACCATCCCCATGTTGCTAAGTAGGCATTTTTTTCAGCTATTATTTTATTTGATTTCTCAGCCCCCTTTACACTGTGAACCATGACCTCGTTTTTCCAATTTGATCTTCTTTTGGTTTCCTCCCAGCTCTCCGGCTGCCCATCTAGTCAGCCTTAGCTGCTCCTGAAGCTCTGCCCATCCCTTAAATGTGGTTTTGCAGGATTCTGTCCTGGGCTCTCCCTTGTGACTTGGACACTCTCTGGGAGGGAGTTCACTAACTCTCAGGCCTTTGATGTCTATACGCCAGTGATTCCCAAACCTTTACTTCCTGCCCTACTCTATGTTCCATGCTTTGCCCCACACAGTCAGCCTGCCAGTGGTCCATCCTCTCCACCAGAAGCAACAAATCCTCTCCAGGACCCAGGCGCGTTGACTTCTCCTGCCTCTTTTCTTCCACCGACTATTCCAACCTTTCTGAACTATTGACTCCCCCTCTTGTAAACTGCTGCACAGCTATTGTCCCCTCTTCCGGTAAACTCCTTCGCCCTCATTTTCCCTGGCTCAGTTCCACTCATCCTTCAGATCTTAATGTGGATATCACTTCCTCTAGGAAGTGGGGAGGCGACAGCCCCTGGTGAGCGCCCACTGTCCAGCTCACCTCCCCCATCAGGGCACCTATTCCATTGTATCGCAAAGGCCTATCTATTTTGTCTGTATCCTCCACTAGACGAGAAGTTTACTATTTAATCCCCACTAACTAGTGTAGTTTTTTATCCAAACATTAGAGGCATTCAATAAATATTGGTCAAGTGAATGAAGAATAAACGAATGGATAAATAAGAATGATGGCATTACTTAATCTGATCTCAGGACCATAAAATTAAGGTTTGTAACAAAGAGTTGTTTAAAGTGTGGCTTCCCCCACAGCTCTGACAACCAAGACGCACAGGTTGGCACTCAATGTGCCTTTCAAAAAATTCTGACATTTTATGAATGGTATTTAGAATGAAACTAAAAACTATTTCTAGAAATCATTTTGTTTAACTATTGTATGGAGTTTAGGGGGTCATAAATACATGTGGTTTTCTATATAATCATTGGATAAAAAACAGAATATTAAGAGATACATACATTCTGTGAAGTTGGATTTTAATAATTCAAGGGACGTGCTATTGAGAAAATGTTCCCCGGGGATACATTGTGGAGGCTATATCTACATTTATTTGTTTACGATATTTATTATCTCTCAAGTCCCATGAGCTCACAGCTCCAGGAATTTCCAGAGAGATACCCTGGATGTCATCCACAAACCCTATTTCCTAGTGAGTCCTCTTCATTCATGGCAGTGATAGCTGCTCCTAAAAACTGAAACTTAACCCTGACTTTGGGTTCCCATGTCAATCACCTTGTCCACCAAGATATTCATCACTGCCCTGACCCTACGCCCATTCTGCCTCTGAGCATGGCGTTTTACTGTGTTCTCTGACTGCTGCTGCCTCTAGTGATCAGTGCTGGTCACCAGCTGTGCACAGGTGTGGACTGGCTTACTGCACTGACGGCTGTGGATCTAGTCGTCTACCTGGCATCCTTCAGTCCCAAGGGGAGCCTTCTGCTCTCTGGAAGTCCTGGCAGGCGGTATCGCCAGATCCACACAAGCAGCCTCCAACTGCATGTGTGTATATTTGTGTGTGCATGTGCCTGCTGAACCCAAGCCCCAGCCAAATCCAGCCTCTTTCAATCCAATGCAACCCTGTGGGGAACACAGCAGCAGTTCATCAGCTCCCTTTGACCAAGCTTGTTCCTGGCTGTAGTTTGCCCAAATGTGCCACACATGTGGAAAAACACAAGCCTTTTCACTTACTGTCCAGATGTTTCTAGATACCGTCATGTTTGTAGGTAGAAAACATCTGGATGTCGGACTGACCCTGCATTCACTTTTTGCCCAGATGCTTGCTGTCGTATAAAACTCTGATGGAATGCTCTTTCTTTTCCCCTCAAGGCTGCCATTTCTTTTCCCCCACTGCTATTCCAGAGGGTCCATCCCAGGTGCGACTGTCAGTTCAGAGCAAGTGTGGCTGAGTCATCTCACTGGAGCTTTGTGTGGATTATCCCCAAGGACTGGCTGCAGAAAGCGGCACTCTGCCAGCTAAAGGAACACTCTGGTCTCCATCTCAGCACTCAGGCCAGTGGCTGCCTTGGTCCTGGCCCAGCAGCCTGTCCCCTCACACCTCAGCTTCCTCCCCTGGGAGATCCCAATTACTAGTGCTTCTCACTGCTGTTTGTTCCCTTAATAAAAGCCCGAGCTTTTTTTGTTTCATGAAGAAGAGCTATAAATACAAAACTCTGTTATGAGATGACCCTATTATTCACCTACCAACAAAGATTTCCTGCACATCTGTCATTTGTAAGTGATTTCATAATAGGGCTCCTTGTTACAAGTTAGTGAAATTCAAATTTGGTATATTAAAATAACTCTCAAAACTGATTTCATTTATTTCTCAACATCAAATTTGTTTCTCCATTTATCAATCAATTTACCAATCGTTGATTCCATAAATGTTTATTTTGCCTTTACTGTGTGACGGACTTTGGAGTATGTGATAAGGACACCAAGAGAAACAAGACTTGAACTTGTTCTCAAGTTGCTTACCATCTGTACTAGTTTCCTAGGGTTGCCATAACAAAATACCACACACTCACGAAAAATTTTTTTTCAGTGAAGTCATTTTGGAACCTTTGTTAGGTCCCTGGTGGCTAAGATAAACTCAATACTCTTATTAGGTATTTAAAGCTTTGTTCTATATGGATATAGTCTCTTTTTTGTAGTTTTTTTCTCCCAGTATGCCCCTACATGAATTTTATGTTATACACAATTTAAATTAATTGTAATACCTGAATACATTTTGAAAATTTCTGCCCTGCTTATGCCATTTCTTTTCTGTCTAGAATGCTTTTCTTCACTCTATTTCTGCCAGGCAAGGAAAGTCCCACCCACTGGGCAGGCCCTGGCTATTTGTTCATCTAAGAGCTAAACTACATTTCCCAGCTTCCTCTGCAGTAGCGCAGGGGTAACTGATTCAAACCACGCCCAGGCCTTGCCTATAGAAACCCACCACATTTGCCCTTCCCTTGCTCTCTCCCTCTGTCTGGAAACCGTATGTGAGTATCAGGACAACTCTGCTATGCAAATCAAATATTAAAGATGGCAGAGCCTTCATCTGTCTTGTCCCTGAAAGATTGAGCGGTATAGAGCCTCTCCTCCCTGATTTTGAACTTTTACATGTGTTAGAAAAAAATTACTGGATAATACCGGTCTCTATGAATGAGTTGGTATGCAGCTCATTCACTTGAATATCCTCGAAGAATTTGTATAGATTTGGTATTACTGCTTTTTAAAATGTCTGAAAGAATTTCCCAACAAACCATCTAAACCTGAAGTTTTCTTTATGGGAAGATTTGTAACTATAAATTCAATATTTTAATAGATATATGGTTATTCAGGTTGTCTATTTAAGTGAGTTATGGTAGCTTTTTGCCTTCCAAGGAGTTTTACCATTTTAATTAAGTTGTGAAATTTATTGGCGAAAAGTTATTCATAGTATTCCTTTGTTTTCCTTTTAATATCTTTAGAATCTCTAGGGATGTCACATTTCTCATTCTTGATATTTATAATTTGTGGCTTCTTTCTTTTTTTCCTGATAAGCCTGACTATAGGTTTTATCAATTTTCTTGATTATCTCAAAGAAGTCTTTGGTTTCATTGTTTTTCTCTATTTTTTTCCCTACTTCATTGATTTCCATTCTGATCTTTATTATTTTCTTTCTTTTGCTTATATGGGGTTCAATTTGCTGTTATGCATTTTATGTATGTAATAAACTTGACACTACATTGTTATTATTTTTGTCTAAACAGAAAATTATCTTTTAAAGAGATTTTAGTAATAAAAAAATAATCTTACATACTTGTCCTTATAAATTTCTGTTGTCTTCATTCTTCTGTGTAAAGCTGGATTTCCATCTGATGTTGTTTTCCTCTGCCTGAAGAACTTCTTTAAATTTTTTGTCACATGGGTATGCTGGTAATGAGTTGTTTTAGCTCTTAAATGTCTAAAAAGTTCTTTATTTTGCCTTCATTTTTTAAAGATATTTTTGTGGAGTGTAGAATACTAAGTGAAGAGATTTTTTTTTTCTTTCCATAAAGATATTGCTTCCCTGTCTCCTCACCTGAATAATCTCCCTGTCTCCTCACCTGAATAATCACCTGATGCCATTTTTATCTTTCTCCTTCTCTATGTAATGGGTTCATTTTCTCCAGCTACTTCTAAGATTTACTCTTATCATTGATTTCAAGCAATTTGACTATGAATGCGATTTGATATAGCTTTTTTCATTGTTTTGTTCTTGGGGTTTCTTGAACTTTTTGGATCTCTGAGTTTACAATTTTCATCAAATTTAGAAAACTTTGAGCAATTATTTCTTCAAATATTTTTCTGTGCCCTTCCACCTTGGAGGTTCTGAATATAGTCCAAATAGGTTGCTTGATGTTATTCCACAATTCACTGGTGCTCTTTTTTTTACTCCGTCTATTTTCTCTCTGTGTTTCACTTTAGATAGTTTCTGTTTCTATGCCTTCAAGTTTCAAATATTTACTATTGCAATATGTAATCTACTGTGAATCTTACCCAGTGTATTTTTCATCTCAGACACTGTAGTTTTCATCTCTAGAATTTTGATTTGGGTACCTTTTATTTTCTATGTCTCTAATCTCCTTTTTGAATATATAAAATACAATACAATTAAAATAATTACATTAGTGCCCTTGCCTGTCAATTTTAATATCTTTGTCAGTTCTAGATTAAATATGTCAGTTTCAATTGATTGGTTTTTATCTTTATTTGGTTTGTACTTTACTGCTTCTTTGCATGCCTGGATATTTTTCATTGAATATCAGACATTGTGAATTTTACTGTGTTGCTGGATATTTTTGTATTACTGTAAATATTCTTATATTCTGTTCTATTACACAGTTATGTTAATTGGGAAGTTTGATTATTTTGAAGTCTTGCTTTTAAGATTTGTTAGACAGGACCAGAGCAGTGTTCAATCTACAGCTAATTATTCCACTACTGAAGACAACTTTTCTGAGTATTCTACCTAATGTGTTATGAGTTTTTCCAGTCTGGCTATTGTGTGGCCCTGTTCCTGGCCCTGTGTGAGCACTAAGCATTTCTTCCTCTAGTCTTTTTGGGTAATTCTTTCCTTAGCCTCAGGTAGTTTCCTCATTTGCATACATTGATCAGTACTCACCTGAATACCTAAGGGGGACCCTCTGCAGATATTTGAGTTCCCCTTCTGTGCAGCAATCCCCTATCTTGTGCTCTGCCTTCTGAAACCTGGAGACTTCTCAGCTTTGACTTCTAAACTCAGGGAGCTCACCAGTCCCATTTCTGTGCTACAGCCTAAAACCTCTCTTATGGCAGTAAGTTGTAGAAATCATGGGCAGAGCCACTTATCTACTTATCTATGCAAGAGATTCATAAGTTTTTAACAGAAGGAACCCCCTCTTACATTCTGTTTGTGATATGATAGCCAACAAAGAGTAGTTCTGAAATAATATTTGCTGGACTAAAGGGAAATTTTATGTACCCTCAAAGTGGGATAAATTAAGACCCCATAGGATGGGTGACTTCCCTAACTCATATTCCAAATCTCTTTCACATCCCTGTATTCTACTTACTTATCAGGAAAATTCCAGATGGTACTCCCATCAAACATATATTTCATTTTGTTGTGTTTAAAATTAAAAGTCACATAAGTATTTTTTTCCTCTTTCTTCTCTTCAACAGTTAGAAACAGATGTTTTAACATCCTGAGGAAGCCCTAATATGATAAGCCCTTAAAACATGAACATTATAATATCACTGAGAACAGATAAACATAAAAACAAAATGTTTCAGCTCCCAGAAGTCCAAGTCTGAGAGGATAGAAGTAACAAGAGAAACAGGAAATAGTGTAACTATCACTCATAGTCATTTCCCAAAAGCCTGAAATGACTTCTAATGATCAATAATAATTAATTACTAAACATCACTGCCCATTGAAAAGTTTTGATTTTAGGGGCCGACCAAGTGGCTCAGTTGGTTAAGAGTGTGAGCTCTGAGCAACAGGGTCACCAGTTCGATTCCCACATGGGCCAGTGAGCTGTGCCAGAGCTAAGCTGCCAACAGGTAGCAGGATAGCTCAGCTGGTGATAGCACATGCCCCTAACAACAAGGATGCCGGTTCGACTCCAGCATGGGATGGTGGGCTATGCCCACCTGCAACTAAGATTGAACACGGCACCTTGAGCTGAGCTGCCCTGAGCTGCCAATAGGAGGCTGGATGGCTCAGTGGTTAGAGTGTATTCTCTTAGCAACAAGGTTTCTGGTTCGACTCCCACATGGGATGGTGGGCTATGCCCATCCACAACTAAGATTGAACACAGCACCTTGAGCTGAGCAGCCGCGAGTTGCTGACGGGCAGCCAAATAGTGACTGGACTTGGAGCTGAGTTACCTGTGCCCTCCACAACTAAGATTGAAGGACAACAACTTGGTCATTCCCCTTCTCCAATTCCCCATAAAAATCTTAAAAAAAAAAAAAGTTCTGATTTTGGAATATATATATTCTTCCTCCAGCAAGTCTTCTTCTCTGGATGTGAAAGTCATCATACCCAAGCAAGCAACCTGATAGAAGGAAAGGCTTGCTTTCACAAAGTGGCCCATTGGGTAGCCAGACATGTCTTCTCTTTAAACCAGTTGTTGATCCATGGAGATGGTGCTCTCCTTTGCCACCGTCATAGTACCACCGTCAATCCCTCACAGAAAGAAGAAAAACCAGGGACACTGATAAGACTAAAATTGGAAGTCATCCATTCAAGATGGCAAAGTAGGTAAACTATACTCAGCTCCTTACATGATCACATAAAAAATACAACTAAATTATAGAACCATCATTGAGAATCACCTGAAGACTAGTTGAATAGAAGTTTTATAACTAAGGATATAAAGAAGAAGCCACGTCAAGACTGGTAGGAGGGGCAGAGATGCAGAAGGGCAGGTCCTACACTCACGTGTGTTACTTAAGAATCAGGAGGGCTATCTCGACTATGGAGGTCCCCCCTGAGGAATGAGGGTTTCCCAGCCCAAGGCAGCAGTGCTGGGAAGAGAAATCCCCATAACATTTGGCTGTGAAAACAAGCAGAGTTTGTGTTCAAGAAGAATAAAGAGCTCCTAGAAACCAAGGTGCTACTCTTAAAGGGCCCATACACAGACTCAGTTACTCACAAATTCACTTGCTTTAAGCTCCAGTGCAGGGACAGCAGCTCTAAAAGCACCAGGGATATAAAGGAAGAAACTACATTGACTAACGTCAGGGCCAGGGCTGGAGGGGCAAGGGTCAGGGCAACTTCTTCTGGGATGGAAGGGATGGCAGGCACTATCGTTCCTTTGTTGAGCCCTACTCCCACCCAGCTGGCCCAGTGCAGGCAGACACCAAATCTGTACTCTCTGTTAACCTGTATGACCCCTGCCACCCTCAACTTGCTCACCCAACCAGAGTCTCTTTCAGCAGGGCCTCCAAAGGAACAGCCTGCCTCTGTTCATGTTGTACTGACCCTCAAAAGACCTCAAACCTCACATGAGTGCTGGTTGTCTTAGGTTTGCACTGCAGACACTCTCAAGGGTCCACAAACCACAAACAAGCAGCAGTGGATATATAATATACCTTCTGCCAAGCAGCCCTAAGCCCAGCACAAGTGTCAACCATTCTCAATTTGCACTATAACTCCCATCAGGTTACTCCAAGCCTGACATAAGTGGTGGCCAGTTATGGCCTGGCAAGTAGCTCTAACTAAGTGGCCACAAATCCAGCACAAGTAGAGGATGGGCTTGGTTCACAGCATAGCCTCTCCCAATCACCTCCAAGCCCAGCACAAGTGGCAACCAAATGCAGGAGCTACAAAGTATTGTAGCTCCTACCAAACGGCCCAAATCTGGCACAAGCAGTGGCTGACTTGGTCTGCACTGGAGCCCTCCCAAGAGGCCCCAAATTTAAAACACTTAGAGCACAACTTCAGAGCACACAAGAGCCCCACTGACCAGACTTCTATAACTGAAACACCTGAAGGGCAGCCTTGGCTAGCACCGGAGCTCAAATAAAGTAAACTCTGTGGGATCAGCCCCTGAACAACAGCTCACTGGCTATAGTCATGGCAAGCACTCACAGCCAGTTAGCCTGAAGGTCAGCACCAACCACTGACTTGCCAGCAGCAATTAAGGCCCAAATGCAATAGGATACCACACACAACACAAACAAGAGACACACCTGGAACACCCAGCTCAGGTGAACAGTAGGACTGTGCACTGGGCCCCACAGAAAACCTTCTGCATAAGGTCACTCTGTCAAGGCTGGGATTCATAGCAGATTTACCCATGGCATAAAAACAAATACAGGGAGTCAGAAAAAAAATGAGGAGACAAAGAAATATGTCCCAGATGAAAAAACAGGACAAAACTTCAGAAAAAAAAAAACTAAATGAAATGAAAGCAAGCACTCAACAAAATACATAGTTCAAATACAAGAGACCCACTTCACATCCAAATGCACACAAAGACAGAAAGTAGAAGGATGGAAAAATATATTTCATGAAAATGGAAATAAAAAAAATAGCTGGAGTAGCAATACTTATATCAGGCAAAATAGACTATTAGACAAAGGTTATAACAAGAAGCAAAGAAAAATATTTCATAGTGATAAAGGAGTCAATCTAACAACAATATGTGACTCTTGTAAATATCTATGCGCTCAAAATAGAGGGACCTAAATATATAAAGCAAATATTAACAAACATAAAGGGAGAGATTGACAGTAATACAGTAACAGTAGGGTTTTTATCACCCCATTGAAATCAATGGATTGATCAACCAGACAGAAAATCAATAGGGAAACAGTGGCCTTAAATGACACATTAGACCAGATAGACTTAATTGATATTTTTAAAGCATTTTATCCCAAAGCAGCAGAATATACATTATTTTCAAGTGCACAGGAAACTTTTCTAAGATAGACCACAAGTCACAATAAATTTAGAAAGATTGAAATCACATCAAGCATCTTTTCTAATTACAATGGTATGAAACTAGAAATCAATTACAAGAAAAAAAACCTGAAAACACACAAACAGGAGGCTAAATAACATGCTAAAAATAATGAATGGGCTAATGAGATCAAGGATGAAATCAAAAGATAACTTGAGACAAATGAAAATAAAAACACAATGACCCAAAATCTATGGGACACAGGGAAAGCAGTTCTAAGAGAGGAATTCATAGCTTTACAAACCTACCTCAAGAAACAAGAAAATCTCAAACAATCTAACCTTATACCTAAAGGACCTAGAAAAAGAACAAAGAAAGTCTAAGTAACTAGAGGGAAGAAAAAAATAAAGATCAGAGTGGAAATAAACAAAATAGTCTAAAAAAATTGGAAAAAAATCAATAAAACCAGGAGATGGTTCTTGAAAAGATAAACAAAATTGATAAACCTTTAGCCAGACTCATCAGGAAAAACAAAAAAGGACCCAAATAAATAAAATCAGAAAGGAAAGAGGAGAAATGACAAATGACACCACAGAAATACAAAGGAGTAAAAGAAAATACTATAAACAATTATATTTCAACAAATTGGACAACCTGGAAGAAATTGATAAATTCCTAGAAACATACAATCAGCCAAGACTGAATCAGGAAGAACGGACTGATAACTACTAACAAAACCAAATCAGTCATCAAAAAACTCCCAACAGACAAAAGTCCTGAACCAGATGAATTCACAGGTGAATTTTGCCAAACATTCAAAGAAGAATCAATATCTATCCTTCTCAAGCTATTCCAAAAAGATGAAGAGGAAGGGAGGTTCCCAAATTCATTTTATGAGACCAGCATTACTCTGATACCAAAACTGAAGACACTACAAAAAGAGAAAATTATAGGCCAATATCCCTGATAAACATGGATACAAAAACCCTCTTTTATTCAACATAGTATTGGAGGTCATAGCCACAGCAATCAGACAAGAAAAAGAAATTGAAG
>NW_017731515.1:2689277-2690903 GCF_001890085.2 Hipposideros armiger
CTTCCTGGAACAGTGGTTCTCAACCTTCCTAATGCCGCGACCCCTTAATACAGTTCCTCATGTTGTGGTGACCCCCACCCATAAAATTATTTTCATTGCTACTCTATAACTGTAATTTTGCTACTGTTATGAATCGTAATGTAAATATCCTTTTGTTTTCCGATGGTCTTAGGCGACCCCTGTGAAAGGGTCTTTCGACCCCTAAAGGGGTCGCAACCCACAGGTTAAGAACCACTGCTAGAAGAAAACACAGACAGTAAATTCTGTGACATCATTCTTAGCAATATCTTTTTGGAACTGTCTACTTGGGCAAGGGATACAGAAAAAAAAATAAACAAATGGGACTACAACAAGCTAAAAACTTTTTGCACAGTGAAGGAAACCATGAACAAAATGAAAAGACAACTTATTGCATGGGAGAAGATACTCACCTATAATATATCCAATAAGGGGTTAGCACCCAAAATATATAAGGAACTCATACAACTTAATATACATACACACACACACACACACTCACACACATGCACACACACCCCTAATAAATAAATGTGCAGAGGACCTGAATAGACATTTCTTCAAAGAGGACATACAGATGGCCAATGAACATTTTAAAAGATGTTCAACATCGTTAGTCATCAAGGAAATGCAAATTAAAACCACAATGAGTTATCACCACATACTTGTGAGAATGACTATCAACAATAAATCAACAAACAAAAATTGTTGGTGAGGATGTGGAGGAAAGGGAACCCTCACACACTATTGATGGGATTGTAAATTGATGTAGCCACTATAGGAAATAGTATGGAGGTTCTTCAAAAGTTTTAAAATAGAACTACCATATGACCCAGCATTTTCACTTCTGGGTATTTATCCAAAGAAATAAAAAACACTAATTCAAAAGATATATGCATGCCTATGTTCATGGCAGCATTATTTACAATAGCCAAGATATGGATACAACCTAAGTATCCATAAATAAGTGAATGGGTAAAGAAATAGTACATACAATGAAGTATTACTCAGCCATAAAAAAATGAAATCTTACCATTTGTGACAACATTGATGGACCAAGAGGATATCATGCTTAGTGAAACAAGTCAGACAGAGAAATACAAAACTATAGAATTTCATTTATGTGTGGAATCTAAAAACTAAACTAAACAAACAAAACAAAAACAATTTCATATATACAGAGAACAAATTGATGGTTGCCAGATGTGAGGGGTGTTGGAGCAATGAGTGAAAAGGGAGTAGGGATTACAATGTACAAACTGACAGTTCTAAAAACAGCCACAGGGATGTAAATTACAGCATAGGGAATATAGTCAATAATATTGTAAACTATATATGGTTCCAGGTGGGTACTAGACCTATCAGGGTGAGCACTTCATAAAGTATATAAATGGGTAATCACTATGCTATACACCTGAAACTAATATGGTATGTCAACTCTAATTGAAAAATAAATTTTAAAAAAGAAAAAGAAACAAAATAATCGATATGCCAAAGTAGTATATTTTGGGGTGGCAGATACTGCTACCCTCAGAGTGTTGAGGCAAGCTTGTGCAGGTCTGAAGAATGGGTATTTGACCCCATACTGAAGACTTCAACCAGTGGGGA
>NW_017731515.1:2691508-2705792 GCF_001890085.2 Hipposideros armiger
CTCCTAACCAACATGCCACTCGGCTGGCCCCCATAATGCATTTTTATATCTGCTGTTTCTTCTTCCCTATCTCATTCTCCTTAATCCTCCTCCTTGCTTTCTGTGATCAACTTCCAAATAAATTACCTACACACAAGTCTTTGTTTATACCCTGTTCTTTGTTTTTGTTTTTGTTTGGGGTGGGGGGAGGTACCTACGTCAAGACAAATACAAGGCAGAGAATACAGGCCATGGCACAGAAGACATTGTTCATATTCTTCACCTGCAAAAATGAGAATAGCAACAGCTCATACAATTGTTGTAAGGATTAAATTAAGCAAGACTGTAAACGCCTGGGGTAAACCAGGGACCTAATAGCTATTAATTCCTTCTCTGCTCTCCTCTCTTCATATTTTCATACTCTATCATAGAGATGTAGTGGGAGGATTTTTTTATTTTTTATTTTTTTTAAAAAGACAGAGATTGGGGGAAAGAAAATAAAACTAGTTACATGTCAATTTTTTTTTTTTCTGGAAAGTCACATGGAACTCAGATAGTCAACTTGCTAATCAGCTGGAAAGGCAGACCAGAGAGAGAAGAGGAAAACAGATGTGCCCAAAGTGACAGAGGAAACCATGCAGAGAGAGATTGAAAATTGGAGAGAATACTGACCTTCAGAAATTCTTTGCACCTCTTTATTCCAGTTAATGGGAGAATTTTAGCATGGGTCAGAGGGAGAGCATTTCTGTCAGGGGACCGACCCTTTCTATACCCCCCTGTGATATATGATGTCTGATATGAAGGAAGACCACTGCTGAGCTCCTCCAGGCTCTCTGAGCAGGAAGTACTCAGTCTTTTAGTAGTTGCAGCTGTCCTACTGTGAGCTCCAAAGGGATTTCTGAGGATTAGGAGAGTGATATTTATACTTTCTACTTGAAGGGGAGCAAAATTTGCCACCCAAAATATGTCTATTTGGAGTAAGGATTATTTTGAGCTGATTATTTTTAAGAAACAGTAGACTCAGGAAAAGCTCTGAAAACAGAGTATAAGTAACCCTTTAGTAAAAGACATTTACATTTATAAGGGAAATTGATGTCTCCCTCTCTGTACCAGGAAGAACAGGATCACTCTAAAGCTAGAAATTCTTATCAATGGAGAAGCCATTGATTTAAATCATACCTTTGTTTACAGTGCTTTTCCTGGTAACCTCCCATAACTGACCCCTCCCCACCCAACACCTTTCTGTCTTTAGCTGAAGATGGTAATTTAAGGTGATAGGTTGGGTTTTTGGGGAGAGCTACCCAGTTTTCCTGGGTATTTCTCTTTCACTGCGTTGACTTCAAGGTTTTTCTTCAAAATGTGTCAGAAATCCACAAAAACAAAAAGTTGATACTTTGACTATTTTGTGCATTTAATAACAACTTGAGCTACTTTGTATATAAATGACATGTTTATGTATAAAAAATTTGGATATATTTATTCAAATCTATCCGACCATCACAGCGAAAGGGCTAATGCACACGGGAAATATACATGTTATTAAACTTCTGTTTAAAAAAAAAAAATTGAAGTCAGGTAGTGAATGTTCAAGTTCTGCTCAGCTATTTACTATATGTTTGATATTTTAAAAAATTACCTCAATTCTTACATTAATCTGCTGGGGCTGCTAATAAAGAACCACAGACTGGGTATCTTAAATGACAGAAACTTATTTTCTCACAATTCTGGAAGCTAGAATCCAAGATCAATGTGTTGGCAGGTTTGGTTTCTCCAGAGGCCTCTCTCTTTGACTTGCAGGTGGCCATCTTCCGGCTGTGTCCTCACATGGCTGTCCCGCGGTCTGTGTGTTTCTCTCTGTCTGTGTCCTGATGTCTTCTTATAAGGATACCAGTTAGAACGGCAGAGGGCCCACCCTAACGACCCCATTTTAACTTAATCACATCTGTAGAGATTCCATCACCAACTATAGTCACACTCTGAGGTGCTGGAATATGGGCTTCAACATATGAATTTGGGGGAGAAACAATTTAGCCCATAACCATTCTCAAAGCCACAGTCTCCCTAGCCAAAAGAAGGAGTTAACAAGAGTTGCATTGAAAGTTTATCTATAACAATATAGGGAGAGGTTTGTCAATATCATTGAAAAATATCATACAGAAAAAAATAAAGATGATAAATGTGCAGCTCAATGAGTTTTCATAAAGTGAACATGTCTAGTTTTGTCACCAACCAAAGTGAGAGCCCCCTTTTGCTCCTCTGCAGAAGTAATCACGAGGCTAATTCCTAACAGGCTAGATTAATTGTGCTTGTTTTCCTTGTATTCTTTGTGTCTGTTTTTTTTTTAATTGATATTATGCTTGCCAGTCATTATGATGTTGGGGATCACTGTACTTTGTTAATTTTTATTGCTATATTTGCATTCCATTGCATGAATATACCAAAGTTAATTTATGTATTCTATCATCAATGAATATCTGGGTTGTCTCCAGTTTGGGCCATAACTAGTAGTTACACATAGCTAGCAACTATAAAAACTCTTGTACTTGTCTTTTGCCGACCAATGTACACATTTTTGTGGGTATATATGTTACTTCAGAGCCAGTTCAAAATGGTCCTATCCTTTAACAAGATGCTGAGTTGCTTTTCAGAGACAACAGACGAAAACTACAAGTCATGCAGCCAAAGCATGCACAGAAGAGAGAATTTTGACCTCCAGTTGCATCCAGAACCAAAGTCTTACCTACCTACACATGGAATCAAAGGAGTGAGACATAACTAGAACTTAAACACCGGAACCCTTTCAGAAACAAATGGTCCACTGTCCAGGAAGGTCCTGCATTGACGCTCACCTTAAATGGCCAAGCTCCAAGTCCTCCACTTAAAACTTGCCCCACCAGCACTTCCACATACCTGTTCCCCCTATACCCTTAAAAAATCCATCCTGAACCCTACATTGAGGAATTTGAGCTTTTGAGCATAAGCTTTCTGTTCTCCTGGGTGGCACCATTCATAATAAAATAGCCCAGCGGTTCTCAACCTTCCTAATGCCGCGACCCCTTAATACAGTTCCTCATGTTGTGGTGACCCCCAACCATACAATTATTTTCATTGCTACTCTATAACTGTAATTTTGCAACTGTTATGAATCGTCATGTAAGTATCTTTTTGTTTTCCGATGGTCTTAGGCGGCCCCTGTGAAAGGGTCATTCGACTCCCAAGGGGGTTGCGACCCACAGGTTGAGAACCGCTGAAATAGCCACTCTTTCTCCACTGCAATTTTCGATGTTTAACATTTGGCTCTGTGAGCAGAGGTGGATGAACTCTCTGTTCTGTAACAAAAATGGTAACCATGAACAGATTTAGCGTTAAGTGGGCTCTCTGCCTGAAGCTCAGTAACCCCTGGCAAGTGGCAGTCTCTCCAGTGTCTGTCCAAGCAGCTGTCTGGAATGGTAGTTCCAGGGACAGGCCTGCAGTGCTCCCCGCTGACTAGGCATGACTGACCTATAGCACTCTCATTTTGCAGTGAGAGAAATTGGGTACTTGGCTTGAGAGACAAATTTTGGTGAGTAACTTAGTGTGTAACTTCACCAAAGAAATTTTCCCTTTTGGTGGTTTGGGAATTTCCCACTGGTTATATAAGAGAACAGGCTTTGAGAAGTTACCTTGGTAATCTGGATTGAAATCATTTGGCTTATTTGAACCCAGCCATGGAATTTTGTTTTTAACTAGAAATTGGTTTTGAATTTGGTCTAGAGCTGACAAATTAAGTCAGAAAGTTATGTAAGTGGGGAGGGGGGGCAGAAGTGTATGAATGTGAGTGAGATAATGCTGTTTGTCAAAATTATTTGTTTTAAATGATTTGACATTTAGGAACTGAATTTCTAGATGATTGTAGCAAACTCCTTTGTATCTTCTGACCCCATAGAAAAGAGGCACTGCTTCTCCCTCTGGCCCCTTGAGCCATTCCCAGGGGACTCAGGACTTTCCACCTTCTTCCCAGGCTTTCATCATGCATGGTAAAGCAGCCAGCAGCGGGAGCCTTTGGGAGGCTCACTCACCTGAACTTGGTTGTTGCCGAAGAGGAATCCATATGGCAGATGGTCAGAGTTTAACCCATACCTCCCTGGGGTCTAGTGGTTAGGATTTGGTGCTCTTACCACTGCGGCCCCAGTTAAATTTCTAGTCAGATTTTATCCCATGCCTTGTTCACTGTGGCCACTCTGAAAGGGAAAAAGCCCTCTCCTTTTGTGGTTTGTCCCCATTGTTGGGATCAAACACAGAGATAAATGGTGTCTGAGGCTTCTTCCTCCTCCCCGCCCCCTATCTTCTTTGTCTCCGGACATGTGGCAACAGCTGTCTTGTGCTCAGACTTCATCCCGGCGCCATCTTCCTCTGGGAAAATCTGCCACTTTAAATTCAAGCATCCTGAAGCTGCTCCTTCTACCTTCTGCGCTTTCCAAGTTTATTGTGCATACTGTTTTTCCATTTTCTGTTGTTAATGTTTGTCATCAAGTCCACTTTAAGGGGCACCCTTGAAGGGAAGGAACTCAGGCTTCTCAGAGACAATAGAATGCATGATATAATTGATTATAAATTAATTTTAAAACAGCCTTAAAGGAATTTTTATAACATGCAAAGCTTTGGCCATCTGAGCAAAATCTTAACTTAGTCCATCTGCCAAGACATAATTTGGATCAAGTTTTTCATGAGTTTTGCATTGTACTTGGGACGTAAAAGCCAGCATTTTTAAATGAGAGATATGAGATCTCTGTTTATGATTATTTGTATGTTTGTGTATTCTATGTATATATGTTCTCAATATTGCGTATTTCTACCACTGGATGGTATTGCTAATTTATAGTATTAAATTGGTTTAAATAAACAAATGCTTTTGTGAGATTTATATATATAACAAACTAAACCAAATGCTTTTTAGAATCACATGATCTGGGAAAATGTTTGATATTAAAGCTGGTTTGAGTTTGGTTTGGTTAAATAGGCATATCTTTAGAATCATTAGTATTAAATAATACTTTTATTCTACCTGGGTTTTATTAGTCAAATAAGTTCATGTTATCACTGTTGCAAAATTTGTCAGCAAGAACAATAATTCAGTATGATAAAATTTTCATAAGTAATCTAAATTTAATTGTTAGGAACAAATAAACAAAATAAATGTAAATGGGATTAATAGTTTCTTTTAGGTTAACTTTGCAGTAATAATTATATGTGTTCTTAAGTGTTTTCATAAATCTCTTTGGTAACTTGGAACTTTAGAGTTTTACTAAGTTAAGTTAAATAACAAAAATTATTGAATATCCAGATATTTCCAAATAATATGAAATACTGAAACATTAATTGCTAAGTCTAAGTTTACCCACTTTGGGCTTCTTATTACAGAGAAATTAAAAGATAAATTTGCATCTGTTAATAATGTCTTGTACTTTATTTTAAAATGTTTCTACAAAATTTGTAAATAATTGCCAACAAAAGCCTATGTATCCAGAGGTTATGAAAGTATTCACATAGTTGCTAATCTAAAGAATGCTAATTGCTTATTTTTTAGTTGTCACTAAAACTTAAGGTTTCTAAGGATTAAGAATTCTAATTAATATGGAAGAAAATAATATTTTTTCAGTAAAGGAGGTATAAGCTACAGAGATCTTTTTTTTTTGAAAGGAACATAATTTTGTCCTGAAATAAGGTTGGTTGTTTCAGAATGGGAAAGAGAGAAAGAAAGAAAAAAACACAGACAAAATATGAATGTAAAAAGGAAAGCTGCAGAAGTCTTGTGGAAAGATAAATTTTATATGAGGTC
Organism: Hipposideros armiger; assembly: GCF_001890085.2. Taxonomy (NCBI): domain Eukaryota; kingdom Metazoa; phylum Chordata; class Mammalia; order Chiroptera; family Hipposideridae; genus Hipposideros; species Hipposideros armiger. The sequence goes on from NW_017731515.1 coordinate 2,697,306, forward strand.
AAGTTGAATAAGACTGAAATAAATTTAATCAAGTAAGTGAATTTAAATATAAAAAGTAAGCTGATATAAAATTAGAGTTTGCTTTTCTTTCTCTGCTAAAGAGGACTATTGGTCTGGTACTGATACTGTGAAAAAGTTTTCTGCCTAGAAAGCAAAAATTCTGTGTTTTATCAAAATAATTTTATGTTTTATGTAGTTTTTAAAAGACTAAATCTCCTCAATAATAAGAACTAAATTTTGCTAACAATTATGTAAATTTCTATATTTTTCTCTGAAATATTTTATTGGCACTTTGGATAAATAGATAATTAAGTATTCCTTCATAATGACTTATAACCCTATTTACTCAAATGTCCAAAGCCTTTGATATAATTTGACAAACTTCCCCAAAATTAAATTATAGATGGAGTCTTGACCTGGGAATAACTTTGAGGTATTTCAGAAGAGCTCCTGGAACACCTCAAAAGAATTATTTTTCTCCTTACAAAAGAGAAATATTAAACTAATTAAGCCTCTTTGATAAACTAAAACTACATAGGAACCTTTGTCAATTAAGGAAATAATAATTATGTTGTATTTGTATATGTGTATGTTATAAGTATTCCAGAAATTATGTGAAATTCTTGAAAATTTGAGATGTCCTGGCATAAGATATCTGTCATCAAAACTGAGGCACATACTATAAGGACTGAACTGGCATATCAGATTGTGGCACATGTGGATAAAGCCCATTCTGTTTTTGCAAAAATGACCCCTCATTGCCAGACTTTAGCTATCCTGATATCCTTGTAACATGGCAATAGTCTGCTCCAGAATCAGAGAAATTAACATGGTTAAACACTGTTAAGTTAAACGGATAGTCAGAGCTATGGGAAATCCAAGATGGCCAGTTGGTTCCTCCCAGATGCCTGGCAATTGTTTTGAATTTTGCATTCCTTTATCCACCATAGTACATTTAAGTTGAACTTCATTCAACTGTCACTTACTTTTTGGGTTATCCGTGTTCTTGTTTTAATGTGTTTTGGATGCATTGAAGCTTTCTCCTGACACATGGCTGATGTCTTTACAATGGCAAAGAAACTGTTAGAAAATGTGTTTCTCACTTGGAATATACTTTCCTGAGGGACTGAGGTATACCCAATCCACTGAGCAAAGCATACAAGCCTTGATGGAGAGCCTTGCAAACTTCTTGGAATTATCACCGATCCTATCACCATCAATTATCAGGCAAGTTCCAGAGAAAAAATGGAAAGACTGGATTCAAGCAGAACAAGTTTATTTACATAGGACTGAATGAACTGATTAAAATGGTTACAATTTTTATAACTTTTTTGTTTGAAATTGCCGATTTTTTAAAAGTCTTGTTTTCCAAATGAAAAGGAAATTTGTTTCTCTTAAACTACCTATGACTCAGCGATTTGGTAAATTACACTTTTGTAAGCAGTACTGAAACATTTATATGTTTCTGTCTACCTGATCTCTACAAAATTTGTAAACTCTCAGTGAATATTTTTATTTTCATGGCAATATGTTTGTTTGCATAAGTTCAATAAGAATCTGTTCTCTTTATAAAGGCACATAATTAGAAACTGGTTTTATTACCAAGGCTTTGACTAGAATGTTATATTTGAGAGAGTCTTGCATAGACTCAGATATGACCAGATAGCTTTAAGGAATTGTGATCAATCCAAGTTTATTGAAACTAGACTTCTTTTTCAAATAAATTAGTCTTAATTTGTCTATCTTTGGTAAAAAATGGAGGAGATTTTTAGAGAAAAAAATTATGTTTCAATAGAAACCATAATATACCTTTGTGGATATTACAGTCTAGTGCTATTCATTGTCTTTTGAGTTTTGTTTTGTTTTGTTTTGTGCTTGTAAACTGGACTGAATCCTGAATTCTAGTTTCCTCCAATATTTGCCTATAATTCTACAAACATGTTTCCAATTTTTCTCCCATTTTTTGACTTGGAACCACTGAGAATGAAAACTTCCCTTTGTTGAGCCTTGCGATTAAAAACTGCAGCTAGATGACATAATAATCATTATGATGATCATCATCATGGTTTGGGTTTTGGGACACATAGTAACAAACATAGTAACAAAACATGTTTTGTACTTGTAAACTGGACTGAACCCTGAATTCTTCTAGTTTCCTCCAATAGCTGCCCATGATTCTCCAAACATGTTTCCAATTTTTCTCCCGTTTTTTGATTTGGAACCACTGAGAGCTAAAGTTTCCCTTTTCCTCAGCCTTGCAGTTAAAAACTGCAGCAAAATGACACAATAATCATTATGATGATCATTATCACGGTTCGGGCTCTGGGAAACATAGTAACAAAAGCTGCTCTTTATTTTCTGTCTGTATGAAAGTACAGGTATCCTGGCCTCTTGCTACTTCTACCATTACTATGGTCTCTGCTTCTAAACTGAACACCCAAAATATCCCCTCTAAGGCTCAGGAACCATTGCAGAAGAGGTGGGTGCATGAGATTGTAAGAGTCAGAGAAAAGGGACACAATGATTGCATAAATCTGACTCCTTCTTGAAGCTAATCCTCCATCTTAATTGATCTTGGACTGTTGTCCTATTTCCCTCAAGATTAAGGAGTGAACAACAAAAAGGGGAGATTTGTATCTGAGTTGTCTCTAGTAAGGGCCATAACTAGTAGTTATGCATAGTTAGCAACTATAAAAACTCTTGTACTTTTGTTGAACATATGTACACATTTTTGTGGCTATATATGTAACAGCAGAACCAGCTCAAAATGGCTCTATTCTGTTTAATGAGATACTGAGTTGCTTTCCAGAGACAACAGACCAAAACTGCAAGTAATGAGCCAAAACATGAACAGAAGAGAACTTTGACCTCCAGCTGCACCTAGAACCAGTCTCACCCTCCACCCACATGCAGAACCAAAGAACCAGGACATAACCAGAACTTAAACACCAGAACCCTTTCAGAAGCAAATAATACGTTGTCCAGGAAAATCTTGTGTTGATGCTCCTTACCATAAATAGCCAAGCTCCAAGGTCCTCCAATTAAAACTTGCCCCATCAGTGCTTCTGCCTACCTGTTCCCCCTATAAAAACCTGCCCTGAACCCTAGATTAGGGAGTTCAAGCTTTTGAGCATAAGTGTTCTGTTCTACTTGGAGGCACCATTCATAATAAAATAGCCAATATTTCTCAACTACAGTTCTCAGTTCAGTATTTGGCTCTGCTAGCACCAGATGGATGAACTCTTTCTGTTCTGTAACATACCTTGGAGAGGAATTACTGAGTTATACCACATATATATTCAACCTTAGTAGATACTGTCAAACATTTTCCAAAGTAGTTGTATGAATTTATACCCCCACTAGCAGGGTATGAGAGATCCAGTTACTCCACATAAGGATATAATTATTTTTAATACAGAAAATTTGAAAACAAGCTGCCAAACAATAGAGAATTAGTTAAATGAAGCATGATGTTTCCATGAAATGTATAGAAAATAGTCATGGAAAATATTCTATTGTCCAGTAAAGATGGCAAAGTAGGGAAATGCTATGCTAGCCTCCCCTCATGACCACATCAAAACTACAACTTAACTACAGAACAACCATGATTAAGAATCACCTGAAGTCTAACTGAACAGAAGTCCTACAACTAAGGATATACAAAATAAGTCACCTTGAGACTGGTAGGAGGGACAGAGATGAGGAATGAGTTGGTTGCACTTGGCAGTTAAAAATAGGGAGAGATATCTCATTTCAGGAGATCCTCCTTAAGGAGTAAAGGGGTCCCAGCCCTGCACCAGGTTCCCCAGCCCAGTGTTCCAATGCTGGAAAGAGAAGTCTTCATAACTTCTGGTTGTGAAAACCAGTGGAGATGGTGGCTGAGTGAGACAGAGGGCTCTTGGAGTCCCAGGCATTCCTTGAAAGACTCCACACAAGGCCTTACTCACTGATGGATTCACTTGCTGTGAATTTCAGCACTGCAGCAGCAGCTTGAAAGGCACTAGGGACATATGGGGAGGAACTGAATTGTCTGACTTCAGGGTGAGGGCTGGAGAGACAGCTTTCTCCAAACAGAAGTGCTGGCAGAAGCCATTGTTTCTTTGTTGTGCCCTTCCTCCTCACAGTGTGCTGATGCAGGCGGCTGCCATATCTGAATCTCCATCAACCCAGTTAGCACTGTTTATCCTTACCTGCTGATTCCCTGTGACCCTGCCCCACCCAAAATGCGGGCCTACCCAAGGCACTTCCAGTGGCTTTTCCATACAACGCCTATCTTGGCTCATGGCTTCAGACTTTGCTAAAATCTCTCAAAGGTTCACAAACCCCAAATAAGCAGCATCTGGTCTCATCGTGCTCTGTACCTCTTGCTTAGCAGCCCTAACCCAGCACTAGTGGCAGCTGGCTTTTGTTCACAGCTCAGCCTCTCCCAGGCACCTTCAAGCCCAGTGTGGGTAGTAGCCATCTGGATTGCTTTGTGGCTCATTCCAGGTGGCCCTGGGCAGGGCACAGACTGATGCTAAACTTGGCCTGTGGTGGGGCCCCTCCCAGAAGGCCCTGGTGCCAGCTTCAGACCAAGCCAGAGCACCATCTGGGTGCCTTTGCAGATAGTATATCCAAAGGGCAGACTGGGCAGGCACCAGATCCCTGTTAAAGCAAAACCTGCTCCATAAGGTCAGCCCCTGCACAACAGCTCCTCCACTGTAGTCACAGCCAGTCCTTATAACCAATCAGCCTGAGGGTCAATCCATCCAATTAACATGCAGATAGAAAACAAGGCTGATCTACAACAGGAGAGCACACACAACCCACACAAGGGACACACTTGAAGCATCTGGCTCAGGCGACTAGAGAGACTACATAACTGGGTCTCACAGGACACTAACTGTACAAGGCCACTCTACTAAGACTGGAAGACACAGCAACTGTACATAATGCATAGAAACAAACACAGGGAGGCAGCCAAAATGAGGATACAAATAAAAATGCCCCAAAAGAAAGAATAGAAAAAGCTCCAGAAAAACAACTAAACAAAAATGGAGACAAGCAATCCACCAGATGCAGAGTTCCAAACACTGGTTGTAAGGATGCTCAAAGATCCCAATATGAACTTTAACAAAGAGATAGGAAACACAAAAATGGAGATTTAAAGAAACATAGAAAAGAACCAGTCAGAAATGAAGAATAAAATAACTGAAAAAAAGAATACATTAGAAGCAATCAACAATAGATTACAAGAAGCAGAGGATCAAGTCAGAGATTTAGAAGACAAGGTGGTAGAAAACACCCAATCAAAACAGCAAAAAGGGAAAAGAATACAAAAAAAACTGAGAATAGTTTAAAGGGCCTCTGGGACAACATCAAATGTATTAACAGTTGCATCATAGAGGTACCAGAAGGAGAAGAGAGATACCAAGCAATTGAAAACCTATTTGAAGAAGTAATGACTAGAAAACTTCCCTCATCTGGCAAAGATGAAATAGACATACAAACCCAGGAAGCACAGAGAGTCCCAAACAAAATGAATCCAAAGAGGTCCACACCAAGGCACATCATAATTAAAATGCCAAAGCTTAAAAACAAAGAGAGAATCTTAAAAGCAGCAAGAGAAAAGCAGTTAGTTACATACAAGGGAGACCCATAAGACTGTCTGCTGATTTCTCAACAAAAACTGTGCCACAAGGGATTGGCACAAAATATTCCAAGAGATGAATAGCAAGGACCAACAATCAAGATTACACTATTCACCAAAACTATCATTTAGAATCAAAAGGCAGATAAAGAGCTTCCCAGACAAGAAAAAGCTAAAGGAATTCATCACCACCAAGCCAGTATTACAAGAAATGTTAAAGGAACTTCTTTAAGAGGAAGAAGGGATAAAACAAACAAACAAAAGAAGATCAAAACTATGAATAATTAAATGGCAATAACTACTAACATACCATTAATTACTTTAAAAAATAAAACTGGACCACCTTTTACTCCATATACAAGAAAAAACTCAAAATGGACTAAAGACTTAAATGTAAAACCTGAAACCATAAAACTCCTAGGAGAAAATACAGAAGTAAACTATCAGACATTACCCTTAGTAATATTTTTACTGATCTATTTCCTCAGGCAAGGGAAACAAAAGAAAAATAAACAAATGGGACTACATCAAGCTAAAATGTTTTTGCACAGCAAAGGAAACCATCAACAAAATGAAAAGACATCCTACTGAATAGGAGAAGGTGTTTGTCAATGATACATCTGATAAAAGGTTAATAATCAAAATTTATTTTAAAAACTCATACAACTCAACACCAAAAAAAAACAAACAACCCAATTAAAAAATGGGCAGAGGATCTGAACAGACATTTCTCCAAAGAGGATATACAGATGGCCAATAGACATATGAAAAGATGCTCAACATCACTCATCATCATAGAAATGCAAATATAAACCACAATGAGATACCCCTTCACACCTGTCAGAATGGCCATCATCAATAAATCAACAAACAAGTGTTGTTAAAGATGTGGAGAAAAGGGAATACTTGTGCACTGTTGATGGGGTTGCAAATTGGTGCAGCCACTATACAAAAAAATATGAGGTTCCTCAAAAAATTAAAAAATAAAACTACCTTATGACCCAGCAATTCCATTCTTGAGTATTTATCCAAAAAAATCCAAAACACTAATTCAAAAAGATAAGTGCACACCTATGTTTACTGCAATGCTAATTCACAAAAGCCAAGATATAGAAACAACTAAAAGGCCCATCAATAGACAGAGTTGGATAAAGAAATTGTGGTACATACCCCTATATACATACAATGGAGTATTACTCTGCCATAAAAAAGAATGACATCTTACCATTTGCAACAACATGGATGGACCTAGAGGGTATATGCTAAGTAAAATGATGTGTGACAATTAAGTTCATGAACTTGTTGCAACAATGTTGCTAACCTTTTTTTATATCAGAGAGATTATTCATAATGAATTTGGACCAAATGGAAAAACAGTTAACCAAGTTTACTATTTGAAAGTGCTGAAAAGGCTGCATGGAAAAGTTAGACGACCTGAATTTTTTGCCAACAATTCATGACTCTTGTATCACAACAATGCACCAGCTCACACGGCACTGTCTGTGAGGGAGTTTTTAGACAGTAAATAACTGTATTGGGACACCCTCCCTACTCAACTGATCTTGCCCCCAATGACTTCTTTCTTTATCCAAAGATAAATGAAATATTGAAAGGAAGATATTTTGATGACATTCAGGACATCAAGGGTAATACAACTACAGCTCTGATAGCCATTCCAGAAAAAAGAGTTCCAAAATTGCATTGAAGGGTGGACTAGGTGCTGGCATTGGTGCGTAGATTCCCAAGGTGGGTACTTCAAATGTGACCATAGTGATATTCAGTAATGAGATATGTAGCACTTTTTCTAGGATGAGTTGATGAACTTAATTGCAATACCTCATAAGTCAGACTGAAAAAGACAAAAACTATATGATCTCAGTTATACATGGACTCTAAAGAGCAGTATAAACAAACAAACAAAACAGAAATAGACTCATAAATACAGAGAAGAAACTGTTGGTAGATGGGAGGGGGTTTTGGGGGATGGGTGAGAAAGTGAAGGATTGAGGAAGTAAAAATTGGTAGTTGCAAAATAGTCATGGGAATGTGAAGTACAGTGTGGGGAATATAGTCAATAATATTATAAGAACTATGTATAGTGTCAGAAGGGCACTACACTTATCGGGGGGGGAGATCACTTCATAAATTATATAAATGCTTAACCACTACTCTGTAAACCTAAAACTATTAAATATTGAATCTCAACTATAATTTAAAAATATATAGTCATGGGATACATAAAGTACAGCATAGGGAATGTAGTCAGTGGTACTGTAATAGCTATGTATGGTATCAGAGGGGTAGTAGACTAGTTGGGGTTATCACTGTGTGAGGGGTGTAAATGTCTTATCATTATTTTGTTTTGTATACCTGAAAATAATAATAAAAACATATGATGATATTTTTAAAGGTTATTGCTAAAAAAAATTTTTTTTTTAAAGTTATGAATAATATCATCCCCTCCTACTCTCAGGCTATCTGTGAGACAGAATGAGACAACATTATGATTACCATCATCATTATCATCATAATTGGTTACACCTGGCTGCTTTCCAACACTAGTTGAACAGAAAGTGAGAGATGTACAGAAGGAGCTGGGAGATGATTCAGTCACTGGGGTGAGGCAGGTAATGACAGGCAGTCCAGGCTGCACCTCAGTGTCAGTGCTTCTCAACCCTAGTTGCACTTTAGACTCATCTAGAGATCTTTAAAAATATAGATTAAGTGAATCAGAATTTCCAGTCACAGGGCCATGCATCAGTATTTCCCAAAAATTTCGATGTGCAGCCAGGTTGGGATCTTGTGGGAGACCAGCTCCCGCGGGGTCCAGGGGTTCCCTCAGGTGGAGGCGGAGTCGG
>NW_017731515.1:2706172-2754081 GCF_001890085.2 Hipposideros armiger
AGAATTATTGTGATGTATCTATCAGAAGGGGTGTAAGATCTTCATCCTACTGGGGGGCATCCAAAGGGGAATTTAAATCTTCTAAGATATAAAGCAGTGTCTGTTTCTCAGTCAGAGCTTCAGAATTTGTCACAATTGCAGTGTTTGGCCATGTCAGATACTGAGGCGCAGACGGCTCCCGGCAGGATCTCCTATTCTAGAAACAGATAAGCCCTTGCACTTTAGGCCACTATTTTGTTGTTTGTTGGGAGCGAGGGACAGGGAGGAGGGGGCTGGGATATGGTTAAGTTCTGAAAGGAATCCTTTGAGGGTCTTAACGTCCTAGCTTGCAAGGAGGCCTTTACCCAGTAATGTGTGTTGTAATCACAATTTGACATTTTCCATTGGGTGGAGTTAGGAAAACCAGAGTCTGAGGCCCCCAGAAACTGGCCTAGTTCTCTTACAGGAAACTTTTCTAGTCTATGTAGTGCAGATAACGATGACAATACACATTTTCTAGAGCAGATTACAGCTATCGGTGCAATTTCATGGGCATTACTTCACTGGGGACTTGTAATCCCTTTGTTTTTTTCTTTTTACATTGGTGAATATTTATTCCAATATGTCCGTATTTGATAGCTTTAGTCAGGTATAATTTATATACAATGAACTGCACATGTTTAAGTGTACAATTTGGTATACTTTGGTATATATATGTATATATGTATATATGTATTTCTATGAAACTATGACCACAGTTAGGTGGTGAACATACATCCCCACAACCCTGAAAACTTTCCTGCTGCTCCTCCATAATCACTCCATGTCCACCCACCCCCATCTCCAGGCAGCCATTGATCTGCTTTCTGTTCCTATTGATTAGTTAGCATTTTCTAGAATGTTATACACATGAACAGATATACCATTCGTCTGTCTCTTTTCATTCACCGTATTGTTTTGAGATTCCTTCGTGTGTTGCTTACTAGTATTATATATTATGGCTATACCATAATTTATTTATCCATTTTCTATGGATGGACATTTGAGTTGTTTCTAGTTTGGGCTATTACAAGTGGAGCAGCTATAAACATTCATGTGCAAGTCCTTGTAGAGATATATGCTCCCAGTATTTTTGTGTAAATACCTAGAAGTGGAATGGCTATATCTTATGGTAAGTGTATGTTTAACTGCTTAAGAAACTATCAAACTGCTTACCAAAGTGGTTGTATTATTTTACATTCCCACCAAGAGTATATGAGGGTCCAATTCCTCCAAATTCTCATTAACAATTGATATAACCAGTCTTTTTCATTTTATCTATTCCTATAGGTAGGTAGTATGTAGTGATATCTCTTTGTGGTTATTCTCTTGATGACTAATAATAAACTTTAATCCTGACCTCATATCATATCATATCACATTACATTGTTATACACACTTACATATACACACTTAAAATGAATTCTAAACCTAAATGTAAAAACAAAAATTATAAAAATTTTAGAAGAAAACACAGTTGTAAAACATTTGCAACCTTGGGTAGGCAAAGATTTCTTAGCTAGAACACAAAAGGAAAAATAATAATATTTATAAAATAATATATTGAACTTTTTCAAAACTAAAATCATTTGCTCTGCTAAAGACACTACTAAGAGAACAGAAAGGCAAGCAAGTCTGGGAGAGATTTTTGCAAAGCATATCTGATAAAAGACTTTTATCTACAATATATAAAGAACTTTCAAAAGTCAATAAAAGAAAAACAATCCAATTTTTTTTAATGGGTAAGAGATTTGAATAATCACTTCACCATGGAAGATACATGGATAACAAATAAAAAACAAAAATATGCCCAACATCATTAGTCCTCGTAATCACTTTTAAGGTAAGCCAAGTAAGTAGTATTATTATTACTCTCATTTCGCTGATGAGGAAACCATCTTAAAGAGGTCACGTGACTTGGGATGATACAACTAGGAAGCAGAAAGTCTGGATCAGTCTCTGACTTCAGCCAGTGTTTTCTTTTTTTTTATTATACATCCAGTAATTCAGAGAGCCAGCAGCGATTCTAGGGCAACATTCTGTGAGAAGAGTTGGGGGTGAGAGGGATTGAGCATATGACACCATCACACAGAGACAGCAATATGTAAAGGAGGTGATGTAAGAAGGCAGAAACAGGAGTGTCTGCAGGGTAAGAAACATGCTGAACTCAAGGAGTACACTGACAGGTTGGGACATAGCCAAGTGTGGGTGCAGGTGAGCAGTCCAAAGCCAGAGAAGGTCACGTGTGCCAGGTGCCAATGCAGGTCAGGGAGCAACTCCAAGGCAAGTGCTCCATACAGCGGACAAGATTCAGTGTTTCCTGCGATGGAGAGCTGTGACAGAGAGGAGTCTGGGAGCCATACTGGGGAGACGAGTAGATCACCATGAAGAGAACAAGAGCAGGACCATGCACGAGCTCTGGTACATCAGAGGTGGCAGAGATAACAAGGAAAGTACCCTGCTTGACCACTGAACACACTGCGGGCACACAGGTGGGGCAGCAATTGGAGGATATGGGATTGATCAATGAAGGCCACTCCAGGAAGGTGACAGTCAGTTGCTCTTGGAGGCTGAGACATAAAAAGTCACTGGTAGAAGTTGAGGGCCAAATGTAACTCACTTTGGTTCCTTTAATTCAGTTCTTGACTTCTGTTTTAATTGTACCTTGATCAAATGATCTTGAAATGAATAACTGAATTTTTTTAATATTACTCATCTACATGCCTTCAATTGATCTTACTAATCGGCAGTCTCAACCCTGTGCCTGATGATGTCTCACAAATATTGTGGTAACTCTAGAGCCAACAGAGTGGCCCCTAAACCTGAAAAGAAGTCACTCTTTGCCATTCTCCTATAAGAAGGTGGACATTGCCCATCAAGAAAGAAATGCAGGGAGTGAGTGGGACATGGTAGAGGGGATTTTTTAAATGCAATGTCCCCATTAAACATACCAGGTGCAGTGCTTATTCTAAATTTGCATTGACCCCAATTTCCTTTTATGAGCCGTTAACAGGTCATTCAATTTAGTTTACAGATTCTCTTATTTACTATTAAATACAGATGGCCTTTGAGTTGGTACGCAACTCAAACAATTTACTATGTCTAACATTGATTAAAAAAACTGATTTTCCATTTTTGAACTTTACCCTAAAATCAGGCATTTGATACAATAGATTTAAGGCCAAAGATCACATGAAAATGCAGGAGTGCCTTAATAGACAGTTACTTTGCACTGAGTTTCAGAATGTGTCATCAGAGTCACTTATGTCTTGTGCTGGGAAGCCCCCCAAGCCCAGCCACACCAGTCCACACACTCAAGCTATCTTTGCTGTCCTGCCCCACCTATGCCACGCTAGGCTGAGTCACAGTCAGGAACGTGGCATAGACTGGAAAGAATTACAAAGGTCTCCAATGACGTCCCACTATTGTCAGAGTCCAGGCCAGAGCACTGAGAAAAATAATCATTTTGCACAAATCCAAGATAGTCTTCAGCAAGCGTATCTAGCAATAAGCTTCAGGCTCGTGGACTTTGGACCCAGAGCTGGGTTGTGAGCAAAGACAGACGCAGCCCTGAACCAGCACTTCCTCCTCATCAGTGCCCAGATATGACCTTATTTCCTTTGTGATCATTTCAGATTCACTAAGGGAACCGTTTTCCTCCGGCTGTGCATTTCTAAGAGGTTCAGTAGCTCCATCTCTTTAAGCTCCAACAGGAGGTGTTACAAAATACTTCCCCAGCTTCTACCACCTTTCAGAAAAATGTAAATGCAATTACAGAACAGGAATGCATACAAGAGGCATGTTTAATAAAAAGGCTCCATTATGTTAGTAAATATATCATAATCCAAAAACAGCATCTGCCGTTATGCCAGTTAACCAAACATCCTGGAGGTCCTCTGCTGCTACATTCTCCACAAAACCATAAACGTTACAGCTGCTTAGAGCTAGATGGGACCTCAGAGATCATCTATGCCATCATCCATGTGATATCTATCACAGATGAGGAAAAAACTTTTATTGACCGCATACTATGTCCCAAGAACCATGTCAAGCATGTACATATGAGTAGTACCTCCTATAATCTCCCAAAGGCCCTTCAGAGATGGTACTTTTATTATCCATATTTGACACATGAGGCTTCACGTAATGTGTCCAATGTCACACGTTGAAGAGGTAGCAGCACCTGGATCTCCTCCGCCTTGGTTTGTTGAGCTCCAAACCACTGCGGTACATTGGCTACTTCTCCAGCCAACAAGGCTATAATGAACTTCCAACATCCTGATGAGATCCTCTTTTGACTGGGTTTATCATTGCTATATAAATTAAGTCACATACACACACAGAAAACATTGCATCTACGTACACAACAAGCCCAACACAACTGTTATTTCTTAATTTTTGTGTTAAATTATAAAATACTAGAGCTGCATGGAGTTTCAGAGGCCATTTAGCCAAAATTTCCATTTTAGAAATGAGAATGCAAGACCTTATGAGGTAAAATGGCTTTCCTAGGATCCCATAGCCACCTTGGAGGCAGAGCAAAGAGCAATTTTTTCAGAGTTAAAAATAGTATGCTGTTTTATTTACTCCATCCCTTTTTTCTTTTTTTCTGGAAATGCAGTGGACCTACTAACCTGACGTTAGAAACTTATAGGAAAGATCATCATCCTCTTCTGGAAAAAAATTCTCTCTCCAGTTGAGATTATTAACCTTTTGGAGGCTTTCACTGTTATTCCAGAATTTGTGGAACATGTAGCTTTATGGTATGTTGTAACTTAATTTGAAAAAGTTCAGTTCCCTCTTCAGGGATTTCTAGCAATTTTATAATAATGCTGTAGAGTAGTCCCCCTTATCCACCATTTCACTTTCCACAGGTTCAGTTACCTGCATTCTACCATGGTCCAAATATATTAAATGAAAAGTTCCAGCAATGAACAATTCAAGAGAACAAGATGAGCCTTCTGTAGGTAACTCATATAGCCACTCAGGCCAAGGAGGCAGGACAGAGGCCCAGTTACCAGAATTGAGGTCACAGGGAGTTGTTTTTTGGAACAACTACAGAGCACATTGATGAGAATCATGTCACCAAGTCAGGACTGGACCAGTGGCAAAGCTTATATGAGGTTAAGCTGCAGGACACTGGATCAACTTTCTAATTCCCTCTGGTCAATGCTCGCAACTGGTTCTAGAGATCCTGTGAAGGCTGTGTGGTCAGGGAAAGGGTAGGGATAAGAAACTTGGGGTGTGAGGAGAAGATGGAAGACAATACATGAGTGTACTGAGATAGGAGGATAGCGATGTGTGGTTACTTGGGGCAAAGGCCCATGATACCCAAACTGACCTTGTCAAGTAGAAGCCCATTCAGGACCACAGAACCCCAAAAGTAGCAGGGCTAAACTCTAGGCAAAAGAGGGAATGGTTAAAGAAACTGGGAAAGTTTAGGCTGGAAAAGAGAAAATTCAGCCCAAGGGAAGTAATAGATGAATTCAAATATTTAAATGCCACATAAAAGAAAGTTTAGATGCATTCTGTGTGTCTAGTCAAACAGAACTAAGCCCAGCAGATGGAATTCCCAGGGAGTAGTTTTTAAACTCAGTATAAGGAAAGCATTTGTATAGCCTGCCTCTACTGGCTCTATAAACTCATTCACTTTATACTCACTCAATAAGCACTTGCTGATTATGGTAACTATACGTTCTGGTTTGCCAAGCACCATGCCCGTTTATGCTGGGGTAACAGCTCCCATCTGGTCAGCACCCCTTTCTTTTACTCTTTAAGAGTCCTAGTTTGAATAACAAATTACATGGTCCCCTACTTACTGAGCACCTGCTACATGCCAAAAATTGAACTGAATATAGAAGACATAATTAAAACACAATCCCTGACTTTGGTGAGCTCATAGTCTAATTTAAAAAGGAGATACAGGCATATCTCATTTTATAATATTTAGCTTTATTGTGCTTTGTAGCGATTGTATTTTTCACAAATTGAAGGTTTTTGGCAACTCTGCATAGAGCAAGTTTATTGGGACAATTTTTCCTACAACATTTGCTCCCTTCATGTCTCTGTATCACATTTTGATAATTCTCATAATATTTCAAACTTTTAAATTACTATTATATTTCTTATGGTGATATGTGATCAGTGATCTTTGATATTACTATTGTAGTTGTTCTGGGGTGCCACAAACCATGCTCATATGAGACAGTGAACTTAATCAATAAATGTGTATGTTTTGACTGCTCCACCAACTAGCCATTTCCACATCTCTCTTCCTCTCCTCAGGCCTCCCTATTCCTAGAGACACAACAATATTGAAATTGTTGAAATATTGAAATATTGAGGCCAATTAATAACGCTACAATGGCCTCTAAGTTTTGAAGTGAAAGGAAGAGACACATGTGTCTCACTTTAAATCAACAGCTAGAAATAATTAAGCTTAGTGAGGAAAGCATGTCAAAAGCCAAAATAGGCCAAAAGTTAGGTCTCTTGTGCCAAAGGGTTAACCAAGTTGTGAATGCAAAGGAAAAGTTCTTCAAAGAAATTAACAGTGTTACTCCAGTGAACGCATGAATGATAAGAAAGCAAAACAGCATTATTGCTGATATGAAAAAAAGTTTTAGTGGTCTGGATAGAAGATCAAACCAACAACAACATTGCCTTAAACCAAACCCTACTCCAGAGCAAGGCCCTAACTCTCTACGATTCTCCAAAATCTGACAGAGGTAAGGAATATGCAGAAGAAAAGTTTAAAGCTTGCAGAGGCTGGTTCTTAAGGTTTAAGGAAAGAAGTCAACTCTATAACATAAAAATGCTAGGTGAAGCAGCAAGTGCTGATATAGAAGTTGAAACAAGTTATCCAGAAGATCTAGCTAAGATAGTTTATGAAGGTGGCCACACAAAATAATATAATTTCAATGTACACAAAACAGCCACCTATTGGAAAAAGATGACATCTAGGGCTTTCATAGCTAGAAAGGAAAAGTCAATGCCTGGCTTCAAAGCGTCAAAGGACAGACTGACTCTTGTTAGGGACTAATGCAGCTGGTGATTTTAAGTTGAAGCCAGTGCTCATTTACCATTCTGAAAATCCTAGGGCCCTTAAGAGATAAGCTAAATCTCCTCTGCCCGTGCTCTACAAATTGAACAACAGCTTGATAATAGCACATTTGTTCACAACATGGTTTACTTAATTTTTTTTTAAGATTTTTATTGGGGAATTGGGGGATGGGAACAGCGCTGGGGAATTGGGGGAAGGGGGACAGACAAGTTGCTATCCTTTTGTTCTTCAGTCTAGTTGTGAAGGACATTGCTTCACTGACCCAAGTTGGCACCATCATTGTGCTCTTTCCGGGTGAGGCAGATCAGTTGCCGGCTTCTGGACAACCACTCACTGCGGCTGCTGGCCGCTCACGCTGGCTGCTGGCTACACACATGGTAGCCCACGGCAACCCACTGCAGCAGGGGCTGAAGCCTACACCGTTGCTGGTGACTCTCGGCAGCCCAGCTCCAGGTTGAGTGAGCTGTTGTTCAGCATCTTAGCTGTGGAGGGCAGTGTCACTGGCTCTCATATGTGGGATCCGAACCGAGGCCCTCTGGCATCCCAAGCCAGCTCTTAACCAATGCGCCACTCGGCTGGCCCGGTTTACTGAATATTTTAAGCCCACTGTTGAGACCTACTACTTAGAAAAAAAAGGTTCCTTTCAAAATATTACTGTTCATTGACAATTCCCCTGGCCATAGAACAGCTCTGATGGAGAGATACAATGAGATTAATGTTATTTTCATGCCTGCTAACACAACACCCATTCTGCAGCCCATGGATTAAGGAGTAATTTCAACTTTCAAGTCTTATTATTTAAGAAATGCGTTTTGTAAGGCTATATCTGTCATAGGTAGTGATTTCTCTGATGGATCTGGGTAACACAAATTGGAAACCTTCTGGAAAGGATCCACCATTCTAGATGTCATTAAGTATATTCATGATTTATGGGAAAATGTGAAAATATCAACATTAACAGGAGGCTGAAACAAGTTAATTCCAACCATCATGGGTGATTTTGAGAGGTTTAATACTTCAGTGGAGGAAGTAACTGCAGATGTGGTAGAAATAGCAGGAGAACTAGAATTAGAAGTAGAACCTGAAGATGGGGCAGAATTGCTGCAATCTCATGATAAAACTTTAATGGATGAGGAGTTGCTTCTTATGGAGGAGAAAAGAAAATGGTTTCTTGAGATGGAAACTATACCTGGAAAAGACTCTATAAAGACTGTTGAAATAACCACCCAGGATTTAGAATGTTACATAAACTTAGTTGATAAAGCAGTGGCAAAGTTTGAGAGAATTCACCACTTTTGAAAGAATTTCTATTTTGGGTAAAATGCTATCAAACAGCATTGCATACTACAAAGAAATTATTTGTGAAAGCAAGAGTCAATTGATGCAGCAAACTTCATTGTTGTCTTATTTTAAGAAATTGCTCCAGCTACCCCACCTTCAGCAACCACCATCCTGATCACTCACCAGCCATCAACATCAAAGCAAGACCCTCCACCAGCAAAAGATTACAACTCACTGAAGACTCAGATGATGGTTTGCATCGTTTAGTAGTACAGTATTGTTAATTAAATTAAAGTATGTACATTGTTTACTAGACATAATGCTATTGCATACTTAATAGGTCTACAGTATAGTGTAAACATAACTTTTATATGCAATGGGAAACTAAAAAAATTGTGTAACTCCCTTTATTGCAATATTTGCTTTATTGTAGTGGTTTAGAACCAAAACTGCAAATATCCTTGAGGTGTGCCTATATTGAAAGAACAAATAAAGGCTGTATAAGCAAAAGTGCTGGAAATGGAGACATTAATTTTAATATCAGGGAAGAAAAGGAGTTCACACCTAATTCAATTTCACCTTCTTCATTTACTCATTAATAAACAGTTGCTGAACAAGTGCTGCCTCCCAGGCACTATACAGATACCACTGATGTAACAGTGAACAAAACAGAACTCTTCCCTTACCTCATGAAAACTTTATGACAAATGAGCCAAACTGATAAAAGAATCCTTTATTTTAGAAAAACCTACTAGATCGATAGATTTTTTTACATCTATTCAGCCAAACATTGCCTTTGGAAACTTCCAATCCTTGGTCCTAAACCTGATTCACCAAAGCCCAGTAAAATCAAATCCTTGTTCTACAGGGAGGTCTTTCATATGTATCAATATAGCTGATACATTTTTCTTAAGTTTTCTATTTTCCAGGCTAAAGATTCCAAGTCCTTTGATTCAGTTTTCCTATTATTTGGACATCAGACTTTTCAGCATCCTGGCCAGTTTGTCATTCTTAATTGTCCACGTCCCTCTGAAAAAATGAAGCCTAGAACAATCTCCAAGTTAAGGTCTGCCTTGGCTGGTGCACAAAGAGACTGGGACACCTCTGTTTCTCCATCCTCTTCCCCTTGGCCAGGCTCCGTCCCACACTGCTGGTCACGCTGACTGACAGTCAAATAAAAGCCCCAGGTCTTTTTACAAGAATTGCTGCTAAGACAGTATTTGTGTTGATATCTTTATGAAGTATTCCCACAACAGTATTTCTACTATACATCATATACATACAAATGTATACCGGGGGTGCCAAAAAAATGTATACAAGTGGACACTTTGGTCAACGTTGTTCAAGCAGTAATTTGCTGTAATCAGTAATGTCTGGACGCTGATGGTAACCAGTCTGAGCACCTCTTATAATTGCAGAAATCAAACATGACTTGTATTCATCTTTTGTTATTGGTATATATTAAGTATTACAATTTTAATACAGTTTTCATTTCTTAAAATGTGTATACATTTTTGGGGATATATATATATATATATATATATATATATATATATATACTACTTCCAGCATTATTTCATCTTATTAGCTTATGATTCCATAAAGTTATAAATGTTAATGCTCAGAGTCATGCAGATCTTCTAGTCCAGTCCCTACATTTTACAGTTATTGAGGTACAAAGAGGTGCAGTGATGGTCTTAAAATCATAGCTCATTGCATTACAGCCTGTCAAGATGTAGATTCCATCCACCTCTGTGAAAACATCAATGTCATCTGTAACTAGTCCCTCTCCCTTACCCCTTGAATGCTAAAAGGAGGGAGGAACTGCCCTCCAGGAAATATCCCTACTGTCAGGATCTTCCAATTTTAAACCCATTCTCCATAATTACCATTAATACTGTGCTTTTGAAAAAAGTTACTGCCCTTGTTAAAATCCTGTAAAATGTTCCCATTATACAGAAGCTAGAGCCAAGCCTCCATAGCATACCTTAAAAGACCCTGCTTACCTTTCTAGCTTGTTATTTCATCATTTATTCCCTGATGCGCTAACTCTTGTCAATTTGAGTGAGTGCCATTTCCAAATATGCCACGTCTGTTCAGTACCCCTTCAACGTCTATCTGTTTTTAGAATGCCTTTCCCCACTTGGAATACTATCTTTCACTTTCAGACTTGCCTTCCTGATGAAGTCTTCCTCAAATTCTCATCAATGACCCCACTCCCCACCACCCATTCCCACAAGCCCAGGGCAGTGAGTTCATTGCTCTTTCTATTTCACTTCCTATAACACCTCGTATATGTGCCATTTGTGCCTATAACACGTGATGTTTTTACTGTCTCCTCTATAGAATGATCCCCTTGAGGACAGGTATTACATCTGCCTAGAATACATATTCAACACCTATTTCATTTCATTCATTCAACAAATACTAACTGAACCTATTTGGTCCTAGGCTGTGGTATACGGGGTGAACAAGATCCTTGCGGTCCTTTCCCTTATGCAACTTACAGCAGGATAGATATTCTTGAGAACAACAGAGTATAAAGAGTGTTTTAACAGAGGGAGTGCAATGCATTACTGGCACATATAGGAGGGGCGTCTAATCTAGACTTGGGGCCATGGAAGTCCTCTCTAGAGAAGTCCCATTTAAGCCAAAACCCAAGAAATGATCCAAGTGAAGAGCTTATCTAATCAACAAATGGAAATTTTTACCATTTCTTTAAGGTCATTGGTTAAGGACAGGGACAAGGATAGAGGTCTATGGAATCCAGCTAGAGATCCACCACAAATCAATATTCTGGAGGATATAACCGGGGGTGATATTCAAAATATTTAACAATAGGTACAGCACAGGCATCAACCAGTCTGAATGGACACTAGCCACAGACAACCAGACCACCCAACCCCACATGCAGGCAGGCTAAATGCCAGTCTTGGGCAGAAAAATCTAACCTGCTATGAACCTCTCTACCTGGAGAAAGACACAGATGCCCTAGACCCAGATGCAGCTCCAGTCCCCTCCTTCAATAGAACACTTTATTCTGCATATTATGAGAACAGGCACACATGCAGGCCTTTATACAGTTTGCCTGAAAAATATCTCCTAACCGTATGTACAGCCAACCTAGCAATGCACCCATTGCATCCTGTAACAATTATCTCTTGAGTCAGCTAAATTCTCTGGCTGCTGTTTTTACATACCCTTTCCCATTTAATGCTCCTTTAATACCAAGAATAAGTTCAAAAGTGCCCAGTGTCTGCCTTTCTTGCTTGAGGCTTTCTTTGCCTGCCTCCCAGTTGACTGAGGAATTCTAAACATGTGTCTGCAGCTTAGTGAGGCCACTGGGATGTCAGGTTATACATTTTATTGGGGTTTAGATCCCGAGAGAGACATACCAGAGGGAAACTGCAGCTGAAATGTCTGCCAAGAAAAAAAGGGGAAAGGAGAAGAGATCTGTGCCACTGATCTCTCTCCAGCTCCTTTCTTTATTGACTATTGGCTTTATAGAGTGTGAAACAGCAACAGGCTACCATAGACACATAAAATGTAAATAACAGTATTAAACAAGAAGAAAATCACCACAAGCTTTCATAGTAAAAGCTCCCTTCTGAGGGGGTAAAGTCTTGTGCATTTATCCAGGAAGGAAGGAATGCCTTCCATAACTTTGCCTTTGCTCCTTTTCCATCTGTTCATTCAAGGAATGTTTATGGAGTGCCCACTCCACTTGTTATGCTTTCTCCTCAGAGAGTAAAATTGCAATCTCTAAATTTTGAAGGATCATGAATCAACATATATTCAGGGAAATTCATGAGTTATTTCTATCACTCTTTATAAATTTTGGGAATTCAACTGTTTATTACTTCATATTATCTATGGTACTGTTCAGTATTTATGACCCTGGTTTTATTGCTAGAGGGGCTTTCACTCTTCAGGAGGTTTGTGGCCAACCTAAGATTAAACAGTGCTTCCTAGACCTGCCTTCTCGGGCTGATCCCACAGGACTCCTGAGCTAATGCAAGTGAAGAACTGAGGATCACAGCCTTCCTAAGACCAGCAGGCCCAGTCCTACTCTTTGCCCCTTCTCAGAGGCCCTTCTGGTTTCCATGGTACCCAGAGAAGATTCTGGTTGCTTCCAGGCCTAGCTTATTTTGGGGTGTGCTTGGAGTCATCTCTAAGAGGTGAACTTGTGAACACACACCTTGATGTCCCCAGCACTTCCCTTTGGTTCTATGGTCTTGAACTTTGTGAGCCTCACTTTCCTCCTCTAAAAGTTGTGGATAATAGCAGCCAACCCAGAAGGCTGTTGTGAGGATGAAATGAGTTTGCCCTATGGGGACCTCACCCTCATTGCTCACTTCATACCACCCCCAGAAGATAAGACCGTGATGGGACACAGGGAAAAATGTGGAGCAACAAACGTATTGTCTACCCAGTTCTCTGTTCCAGGAAATCTGGTCACATTATCCAGCAAACTCATTCCAAACACTATCAGTCACTGCCCCAGCCACACCAAGAGTACTGAGCACTCAGCCTCTGCTCAACTTCTCTTCGCCATACGGAAGACTAACGCGGCCATATGTAGCTCATGAATTCTGTTGTGTTCTAACATGTCATGTAGATCCCCAATATGTACAGCAGGAAGGAGTGAAATTGTTCTTATACCACACCCCTCCCTTCTCTGCCTCACTCCCCTCCACCTTCAGCACTGCTGTGAAACTCTAAAAGCCATTTGAAAGCCCGGCCTGGACCACTGCTTCCTCCACAGCAAGCATTGTGCTGAGGGCCCTTCGGTGGGCTGAGGCTTTCGCTGCTCAGTAACACCCAGAATCTGAGCCTTGCCAGCAACTAAGAGGTTATATAATCAACACCTTCCCAACCCTTCAGAAACAAGAACAATTTGAGAGACACAACTCACACCAGTTTCTTCCATATAACATACAACTTCTTTTTTGTTTTTTCCTGCTTCCTATCTGGATGGATCTGGGGGCCTCCAGCTGTTCCTGTCAGTCAGGTCGCTAGCATTTCCTTTCTGGGAATACATTTTTCCTGAAGCAGCATTTTAGCACCAGATTAGCACCTGATGCATTAGTGCTTTTTATCACCTAGCAATATCTGTCATCCAAAGGGCTGAGTAACACAGTTACCATATATCAGGTTATATTTGCTTGCTGCTTTCAGTCAATTGTCTCACTGTAACCTGCACTTTAGCCACACAAAATGGCTCTAAACGAGAAAGCAGAAGCGCTATTAGAGTTCACAAATTCTTAGTCACTCAGTCCACCTATGTTTTTCACTAGTATTTCTTACCCCACCCCCCACCCTTTTTTTCACCCCACATTCAGTTTTTCAACCAATTTCAGTTCCTGGACACATAGCAAGTGTTCAAAACTATGTGATAATCACATTTAAATCCCTGGACATAAAAGGATATTCCAGAGAGCAGAGATTTTAACCGCCGAATATTAGACCCAGCAGGGAACGCAGAAATCACACAGAGCAAGCCATTCACTTTGTAGATGAGAAAACTGAGGTCCACAAAAGTGAAGAGACTCACCCTTGTTCCCACCTGACTATTTAATATTATTACTGAGACCTCCTCCTTTCAATCTACATGATATCATGATTGTGGAAATGCCTCACTTGCTCTCTTCAAGGTCCACGTGTTGCAAAGTTTCAACTGGCCAACAATGTTGTTTTTGCTATCACCTTAACCCCAGGAGTGTGGTTAATATAGACTTTTCATTTCAAAGATGCAAAATGTTAAAAGCGGGCAAATATAAAACTAGAATGTCATTCTTTGCTCTAGGCAGTTCATTTCAAGATTTCACAAACCTGGCTAGGGGACAGAATTATTACCTGGGCAGCTTTCAAAATAAAATTTCTACCAAATCAGTCTCTGGGCTTGGTAAGACTTGAGAATCTGTCTGTTCATTGCTTCTTCTGGGCTCGTTTGTTTTTGTTTATTTGTTTGCTCTCGCAATGATTTTGCTGCACATCAGGTTTGGAGACTGTCGATCAAATCAGTGTCTGCTCCTTAATCACACCCACTCATGGATGGCATTGAATATGTACTTTAAAATATCTGAGGAGGAAGATGATACTGGTGCTCTCCTGGAACTGCAGCTAAAATCACCCATCAAAATACAAGTCAAAAATTGTAACCTATAGTAATAAGAAGAAGAAGAATGCAGACTATAAATCCCACTTGCTAGACCATCAAAGGTAAATTCGTTCTAGTACCAGGTGCCTGGCCCCTGGGGAGTGTCCCCAGAGCTGCCCTTCACAGCATGTGAACAGCTGGTAAAGCTGTGCTGCTGGGACTGAAACCTCAGACGGCAGCAGCCGCAGAAGTGGAAATCACGAGGCAAGTGTAATTCAAAACTTAGATATTTAAGTAGACAAACTCTTGTCAACATATAGTCCCAGCACTTTATCTCTCTTTTGGCTCTGATTCCCTCTTACCACCTTCTTTCCAAGTAATTCCATGAGTTCTGGGAATGTCCAGAACTGCACTGAGACCAATTTATCCTGAGTAATCTGTCAAGCCATAGTTCGTGCTTTTCGATTGGTTTAGGTTACTAAGCAACCTCTTGGTTCACTCAGGATAATGACCTGACTCTTTTCAGAGGTGGCATCACAGTGTGGGATCCTGGGTGCAGGAACATCACCAGTGTGGGTCTTGTGATAACCTGGGGGTGAACCGGGCTGTGCAGTTGCCCTGGGTCAATCATTCAGCCTTTGTATGTAAAATGGGGAAGAGAGACAGCTCCGCAGCTGGTTATGACTGGACATAATGCATATGAAAAGCACCAGGTTGCGTTTATTTAATGTCAGTCTGAGAGCAAGAAAGCGAGGACAGCAGGGAGGGCCATATGCAGGGTCATGTTGCTTCAGGAGAGAGTCCAGTGCCTGTCAAAGTTAACAGAGAGGAGACAGTTCCACAGCCTCCAGGACCCCTGCTATCCCAGATACCTCTGGAAAACTGCAGAACCATCTGTGCCTATGTGTTTGTTGCCACAGTGGCACTGCAAAACTCAATGTGTCATTTCTGCAAAGCCTTGAGCATCCAGAAAGCGTAAAGGATGGCCATGGTAACTTGCCCCACAAGGGCCTGGGCTGGTCCCAGGCTCCACACCAGTGGCTCTCTGAGGCTATGGCCCTCGCTTGCTTCAGTACTTAGTTTACAAGCTGTGTCCATGACTCAGGGTCAGTGCAGTTGCGTGAAACCTCACTTAACATGGAGTTTTACCACCACTACCCTCCACAGCCCCCCCCACCACCCCAAAAGGCACTTGGGAGGAGGGTAGGAGGGGGCATCCAGCCAAGTCCACAAATATGCTCTCAAATATCTCAGCCAGTAAAAGCCAAAATGTCAAAAAGAGGGGTCCCAGCTACTCGAGAACTCAAAGCTTTTGTACTTAAGAGGCTGGCTAGTTTATGGGGTTTAAGAATAAACTGGCAACCTATGTAACTTTACTAACAATTGTCACCCCAATACACTTTAATTTAAAAAAAAAAAAAGAATAAACTGGAAACCAGGACTGGGACTCCTAATGCAGGATTTACTGACAGCTCTCTGTGACCAGGGGCCTACCTAACTGACCTCAATTAATATCCTCAGAATCTTCTTCCAGAAGAAGTGGGAAAGAGGGTGGGTTCTCTTTGTAAACCTGGTGATATGAGAGCTGGCTAGAGAAATGGCCCTAGCTATTGAAAGGCATATAGGAAGTGGAGACAATTCTTGTATCCCTAGGAATCTGGGGAGGGCAGGCAGGACCCAGGGAAACACAGACCTCACCGGAGGGAAGCCAAACAAAAAGGAGAACACCCCCAACAGCCAGAATGAAGCACCTGGTAAGGCCCACTGCAGCCTGCTTTGTGCTTTTTTGCAAAAAGCCCACCCCATAAGAGGTACACAATTCTCCGGATCTGAAAATCTGTGCTCAGCTGACTTACAAGGAGTCAGATTCCAGGAGCTGGATACTTGTAAGCATTTTTACTCTTAATCTATAAAGTAGTGGAGGGGGAGAGTGGCTGGGCAAGGGGTGCCCAGAATGGCAGTGCTGACAGCAGTGTCCTGATCGCAGATGTTGACAGCACAGTACCCTCACAGAGCCTGAGCCTGCTAGGAACATGAGCTGTTCAAACCAGACCTTTGATCCCAGCAGCCAGGGGTTCAGTTTGCCTTTCACCTGCACTGTGTGGGATTGAGTAAAGCAGAAAGAACCTGAGCTCAGAGTCTGGAAGCCTCCCTGGGGTTTGGCTCCTGCTCCACAGACCGATTTGCTGCCCGGCCTTAAGAAAGCCCCAAACTTCACTCTTCAGTCTCTGCATATGTAAACTGGATTTATTTTGCTGAGGTGTTACAAGAAGCCTTCTGATCTCCCAATGTCCTAGTCCAAATAGTGATCTGTACCACTCTCATCAGAACCACTAAAAATGCAGATTCTTGGGCCTCACTCAGACCAACTAAAGCAGAACTAAGGGGAAAAGAACTAAGAAATATGCATTTTAACAAACTCTTAGGTGATTGTTATGCATTCTCAAGATTGAAAGTGACTGACTTAAAGGATAGAGTCTAAACTCCGTCATATGATTCCAAGGCCTTTACAAACTGCCTTTTGAGTCCTATTCCCAGTGTCCTCTCAGCTGCAGCACCACCAGTTGACATTCAGGTCCACATACCACAGGCAAGACACTGTGCTAATTACATGCATCCATTTAACCTACAGAGCATCTCTACAAACAAGTACTATTTTCATGCCATTTTGCAGTCTGAAGATTGAGGCCCACAGAGGTTCAGCAACTGGGCCAAGGTAACACAGCAAGTAAGATGCAGAGGTCAGATTCAAAATCCCATGTAAAGGATTGCAGAGTTTTTGCTCTTGACCATCACTGATACACCACATTCTTTGTTCCCTCAAACATGCCTGGGCATTCATGCCTGTGTACCCCTGCTCAGGTTGGCTCCTGGGCCTCACATGCCTCATGACACCCTTGTCCTTTGCAAATAAGTAGAATCCAAATGTCTTCCTTGACCCCCAAACTTCTGTGGGTTCCATTAATAAGTGTTAGTTACTCCTTCCTTTGTTCGGTGACAATCCTTTGCTCATATCTCTACTTCAACACTCTTCAGATTGTATTGTGATTGTTTGTGTTCCAGTCTCTTTTACTAAGTTTTAAAAATTCCTAAGACACAGGGGACTTTTAAGGCAGTGAAACTATTCTGCATGATATTACAATGGTGGGTGCATGACATTATACATGTATCAAAACTCATAGACTATACAATGGCAAAGGTGAGCTCTAGGTAAACTATGAACTTTGGGTGATAATGATGTGTCCATCTAGGTTCATCAATTATAACAAATGTCCCTCTGGTGTGGAATGTCAATAGTAGAAGAGGTATGCTTGTGTGGGGAGAGGAGGTATATGAAAAATCTCTGTATTTTCCACTCAGTTTTACTGTGAACCTAAAATTGCTTTAACAAATAAAGTCTATTTAAAATTTTAAAATTCCCAAGACTATGTTATCCACCTCTAACCACACAGCATGGCATATAGAAGAGGCTAAATGAAAGCACGTTGAATGAAGGTATGAATGGCAAGACAGCTGCTATCCCATGGGATTGTGAGGGGAGAAAAAGATCTGAGAAACACCATGACAAGGAGCAAGAAGGCAACTATGAGATGTGATCAAGTAATGGAAATTTTGGAGAAAGCCCCGAAAGAAAGAAAGAGAAACTGGGAGCTACGTCATCAGTCCAAAGGATAAGCTGCAGAACAGGGACTGTTTTGCACAGCTGTAGCTACCAGGCAGCAAGAGAAGGCCAAAGTGAAGAATGGAGGAGCCAACGTGAAGCAAAAGGGAACCAAGGAGGGCAATGAGATGGAGGCAAACTGGAATGTCCATGAGGGCTTTGCCTGCAAGCGCTTTTCATCCCTGACCATCCCCGGCAAGCAGGGCCATTAGAAGGGGGAAAAGGACCCATAAAGTCAGTCTCTGAGGGCAGAAAGGGGTGGATTTTAGGGACATCAGGATACCATTCATCATCCAATTGTGATGCAAAATAAAAAGTCAGCAAGTGGAATTATGCTGTAGGAACTGGACTGTACGTCACAGGGAATGACTCCAAGAGACGTTCTAATGACGCTTCAGATGCCGCAGATCAAAGAGTATGACATGAGCTTAAAAAGCAGGGCAATTAATGTTTTAATTGTTTTGGAAGGAAAATCTAGAAGAAGGAAAAAAAATGACTACTACTAGCTGTGTGATAATACCATTGAGTAGATCAAGGGAGAAAAACACATATACTTAGAAATAAAATAGCTGCAAAAGAGACCTTGTGCTCTTATATGCTGACTATATAAGAGATTAAAACGATCACTATCATTCCACCAAATGTGTGTCCACAATTGATACTAGATTCGGCATTAGACATGCTTGGGTTGGAATCCCAGTGCTTCCACTTACTAACTCTGTGAACTTGGGTGAGTTTTTCAGTCTCCGTGAGGTTCGGTTTCCTTATCTGTAAAAAGGAAATAAGAGTACTTATCTCACTGGGTTGCTATTAGGATTAAATGAGATAAAGTATGTCCAGTGCTTTGGAATAGCGCCTGGCAGAGAGGTTCTCTAAATGATGGTGGTAGTCGTGGTGTCACTGTTGCTACTGTATATTTCATGATGTCCATTTCATGTATCCAGGCCTTATGCCCCCCAGCTGACTTTACCTCCCAAAAGAGCCCTACAAACTTGTCAGCTTAGTCCAATTGAAGATACTGCAGAATCTGTCTTTTATTCTGAGCTGTCCCTGTGCAAGACAGTGTGCTAAGTTTGATTAACATGCCCGCACAGGGTTCCTCTCCTACTGTAGCTTTCATTCTAGTGCCAGGAAGAAGGTGGCAGGCCTCCCTATGGCTCAAGGCAGAGCTGTAGGAGCACCACAGGAGCTCCACAACTGATGGGCTCCAGGGTCAGAGGAGGGCACGATCACTCACTGCTGGCATTGAAAAAGGGGCAATTGACTAGACTTAGTCCTAACTAAACAACAGCGGACACTAGAGATGCTGAGCTCACACACATCCCTTACAAATCAGATTTTAAGGACAACTATAGATAGTTTTTTTTCTGCAAATCACCTTGACCTGGGACAACTGGTCCAGAGGAGACACTTAACCAAGGTTGCAACCCATTGTCCAGCCAGGGAGGAGAGATGGACGGAGAACAATCATCAGTTGTAGTGAGGGGAGTTATGTGTCAGGGTCTGTGGCAAGAAGAACCAGAAGCTCAGCGACAGGCTCTGAAATAAAATCAGGATGGAGCGTTAAGGCCATGGCTGACTTTTGTTATGATAGAACCCAAACTGGAAATTAAGCTAGAAGAGAAGTAAACATATGAGAGAGAAATTGTTCAGTCCTTCAGAGTGAAAAAGAAGGACTGAGAAAGAGGGATAGATAGGAAGACAAATGAAAGGAAAAACTGACCAACAGATAGAGAGGAACTAACAGACAGGCTGGCCAACAGAGACAGAACAAATCTAATTGGCTGACTTCCACTTCTTGGTCTCATGCTGTGGTGGACACATGGCTGCTGAGTTGGGGAATGGATCTCTGAGAAGGTGGGGCACTCTGTCCACACTGCACAGGTGACAGGAGAGGAGGCCAAGGGAGTCAGATCTTTCCTTCAAACTCCCCAACATTTTCTTTTACACAATTATAAAAGCAACACATACTCCAGCCCATTATCGTTGTTTTCCTTGCTCTGTGCCGTTCCCATGCCACCTGAGTCCTCAGTAAAGAGCTGTCATACACACTTCAAACTATAAGGAGACAAAAAGCTATGATGGTATTCTGGTAAGAAAGATGGCATAGGGATAGAAATTTCCCACATGAGATGAGGAATTGTTTTTAGAGCAGTTGTTCAGCATAAACAGAGGAGCAGATGATGTCACTACTCCAGTGTGGACAGCGAGTAAGCAGCCCTGGCCACCTGCTCCTGCCTTGGCCACAAATTAGGTCTGTGATCTTGGGCAATCGACTTAACCTATATGGACATCTGTTTGTAAATTTGCAAAATGAGAAGTTGAATTGAATGTCTTCCAAATTTACTTGCAGCGCTGCTAACATTCTAGATTCTGTGGTTCTACGAACCCATGGCTATTAATACATCAGACTTTTTTGCAACATCCAAATGGTATTAGTCGTCTTGCCAGCCATGTCAATAATATTTTATTTATTATAGTACTATGAAGTGAATAGGTTATTTATCCTCTCCTGGTACAACTTGTACTTGAATACAATTCCAACATGCCCAGTAAATCTCTCCTCCTTTGAACTCCCAAAGCATTTGAATCTAGACACCTCTCAGTATACTTTTCATATTCTGCTTTATGCTATGGTTATTCAGGAAAAGGCCTATTGTCCATTCCTAGGTGTTAAGCTCCCTAAATGCTTCCTGGAAACCCAACTGCAGAGAGAAAGAAGAATGGAGCTGCTGGGGCTGCTTTCACCTTTGTAGCCCCAAGAGCCCAGGACAGCACCTCGCACAAAATTGATGTGATGCTCAGTTGGTGTTTGTGAAAGAAACATATAGTTGGGGAGAATGCAAAACATAAAAGCAATTCATCAAATGACCCTGATGAGACACCTATCCTTTGCTGCTCCCCCAACACATAGG
The DNA here is from genome assembly GCF_001890085.2 of Hipposideros armiger. Taxonomy (NCBI): domain Eukaryota; kingdom Metazoa; phylum Chordata; class Mammalia; order Chiroptera; family Hipposideridae; genus Hipposideros; species Hipposideros armiger. The sequence goes on from NW_017731515.1 coordinate 2,727,208, forward strand.
ATAGCTAACATAAAACCTTTGCCTAGAAATGATAAACATTGACCCAACTTTATTGCAAATGGCCCCCAGTCTCAATGATGCTCAAAGGTTTGGGGGGACACACTGAGTACAGACAAGAGGAATAGTTGCTGAGAGTTTTGGGGTTGAGTGGAGAGGCAGCAAGACACCCATATTTCCCAGTCATTGAACACGTTTACGAGATGCCTGTAGTTACACAAAAGTGAATGTTTTATGGAACTGAAGGAACCAGACAGTATCAGATTGGCAGGTGAACCATTTTCTCAGCTGAGAAAATGAGAATGAGGAAAAAAAAGAGAGGGAAACCATCAAGGGCCCTTTCAAGGTGAAGGCCCCTCAAGACATATTTTCTAATCACCCTGCAAGAAAGTTTAGATGCGGACCCCATGGTTTTATTTCAACAAGGTCTCCACATTCCTCCTCATGCTCTGACAGCTTTCCTGAGCCCTCTGTCCTCTGCCTCTTCCCAATTCCCAAGGAAAGTGCAGCTCTCTTTAACGCCCCAGCAAATTCTCTGGATCCCTGTTAATAATCCACTTCCAAACAGCACCCCTGTGTCCTAACCTCTAGCCAGCCTCTGCCCTACCTGCAGGCCTCACTCCCCTGCCCAGACTGACCATAGGACACTGGCCTCCTTTTGTCACCCAGTGGCCCCTGCACTTGCTTGGGTCAAGGACCCTCTCCTGCTCACCTCTGTCTATCCAAGCACACTTCCTGTTCCTCCTCTTCTGCCTCAGTATCCCTCCACCACACTATCTCATATTTCAGACAGCTTTTTCCTCCCTCATTCCTTTCTTCTATTACTAATGCCTATTCTAAAAACATGCTCAGTTAGGGCTGTACTAGCGAGTGATTTGGAGTGCCTCACCCCTCCCAAGTGTCTGTTAATTTGAGTTTTGTTAGCTAAACTTTTGTTTCACTTGGTAGCTCTTTTTTTTACTCCCCTACCATGTTTATTCACATTAAAACAGTTATTGAGTTCACACTTTGGGAGGGGAAAAGGAAGTTTACTCAGTTGAGGTTGTATATAGCCATAGGGATGACCAAAGATGGCCTTGACCCTGCCACTGCTAGACAGAATGCACTTCATCTTCAGCCTGCTGTGGGCACAGGGCAGGCGGTGCTGGGGTGCAGCTCGCGTTTTCCCCAGCAACTGCCCTCAAAAACAGCCAGTCACAGGTTTCAAGGCTGCTCACTTCTGACTGAAAAACTCCAATGGGAGTAGTTGGACACGAGACGCTGTTAATGAGTAGGGCCTCCGTGAATTGTGCCAGGAATTCTACGCCGCATCCTTACAGAGTGCTAAATCTGACTAAAAAGGCCACTGTCATGAAAGAGTTAAACTAAGGCCACATCACCAGGCTGTTAATGCCTCCTGCTTTCAGAGCTGACAGGAACAGGATGTTCTAAAATGGCTACACTCTTGAGCCACAATTCATCAATCACAGCAAGGAACATCAAGCTTTGGGTTCTGACTGGTCCCTGCAAACTCCCTCTCTCACCTCTCTGCCAGGCTCCTGTTTTGTTACCAGGATCCTAATTAGCTCTACGGAAACGAGAATCGCTTTAGGTTTCATCACTTGCGTATCTCGTGTCCCACACACTGGCATGCACGCACAGAGAGCCCACAGTTCATAAATACGGACGTGATTGCCCTGGTTGGCTGTTGCTTATTCCTCAGTCTTGATAACTGGCATATGTTCGGGTTGCCACACAGGTTGTCTCTAAAACATCTGGCCAGTTGTTTACCTCCCCAGCAGCGTAACAGCTGGCAGTTCTCTGTACTCATCTCCCATCAGCCTCCTACAGAAAAAAGTCCAGCCTCTTGTCTGGCATTTCTTCCTTGTGCCATGTGGAAATCAATTTGAAACAGGCTTGCTTTGGCTGCTCTAATCTTTTCTCTCCCTGCTGCCCACTCTACTCCTCCTTTGGTTCTGCCCATATGTGCAGCCATGTCCGATTCTGTTCTTACTTTTTCCATTAATCCAGGCTGCCACCTCTTCTCTCTGTTTATCTCCTAGTGGCTCCTCCTGGATCCCTTTCTTTGCACAGAGGTCCTGCCGTCTACTTTACCTTTGAAACTCATTCTTTCGCCCACAGGTGTATTCATCTCCCCAGTTTATGCCCAAGTGCAATTACCTGGCTTTTTGCTCACCTGGTGGCTTTTTCTTCATTGGGCTTTCCTGTCAAGCCTTTCTTCCCAAGAACTACATGTCCTTGTACATGTACATGTACATCAACATGTACATACCACTCAGTTTTCTCTGATGGGTACAGAACATGTCTTTTTTTTTTCTTTTTTTTTTAATTGTGGAATCAGGGAAAGGGGAACAGACAAGTTGCTGTCCTTTTGTTCTTCAATCTAGTTGTGGAGGACGTTGTTTCACTGGTCCATGTTGGTATTGTGATCATTGCACTCTTCCTGGCTGAGGCACATTGGTCGCCAGCCCCTAGATAGCCACTCACAGCAGTTCTTGGCAGCTCATGCCAGCTGCTGGCTGCTAACGCAGGCTGCAAGCCACTCATGGCAGCCCACTGCAGTTCCACTGCAGCCTACACCATTGCCGGCAACTCACAGCAGCCCAGCTCCAGGTCGAGCTGTTGTTCACCATCTTAGCTGTAGAGGGCGCAGCATCACTGGCCCTCATGTGGGATCTGAACCGGGGCCCTGCTGCTCAGAGCTGGTGTCCCAAGCCAACTCTTAACCAACACACCACTCAGCCGGCCCCAGAACATGTCTTCTAATCAGGTAGTTTATATTTCAGAAAGATGAGCCCAAATTTCAAACTACCTTCCTAGCTGGCAATGAAAGCTCAACAAATGATTCTCACTGATTCTGCTGGTGCCCACCTAATTCCCACCCTCAGTCTTCTGCAGGCAGACATGCCGTCAGGATGATGGATGTGCAGGCAATCATGGTCACATGCCAGGCGCTGCTCTAAGCACTAGATGTATAAGATTCACCAGGTCTGCCCTCTGCATCTTATTCAAGATTTCTGAACTCCTTCTCACCTGAGGAAAGCCACCAAAGTGGGCAGAGGAGGGAAGAAGCTTTAAAATAACCAATTGGATCAATGTAAATATCAATTGGATCAATGTAAAAATCTCTAGATGCCCTGATTGGGCATGTTTGATGTTCTTTGTCTCTTTAGCTATAATTCCCATTTGTTCATGCCTGTATATTCTTGGTCTTAAACATATAACCTTGTTTTTAAATTAAGAAGTAATATTTCATTTTAAAAGCTGCCCATTTTTATAAAGATCTCTGAATTTCCAATGGTAAATCAAGAGGACACAGACTTGGAATAAGACTGACACATATTTTTAAGTCCTGCCTCTGCCCTTTGCTAACTTTGTGATTCTGCATATGTTCTTAATGTTCTTAATGCTGCTGAACCCCAGTTTCCTCATTGATAAAATGAAAATAATACAGACCTTGCAATTTTTTTTTAAATCACAGGAAGTGATGTGTGTAAAGTACATACCACAGGGCCTAGTACCTAATAGATGCTATATAAATATCCCATGCTTTTCTAAAAATACTTATATTGCTTCAGTGCAATGGGTGGGTATGAAAGGCACAGAGTTAGTTCCTCACCATCACCTCTTCTTTTCTTAGTGCAAGGTCTCTCCCAGAAACCAGAGGAAATCTCTCCATATGACATACAACAAATAACTCACCTTGTCACAGCATACCAGAGTGCAGCTTCAATAAGACAAACTAACAAATGTTATACATTCTGCCTCCGGCAAATTGCAAGCCTAAAATCTTATCCTGTATCCTACCAACCCGGCATCCCTCAGTAAACTTACTTTGGGTTTGTCATCTAGTTTTGTCACCAGGTTCAATGTCTTTTTGACCCCACAACATCTCAGAATGTTCTCAGAGCACTTGAGAAAGCCAGGTCTGGAGTAGTGATCCTCAAAATGTGATCGATGGACTAGCAGCATCAACATCACCAGGAGGCTTATTAGAAATGCAAATTCTTAGGCCCTACCTTAGATACACTAAATCAGAAAGTCTGGGGGTGTGGCCCAGCAATCTATTTTAACATGACCTCCACGTTATTTTGATGAATGCTCAAGATTGAGAACCACTGGATGAGATATTAACATGGCAATTTCCTGCTAATAGAATCAATGTGGTAGTTCCAGCAATATGGCAACAGATCTCAAGGCACATGGTCAGCTGCCTCTGCATATAAGGCCAGTTATCAGGGAAGGGAGTCACCCATGCCTCCTCACAGTGCGCGTCCTTCCCCTCACACAGCCTCGCTAGCATCTCTCCCAGCTGCTCTAGTCTCTACAAGATGAGCACAACTGCAGACAGGGACCTGACAGCCCAACCCAGGTGCTCTTGCTATTGCTCAAATACAAGTTTGGTATCTGTTCCCCCAAATACCACCCTACTCATCTTGAGACTGGCAAAGCACCGCCCACTTGCACCTGGCTTATTCTCATATGCACTGGGCAGAACAGATCAATTAAAGGTGCTATCAGTAACCACACTAGTCACCACTCTTCCAGGTGAAGCTGTGTCTCCCACAGCCCCAGGAGCCTCGTTAACCAGTTAGCTGTGCTACAACACTCCCAAGTCAGTAGAAAGCAGGAGACAGGCCAGAGCTCAGAACCCTAGGTACAATTAGTAACCCAAAGGACGTATCCCCAGTACCTCGTCTCCCCATAGAAAATGCTCCTTATTAAGACTGCAGATCTTCACCCAAAATCCAGTAGACTCATCTGTCAGCACCACATTTCTTCCTGCCTCAAATCTAAACTTCTAAGGGCCTCCTTTTTCTCTCATTTACCACTATCCATCACAACCATCGCCCCCTAACCTCACTCCCTTCAATTTCACCTTATACTCCAGTCAGAAGAAATTCACAGTCCATGTTTAAAATTAACCAGTAGGTAACTCAGGAGACCACAAGTTTGACTGATCTAAAACAACATGAGATAATGTTGTAGTGATTCTGTTATCAGTTTTGTTTTGTTTTGTTTTTATCAGGAGACTTGAGTACTACAAACTATAGCATTGACAATATTGCTAACAGGGAAGGTGGCCACAATCTATTCCCTAGCTCCTTCATTTCCCACTAAGATTCTGTCTTAACCCTCTTTCTGCTCAGTCTTTTCTTTAGTTCCATAAACCACCAGCATCCTCCCAACTGATTAATTAAGGAAACCTGAGTATATTTCCCCTGCCCATCCCATTATCAGAGCCTGCTCAGCTCCCAGCTCAATGACAGGGACCCTCTAATGTCCCTTCACAGAGCTCCTTCATCCCTTATTTGGATGCCACCTATAATCTTTCACCTAATGTAGCACTGTATGTGCATAACCATGTGGCATCCTGGAAAACCTGTGGCCTCAGAAGGACCTGCCAGTGAACACTGCCTCCACCACTATTTAACTCTATAACTGGGCAAAGTTATTTAACTTAATCTCTGAACTTCACTTTCCTGGGAATAACATATTTAATTATGAAGAATAAACAAACAATAAATGCAAGGAGCCTAGTACACTCTCTGCCAGTTACTAGGTACATAACCACCAGTGTTCCCATCTTCCCTAGCTACTTGATAGCCCTTCTCCAGTTTGATTGTTCTTCCTGGCTTATACATCTGTATCTAAGCACACGGTCAATGTATTTTGTCTTTAATATCATCTGATGATGCTGAATCCTGACCCCAGCCATTCCCTGTGGAATCTTTAGAATCTCGTGTGAGCTACAGAAGCACTTCTAAATTCCATAATTACAGTATCATTGACTATAATTTTATTTGCTTTGAGTTGTATTTGGAGCCAATGTCTCTAACTATATTTTCAAAAGCTTTGTTTCGGCTGCTATTCTATTAATATGCAGCTCCAGAAATGCTAAGTACTAGAAAGATAAAACTATAAGAAATCAGAAGCATGATAACATTCTATCCAAGTGTTTAATCACCCTTTGAGTCGTGTTATTCTTAATGATGGCCTGAATCTTTCTTGCAACAATTTAGTCGTATTTTCTTACACTCCAACTTTACATAATATACTTGAAGAAAGTCTTTGAGCCACTTTTAAGCTTTAACTCCAACTTTCTCATAGCGGCTCATGTTTATCAAAGGATGGCTAAGCACTATGCTAAGCATTTCACACATGTTCCTTTTTCATTTAATTCTTATAATCATTCTGTGAGTATTCCCTATACTGTATAAACACTATTTTATTTCAAATTTAGAACGAGCAAACCATACACAGGTTGTGTAACTTGCCTGGGGTAACTCAGCAAGTAACTGACGATGCCAATATTTGAACCTGGACAGTCTGATGTCATTGCCCATGTTGCCTCAGAGATTTCAGTTCCCTAACTTTTAAGGTTTTACTGCTCTTAGTGGTCTTTCTCCCATTTCTCTTTATCCAGCTTAATAACTGTTCACTGGTATTAATGATAACTATCCTGATGCTAAGAATGGGAGAAAGATCTCAGTGTCCAAGTAGATCATGTTCATAGCATGGAACAGCTAATGAAGAGGCATTAAAAAGAGCTTAGCTTCTAATCCCTCTACTGTCTCCCCCATCCTCTCCCCCCTCCCACCTAGCAACCCTCAGTTGTTTGTTTGTTAGTTTTCCCTGTATCTCTGAGTCTATTTCTGTTTTGTTTGTTTGTTTATTCTGTTCTTTAGATTCCATATATAAGGGAGATCATGTGGTATTTGTCTTTCTCTGTCTGACTTATTTCACTTAGCATAATATTCTCTAGGTCCACCCATGTTGTTGCAAGTAGTAGTATTTCATTCTTATTTATGGCTGAGTAATATTCCATTGTGTAACTGTACCACAGTTTCTTTATCCAATCATCTATCGATGCACATTTTGGTTGTTTCCCTATCTTGACTAGGCTATTGTGAATAACGTTGCAATAAACATGCCACTGAAAAGAGCTTGGATTCATGTAACTAAATTGCAGAAATTGCTGGACAAAGACTATGGCAGCTAGAACCTCAAGCCAAAGCCCAACACCGAAGAACCACTGCTAGTGGTTCATCCTAACTCTGATTGGATGGGCATCTACAATATGCATAGTGCTTTCTAGTGCCCGGTGCCCTGCAGGGTGGCTCTTCAGGACATGGGAACTGAGAGACAGATTAAACAACTCACCCACAGTCACACAGCCACAAGTGGCAGATCTGGTATCTGTTTTGTTTGTCCCTTATTTTAGCGCAGAGCCTGTGCTCCTTTTCCATGCTCACCTTAGTAGCTGAAGGGTTCTGGCTGTGTATTCTCCAGAATCCAATACAAAGGATGGTCATGGACAACATTCCTTATCTACCCCAGGGACCTGGAAGGAGTGTGGGTTCACCCTTTCTTCCCATGATGGGACCTGTAACTCAAATTTATACTCTTTCATCCATATGTATTTGGTGAGTGGATCCATAATTTTAACACCTTATATTCATAAAAGGCTTTGCAGGCATTTGCAAGTGAGCTTGGTAATTAGTGAAAGTTTCTTAATTTCAAATCTAGTACTTTTGCCTTGCTGTCTGCCAAAAACAGTGCTGTCTGCCAAAAAAAAAAATAAAGTAACATAAAACTGGTGCAGTGGGTATTAGTAGAGAAAAACTAAGATCTCAGTTGTCCTATACCAACCTGGGACAACTTCTATTTTTTTACACTATGGTGAGGGGACAATTTGCAAAATATCACCTTAGAGTTATGTCCCAAATTCAATTTTTGTGAAAATGCAATTGGCAGAGTACTCTCATATAACTTCCTTCAAATACTGGACATTGAAAGATCAGGGCCGGCTGAGTGGCGCATTAGTTAAGACCTGGCTTGGGACGCCAGTTCTGAGCTTCAAGGCCCTGATTCGGGTCCCATATGAGGGCCAGTGACACTGTCCTCTACAGCTAAGATGGTGAACAACAGCTTCACCTGGGGCTGGGCTGCCAGGAGTCGCCGGCAATGGCATAGGCTGCAGCCCCTGCTGCAGTGGACTGCCATAAGCTACCTTGAGTGGCTGTCCAGAGGCAGGCGACCACTCTGCCTCTTTCAGAAAGAGCTCAATGATAATACCAACATGGGCCAGTGAAGTGACGTCCTCCACAACTAGACTGAAGAACAAAAGGACAGCAACTTGTCTGTTCCCCTTCCCCGAATTCCCCAACGCTGTTCCCCTCCCCCAATTACCCAATAAAATCTTTTTTAAAAAAAAAGAAAAAAGAAAAATCATGTGTCCTTGTGACCACAATAACCCTTCCAATTTTCTTTGGTCCCATGGGAGAACTCAAGTTGCTTGTTATTCTCTTTGAGGAAGCAAATGGTTAAATAGCAGAGAAAAGATAGAAATTATTTCAAGGGCTTGTAAATGTGGGATCCAACTTTTTCTCTTTTGGTGGCCTTTGAAATCAAGGCACCTGCTTAAGCACAAAAGTAATTGGCTTTCTCATTGGGGTCTGTCCATCAGGCCACGTGTTGGGTGTTCTTTCTGCTAAGTTTGAGGGGCTAGTGTTGCACCAATGGCATAAAAGAGACTTTGTTCCTGGGAAGCATCCAAAACAGAAATGCTGCTATAAAAGTATGTGTAATTAAACGTGTTTAGAAGAATCAGTTCCTCATTAAGGGTTTCCCTCAAAGGCTTTTTATAATCTTAAAGCTTGAGTCTAATCTCCAGTGTCAGCTGTAGAAGGGAGGAAGGCACGGATACACATTCACACACTAAGAAATGTGCTCTGGCTTCACTGATAAAGCATAGTAAGGATTTCACTGCATGATATAAATATATGCTCACCACAACCACCTCCTCCCACCTCCTAAATATGTAGACCCTGGAGATCAAAGCCAATATTTTGCAGCTATAAAAGCTGGAAGAAAATTCTTCAGCCATGGTTAGAATTATAATTGCTTATTTTCAAGCAGCCTAAAATGTCAATGGAAGCCCTGCCCTTTTAGCATTCCTTGTTATCCCCTCTTCAGCATTTACTGGATATGTAGCTGGCACTGTTTTAGGTGTAAGGATATAAAGATAGGCAAGACACATTCCTGTCCTCCAGGAACTCACAGACTCAAGTAGGGTTTCTCAAAGCATGTACCCATTGGCACTCGCATGGAACTAAGGATTCCTGGAAGGTCACTGCCAAACAATAGGCAGCAAGTCTAGTTTTCAGATTCTATGCAGAAACACTGAGTTAGAGCTTAATCAGAATCTCTAAGAATGGGCTCAGGAATCTTTATACACGTCCCCTTGCTGATTTCTTATGCACGCAAAAGTAATAGACACTCTAATTTCAAAACATTTGTAAATAATTTGTGTTTTTCATTCTGATAAATCATCAAATTCTAGGCTTTACGATGCAAACCATCTCTTAAGAGACACAGACAACCATCTCCATTCTACATTAGATCTTCATAGGGTGCTACGGAACCAAACTTCGCCAGTTGATTATGATAAACCTTCCTAGAGTCACCCCTTTCTCATATGAAATTTTATCATGTGGAATACACTTCCCATATTCCACAAGACTCACAACAAGCTCTGCTACCTTGTCTACCAATGGGGAACATCTTGTGTGGGTAAGAGTTAATAGCCTGTTGGAATCAGACATGGTTTGAATCCTAGCACTTTCACTTATTGCTTGTGAAACCATAGGCAAGTTACTAGGCCTCTGGCTTCTTCATCTGTAAAATGGAGATAATAATAGTACTTAGCTCATATTAATAGAATTATCAGGATTGGGTGAAATAATGCATAACAGAGAGCACATATAGTCTAGTCATGTTATTACTTGAGTTACCAAAGCCCTTGGTGGAACTCCTTTGGATTAATGTCTCAGAGCTAAAAAATCTCACAAAATTCACTAGGCCAGGACCGTTTCCGTGAAAGATACCTTAAAAACTATGAAACCCAGGCACCTATGTAAGTAGACAATGATGTACTTCTAAACTGTGTTGTGGAACCTGAAAATTATGAGATAGTATAATTTTTAATTGGGAGAGAAAGGGTAAACAAGAGCTGATATAAAAAACTAAACATTTTTATAAATTGAATTTATAAAACACACAGGTATACTGCACCTAAAGAAAGCCAGATATATAAAAATCCAAATATATGATATATGTCTTTATCAAAATATAGATATTTAGCTTCCTAAAATGTTTAATGTGCTATTTTATCCTTTAAAAAAAAAAAACCTTTAGGGCCAGCCTAGTGGTGCATTGGTTAAGAGCTGGCTTGGGACACCAGCTCTGAGCAGCAGGGCCTTGGCTCAGATCCTACATTAGGGCCAGTGACGCTGCACACTGGGCCCCAAAGGGCATCTACTATATAAGGCCACCCCAAGACTGGGGACATAGCAGATATACCTTATACATACAAACAGAGAGGCAGCCAAAAGGAGGAAATAAAGAAATACATCCCAAATGAAAAAACAGGAGATAACTCCAGAAAAAGAACTAAATAAAATTGAGGCCAAGCAACCTTCCAGAGACAGAGTTGAAAACAATGGTCATAAGGATGTTCAAGGAACTTAGTGAGAATTTTAACAAAGGGATAGCAAGCATGAAAAAAGACATAGAAACCATAAAAAAGAACCAATCAGAAGTGAAGAATACAATAACTGAAATGAATGTACTAGAAGTAATCACCAGCAGACTAGATGAAGCAGATTTCAATCAGCGATTTGGAAAACAAGGTAGCAGAAAACACCCAAACAGAACAGCAAAAAAAAAAAGAAGAAGAAAAGAAAAGAAAACATCAAAAAAAAAAATTTAGGAGACTTTAAGAGGCCTCTAGGACAAAGTCAAGTGTAACAACATTCACATCATAGGGGTGCCAGAAGGAGAAGAGAGAAAGCATGGAATTGAGAACCTATTTGAAAAATAAATAAATAGCCCAAAAACTTTTGTAACCTGGTAAAGGAAATGGACATATAAGTCCAGAAAGTGCAGAGAGTCCCAAACAAGATAAATCCAAACAGGCCCACACCAAGGCACATTATAATCAGAATGGCAAAGGTTAAAAACAAAGAGAGAATCCTAAAAGCAGCAAGAGAAAGGCAACTAGTAATTTATAAGGCAACTCCATTAGATTGTCAGCTGATTTCTCAACAGAAACATTGCTGGTCAGAAGGGATTTGTGCAAAATTTTAAACATAATGAAAAGCAAGGACCTACAACCAAGATTCTTCTACCCAGTGAAGCTATCATTTAAAATTGAAGGACAGATAAGGATCCCAGACAAGCAAAAGCTAAAGGAGTTCATCATTACCAAACCAGTATTACAAGGAATGTTAGAGTGGCTTTTTTATGATAAAAATTATGAATAATAAAATGGCAAAAGCTACATATCTAACAACAATTACTTTCAATGTAAATGGATTAAATGCTCCATTCAAAAGACATAGGAGGGCTGATGAATAAGAAAACAAAAACCTTATATATGCTGCCTATAAGAAACTCACTTCAGATTGAAAGACATACACAGACAAAAGAAAAGGGATGGAAAAAGATATTTCATGAAAATGGAAATGAAAAAAAACAATTAAAAAGCTGGAGTAGCAATACTTATACCAGACAAAATAGGTTTTAAAACAAAGGCTGTAACAAGAGACACAGTAATCCCACTTCAGGGTATTTATCTGGAGAAACCCAAATGCTAGTTCAAAGGGACATGTGCATTTATGTGTTCATTGCAGCATTGTTTACAATGACCAAGATGTGGAAGTAGCCTGGGTTTTTGTCAATGAAAGAGTAGGTGGTACATATATTCAATGGAATATTGCTCAGCCATAGATGGAAATGGGTTCTTGCCATCTGCGGAGGCATGGATGGACCTGGAAGGTATTGTGCTGAGTGAAGTATGTCAGGCAGACAAAGGCAGATGCAATGTGGTTTTGCTTATATGTGGAATCTAAAGACCAAAATAAACAAACAAAACAGAAACAAACACATAGATACAGAGAACATATTAATGGCTGCTGGATAGGAAGGGGTTCGGGGATGGGTGAAAAGGGGAAAGGGATTAGGAAGTACAAATTGGTTGTTACATAGTAATCATGGGAATGTAGGGCATAGCACAAGGAATATAGTCAATAATATTGTAATAACTATGTATGGTATCAGATGGGTACTAGATTTATTGGAGTGATAGATGAGAGGGGGTTGGGTGGCAGGGTGAAAAGGGTGAAGGGATTAAGAAGTAGAAACTGGTAGTTACCAAATAGTCATGGAGATGTAAAGTAAAGCACAGGAAATATAGTCAATAATATGGTAATAATTATGTGTAGTGCCAGGTGGGTACTAGACTAGTCAGGGGATCATTTCTTAAATTATATAAATCTCTAACCACTGTGCTGTACACCTGAAATTAATATAAAATAATATTGAATGTCAGTTGTAATTGAAAATTTTAAAAAGGGGGGAAAGGTGAAAGGTAATAAGAATTTCAAATTTCCAGGTATGCAACAAATAAGTCATGGGGCTGTAATGTACAACATGGGGAATACAGCCAATAATGTGATAATGTGGTACAGTGTTAGATGGTTGCTGGGCTTATCACGGTGATCACTTTTTTAGGTATATAAATGTTGAATAACTATGGTGTGCACCTGAAACTAATATAACATTGCATGTTAGCTATATTTTAATTAAATTCTTTTAAAAATTAAATAAAATAAATTGAAAAAATATTTTTAAAAATACAGGATATCCAGTTAAATTTAAATTTCAGAAAAACAAGAAATAACTTTTTGCTATAACTATATCCCAGTAATATTTAGCAACCCTAACTACAAAGCATAACTTTGTTTCACATAAGTTCATGACTTTAATTCACTATACTTAGTAAGCTTTATTTTAGGAAATGAAAAAATGATTAGAAATAAACTCATCACTAGTCAGGTAAATTAATAAAGTTGTAAGTGCTATAAGAAATTAATGAACCCAGACCAAGCACAGGGATCAAATTAAACCTGAACTTTTATTTAATGTTAAGCAAGTTAGAATGTCCCTGAATGCCTGGAGAAATTCCTGCTATAATCTGTACACGGTTAAGTGCTATGTGAGTACTAAAGAAATAAATGGAGGAAAAGTTAACTTAGGAGAAATTAGTTATTAAGATCAGGAGCCAAGGTTCATCCTGTAATCTGGGCTCAAGGTTCAAACTTGCTCTTTCACAATCAAGAACCACTGACTCTGAACTTCCTGCTGCCAAATAAGATGACCAGCCCCCCAGCACAGATTCTCTTTCATTCCCTCTAACCTGAAAACAGGTAAAATGCTTTTTCTTTGATTTATAATACTCACTGACGTGAAAAAGAAAAAAAAGAAAGAAAAAACCACACTTTGGAACCACCAAGTTTCCATGGTGAAAATTTAAGTAGTTCCTTAGAATTTTTTTAGTCTTTAATAAGCTTAGCATAGCAGTGGGCTAGGAGGCGAAAATCAAGAAAATTTCAGGACCTTTCATTATGCTTTATATATATTTTTAAATGCTTCTGCTGTTGATGTTAATGCTGGTACATTTTTAATTCTTCCCAAATTGGTGGGCCACAATAGTTAAGAGGCTATTCCACTGAGAATGAAAGTACTCCAGTGATCAAAGGAAAATTAGATAAGGAGGTGGCAAGTAGAACATTAAACTTGGAATTAGAAGACATGGGTTACAGCTCCACCCCAGCTGCTCACTGGCTGTGTGGCACCAGGCAAGTCAATTTCCCTCTTTGACCTCTTGTTTCCTCATCTGTAAAATAAAAGTTTCCTAAGGGCATTCTGTGGTCTGAAATGCTATGATTGTCACTCTAGTAATTTGAATTCAGATCTCTCATCTTTTACTGGCTGTAGTACTTTTAGTAAATCTCCCCCTTCCCTGTTTCTGGAAACCTGCTGTATGCATGACACCCCTGTACCCACCCAGACACACACAAACACAAACCTCCTTCGCCCCATTCTGAGGGCGAACTAGCGATCTTTAGAGACCACCTTGAAAAGAACTGTCACACAGCACGAGGGACTATTAGCAACATGGAGAAAGACAGAAAATAGCTTTATATGAAAACTGCTGATGGCTGAAAATCCTGCATTGGCAAACTACTGGAGGGAGTGTCAGAAAACCATGGCCTATGAAGAATTATAGGGGAACAGGGTTGACCAAAGACTTGGGGATACAAGATGGCTGCCTTCGTAATTCACGGGACCTGTGGCAGGTCTGCCACCATCCTACCTTTCCCTCCCAGCTCAGAAGAGAAGGCCAGCCACCTCTGAGACCACCTGGAGGTGCCTGAACTTTAGATACCACATGACAGCAGCACAATGCTGATATAACAGCCCTTGCTCAGAAAACGGAAGACAACAAAGCTACAGGGGCATGTGCGCGTGGGTTCCAAGGTGACTTGGAAAGATGGCTGTGTGCCCACAGACTTTTCTCCGTATGAGGTCTGTATTGTGTATAAACCATTTGCAAGGCCCAACGTTGCATGCCATTCTCCTTGCTTGTGAAGTTAAAAAAAAAAATTTTTCACTCTCTTCATCTCTCACTGTTGGCCTAGTCTGGGGCTATAGATTCCCAGCTGTCTGCAGCTATCATTCTGCTTGTTTACAAATTCAGCAGCTTTCAAATGAGGTTCCCTGGTGCCAGGGGTTCCCTTAAGGCCACTCCCAAAGCCCCCTCCAGAGCAAAGACTGTGCATCCATTCCCAGCCGTGCTGACAGATAGATGGCGGCTGGAGCACAAAAACAATGTGGAAGGCTGCACGGCCCCAGACAGTTTCAGAACTATGTCCCTGGTTGTTCTGCACATGGATTAAAATATGCTGTGGCCTGGGGACAACCCTACCAGGCAGAAATCGGATTCTCGAGCCCCAGCTCCGCCAATGTGTTTAATTTGCAGTCATGGAGTGTTACTTGCTTGCCATACCACCAAATCTCACTCGCTTGTCACTGTCCTGGAAATAAAAGTAGCAATAGTCTACAGGAGAAACAGGCCCGTTAAGTGTTTGTGTTCTGTGGTTGGTTTGTTTATCTTAGAGCAGTTTCCAGGGTGGATAAATGTGATAGAAAGATAAGAGTGGCCAGAGGAAAAAGAACAGGCTTTGGAACAAGCTGTGTGTGGGCTACAAATTTCTGCAGGTTACTAGTGATGGAACCTTGAATTACATGCTTTACTTTTATGTGCTTCAATTTCTGAGAGGATATAATAAGAATGCACATATAGGCAGTGATTCTCAACATGTGGTCCCCACAGCAGCAGCCCTAGTAGTATCTAGGAAGGTATTAGAATGTACATCCTCATCCCCTCCCCCAAACTATTGAGTAAGAACTCTAGGGGTAGGGCCCAGCAGTGTTAACAAGCTCTCCAGGTAATTCTGATGCAGTTTGAGAACCACCCATTTAAGGCCTCTAGCACAATGCTTGGCACACTATAAATGTTAATTTATCATTGTAGAAACTGAATTTCTGAAGGATTATTGATTTGGAGCCTAATATAATATATCAACGAAGCATATTGCTGAGGCCCAGCTAGAACCTCCAATTTCAGGAGTAGAAGAATTTCTTTGTGGTTCTGCACGTTCTCTTGTCAGTCTGTACTTGGGGTAAACCGAAATACCAGTCTGAAATACCAGTAAGTGTATAGCAGTACGGATGAAGATAACCTAAAGGAGCAACATTCCAGACCCTGCCCACTCTCATGCTCCCAGCTCCACCCAGCCACTCTCTGTGCCAAGTGTAGGAAGTGCTCCTGACATGACCTGCACTTCTGACGCAGCAAATGAGAAAATTCCAAGGCTTTTTGGGAAGCCTAAAGACCCTCAGGTGAGGCCTCCAATGCTTTCCATTTTTTGTTGGTTCGTTGGCTGGTTTTCTTTTTTGGCTGCAAGTAGAATAATTTCTTTTTATCCCTGGATGAAAACAATATCCATGTTGTTGTCATGGATGCCTGAAGTCCAAAGAATGCTACATGAAAACACCATGATAGATGACTCCAGTAAATTGTTCTCTGGGCTGTGAACTCAGCCTGTCATTCGTGGGAGATGACAGGAACTGGACCCTGAGTCACTGGCTGTGAACAGAAGGCTTCTTGACAAATTATCTCAGAGTGAGTGAAACGTGTCTATCCTGAAAAAGTCCACTGAGCTCTCCAGACGAGAGGCATCCAAGACTTTTCTTACTGGAGAAAAATTAGTCTGCTTTGGAAGTGACAAAGGTGAACCATCTCACATGACAAATATGAAAGAGTTGAGTACCAGGCAGGAGGACGTGGCTCGTCACAGGCTTTGGGCCACTGACGACAGATATCAAATCCAGAAGTGGCCTGGAAACATGAGCCAGGAATCATCACCAAATAGTAAGAGGACCCAAACAACCTGTTTCATATGAATTGAATAAATAAACATCAATCATCCATTCATTAAACAAATATTTATTGAGCACTCACTACACCTTAGGCCTGTGCTCTGCCCTGGGAACACAAGTAAAACTGGAAAGATGCAATCAAGGGCAATGACAAGGAAAATGAGGGAAAGCCTCCTAGAGGAATCGAGGCCAAAGCCGAGGTCTGCAGGATCAAGGCCCTTAACCAGACAAACTGGCAGACGCACGGAAAGAAAGAGTCCTCCCTCAGGGTTGGCATTGAAGGAAAAAGAGCCAGACACCTCAGGGATGAGCTGAGAGAACTGAATCCACGTGAAGCTGAGGGGCCAAGTAAGAGGGTGAAAGGATCAGGGAGCGGGGGTGAAGGGCCTCCTGGGCGTGCTCAGGCTGGAAACGCACACAAGGGCTCTGGGAAGCTGACGGAGGTTTGTAAGCAGGGAGCTAGCTCACAGGATGGCACGGGGTTACACGCACAGGCTGTGGGTTCAGAACTGCCACACAGCCTCAGTTCTATCGCTTTTTAGCTTACGTCCTTGAGCAAGTTTCTGAACTGCTCTATGCTTTAATTCTCTTGTCTACAAAGTGAGGGTTTTGTTATCTTAGAGGGTTGTAATAAGGAATAAGTGAGATAAATGTATATAAAATGCTTAGCACAGCTTGGGGAGATAGTAAACTCTCAATAAGTATTAGCTGCTATTATTGTTATTATTATTAATGTAACAGGGTAAAGATTATTAACTTGGAGTTGTCACAGCCTTTGCCCCTCCCTCTGTCAACCTCCCCACCCCCCAGCCTTCTATCTCAAAGAGAGTCCTGCAAATTCCCCTCTCTTCCCACCTCTCCCCTCCCCCTTCTTTCTCCTTTCTGAGAATGGAGGAGTCTCGCTCTCTGGGACTGTAGATATACAAGTCATCCAGTCTCTCCTAAATGACAGGGCTTGGACCCTGGGTCAAATGGTGTGGGAGGAAGGCTTCTTGAGAAATCATCTCCAAAATGTGTGAAATTTGTCTATCCTGAAAAAGAGAAGATAGCAAGTTCCCCCAACAAGCGATAAGAGATCTTTTTCAGTGTGGGGGGAAATAATTGGTCTGCTTTGGTGGAGAAAAAGGGATGGAGGAGAGAGGAGGAGAGACGAGCGATGAGGTGCTCAGGGTGGGAGACAAGTCCGGGGGAACCTGGGACGTGCTGAAGAGCAGCTGTGGGTAAACGGAAAGTGGGTGGGAGAGGAGCAGGAATTCAATTAAGAGTTTCATTTGGACCCCCTTTTAAGGTTTTTTCTAAAGCCACAAGAATAAAATCCCCATTTAATTAGGCTGGCTCTTGTCCTGTGTTTCTTTCAAGTTGACTCTGTGGAGATGGAGCCGTACAGCCTCCTTTGCCAGGATTTAGTGGAGTTATAGTATTAATGTTGAAAAGGGGACATAAATACCTACCTCCAGGGCTATTCTCAGGATTAAATGCAGTAAGGCGTGTTGTATCCACTAGCTTTTGCTAGATTATGCTGCAAAACACCCCCAAATCTCAGTGGCTTATAACAACAAAGGTTTGTTTCTCACTCCTGTTATGTTCTCTGTGGTTTGGCCGCATGTCTTTATTCTGGGAACCAGACGGCCAGATCCGCCCTAAATGTGCCCAGCAGGACTGGGGCAGAGGGAAGAAAGACAGACCCCGCGAGGGCTCTCAGAGGTTCTGCACAGAAGCCTGTCACGTCCAATCTTGTTCCAGTGGCCAAACTAGTCATATGTGTTATTATCAGGGTGGGAAGTGTGACTGTCCCACCGGGAGGGACAGCAAGCACTTAGCAACAAGAGCAGAATCTGATGAAGTGCTTCTGGACATTGCCTGGCACACACAAATCCCTCAATAAATTATAAAAATCATTGATACCAATCTCTAAAATAGGTGAATAATATACCAGCCTCACAAGGGAGTTTCAGGATCAAGGCAGGTAATAATACCACAGAGCTTGGCTAAGTTGCTCGACAAATGGCATCTATTGAATTTCTAAGGGGACAGGACACCCTGAGGCCAGGAAAGAGAGACAGAGGGGCAGTTAAAGAAGGCCATGGCAAGGGAGCAAGTGGTGACCTGAAGCTATAAAGGATCTCTGGGGCCCCAATGGGAAAGGATGTTCCTGTCTTAGGGGGTCAGAAACCAGAGCAGGACCCTGGAGGGTCAAGGGCTGCATGGGGGCAGGAAATACTAATCACTCTCCTGCCAGAGGGGACAACCTAAAGCCCACACGCAGAACAACAGAGAGCTCACTATTTGTCCAGCTTTTCTAGGCCTCAGAGACCAGGCCATGGGCTGTAACAGGAAGCTGGGGAATGCCTGTGTCAGAGGAGGGTTGGCACTGCACCCGTTTCCTGTTCTGGGGCACCTCAGCTCACACCAGTCACTAGAGAGGGAACTCTGGGCCTTCTGAACACCTGGCCACTCTCCACCCTGGCAAGCAAGGCTGCATGCCCAGCCATCAAGGTGCAACCAGGTCGGAAGGGAGGTTAGGGCCACAGGCCTTCAATAAAAATATATTTAGAGCAAATGTTTTGGAGAGGTGCCTCCCAATCCCTTTAATTCCTGTCTCTATCATCCCTACCACATGGCTCACAGCAAGATGTCTTTATCCCTCCCCAAGCTGTCCTTCCCACCTGCCTCCTCGCTCATTCAATCAACTAGTGTTTACTGGGAGCCCTCCATGTGGCAGGCTGTTGTAGCACCAGGGACAAAGCAGTGAACACACGCTGCCTCTGCTCCAGTGCTCACACTCCAGTTCATGCTCCAGCTCACACTCCAGCTCATGCTCCAGGGCTCATGCTCCAGTGCTCACACTCCAGTGCTCAAAACACCAGTACAGGAGAAAGACAAGCGCTAAGAGGAAGAGTGAAAGCATTTTCTGTGTTGGTGGATGGTGAGTGCTAAGAAGTGTAGGGATGAGGTACAATTTTAAAGTGTAGCACAGAAGGCCTCTTTCAAGAAGTAGAATGAAGACCTAAAAATGCTGAGGGAAAGATGTTTAGTCAGGGGAACCAGCAAGCCCAAGGGTGAGCTTTATGTTTTAGGAAAAATAACAGAGCCTGGGTGGCTGCAGCAGAGGTGGGGGCAGCAGGAGTATTCAAGTCTTCCTTCCTCCCCCAGTTGACTCTCCCCTTCTCTTAGGACTACAGGTTAGAGAAGCAGCCATCAAACTCACTCTCTGTGATTCCGTTTCAGTCACACTGATGCTCTGTTTCCTAGAGCCATGCAACCAAACTCCTCTGAAATATCTGCAGATGACCTAGCTAGAGGCTCAGCAGGAACCTGAGTTTCTGACTGTGGGCCTGGGAGTCTGGGGGCCTTGGAATCAGACAGACTTGAGTTTATATCCCAGTTCTGCTCCACTCATCAACTTTGGTAAGCTGTGGGTGACCCACCCATAGCAACACAGCCCACCCAGAGGTCATCTGTAGGTGGACCCAGGACAAGCTAACAGCTTCTTGCCCTCTGCCTGGGGGGATGTTTGGCCCCAAGAATGCTCCTGGTCCTCTCCAGGACAGAGTGGAAGTGCTGCAGAGCAACCCTCAAGCCCCTCTGCCCTCAGTGGTCTGTTCTGCAGTCTCAGCGGTCCCTCAGCAGGATGAATCCCATGTCCCTGCACTGTAGGGGTCATGAACATGCCTGACTCACTTGCCCCATTCCCCAGTTCATGTCTTGATCCCTCCCAAATAAGCCCCCTGTAGGAATTGGCTTTGGGGGGAACCCAAATTAAGCCACCGGCCATGTAAACCTGGGTAAATGATGTGAGTCTGTTTCTCTGAGCCTGTTTTTCCATCTGTATAATGGAGAATATACAGAGTAATGAAGAGTAAATGGGCAGCGAGGAGTAATGAATAAGGAAGAGCAAACTAGCGAAATTGTAAGGCCGCTAGCCTTGTGCCTGGTACAGACCAGGCAGGCAATAAGGACTCTGAAGAGTCACTGAGATCATGTATGAGAAATTGCCCTGCAAACTATAGGTGTCTCTGCAAATGCACACAGGCCACATTACATGAGGTTAAGAACATGTCCTCCATGATCAGAACAACTGGGTTGGTTTCCTCACTCTGCCTCCTACCATCCATGTGACCTGGGGCAGCTTACTTCATGTCTCTGTGCCTCGGTTTCCTAATCTGTTAAATAAAAGTCATAATTCCACCAATTCCATAGGGTTGTTGTGAGGATTAAATGAGTTAATATATGTAGTGCACCTAGAGCTGTCTTACCCCATAATAAGAGCCACATGAGTGTCTGTTAGGTTATTTTTGTGATTGTTATTATATTATCACATTATTTTTATGCTGTACTGAAAATGCAACAGTCTTTTACCTACCACTCTTGGTGCATCTCTCTAGCTGCCCACTCCAAAGACTCAGCAGGTTTAGTTTGTCATCCTAAGGGGTTTTTTCTATTACATAAATAATTCATGAATATGTTCCAATTGAAATAGTTAAGCAGCATATAGAACAAAACATAAAATTCCCTTCAAAACTCACCCCCATTCCCCTCCCACAGTCAACAGTGTGGGGCCCTCACCCAGTTCCCTGTTATGCAGTCATGTATATATATACACTTTTCTCTACAGAAGTAGTATCATACTAAACTTGCATCCAAATTGTTATGCAATATGCTTATTTATCTTTAAATATATTCTGGAGATTTTTCTATGATATACAATAAGTCTACTTAATTTTTTTTATTTTTCAGAATAGATCTAGATATACCCTAATATGGTTTAACAATTCCCATATTGATAGATATTCACATGGTTTCCAGTCTCCCCCTTTGAAGGCCACACTACAATCAGCATCTTTGTGCATGCATCTTCACATGGGCAGACGAATATTTCTTAGGATAGATTCCAGGAAGTGGATTTGCTGTGTCAAATGGTGTATGAATTTTTTATTTTGCTAAATACTGTCAAATTGCCTTCTAATTTACACTCCTATCAGCTTTGAGGAAAGGTTTTCTTTTGTTTTGTTCATTTGTTTTTATTTTCAAAAACTACAGAAGAGGTTTTCTTAGGCAATTGGTCTCAACAGAGGAGAGCATCATGTTTTTCCCTGACAACTGGAAACAGCTACAAATGCTGTGCCTTTTCTTTTTGAAAATCTAACATCTTGGCTACATAACTCCTCTTCCAACCTTCCATCCCCCTCCCCTCCACATTGCACGCGCGTTCGCGCGCGCACGCACACACACACACACACACACACACACACACACACACACACACACACAAACAACACACACAGCAACTATAATGAGGAGAAAAATGATCTCCTCCCAAAATGTTGCTGATTTGATTTGGAACAGTATCTGCACCAAGGTATAAAAAATTGAGCTTCCTCCACTGTAGTCACTATGGAGTTTGCTTTTCTGAGTAGGGTTACTACTACCCACCACACCGGTTTCCTTTTATTGTTGGAAGGACGTCTTGATGGCTACAGAATGACATTTCCCAGACTGCATTGCAGATTGGGTGGCCAATGAGCTGTAAGTAGAAGTTGATGGGTGGAGCTTCTGAAAAAGACTGTAATGGAGGCCAGCTTACCTGGAAAGTCAGGTAAGCCGCTTGTCCCTCTCTTCTTGAATTGGGGGTAATTTTGAAACATGTTCAACCATTCCAATGGACATCAGCCTTAGCATTAAGCAAAGTCCTGGAAGATCCTGCTAGGCTTGTATTAACTCTTTAGTTGTTGGATCTTGGGGATGATCTGGGGATGCTAAGAGTCAGTGGTCATTTGCCCACTCATTCAGAAATATGTTGACATTTTAACAGCTAATTGGTCATACCTATAATGTCTGAGCAAATATCAGCCCTGCCTGAAGTGAAGATGTGATGGCTGGAGCTCCAACTGTCATATGAGACCATAAGGCAATCCTCAGTATGGAAGCCAGGCACTAAAAATGATGGACAAGACAGAGTTTTGGCCTCTAACGAATGCAGAGCCACCATATCTGCCAGCGACATTTCTTTTACAGAAAGTCACTCAGCTTAAACCCAATCAGTTGCTGGCATTCCTTCTCTCATATTTTGGTCCATTATGACTTAAAAAACTCAAGTCCAAACTTTCTGTGGCCAAAAGAGCAACCTTCATTCTATAAACTTAAAACTGCTCTGAGGGATCCCCTAAAGAACCCCCACCCATGGCCTTCTCTAAACAAACTTCCCAATTACCATTTCCCCTGTTATACTTAACATGAGATCTTTACACAATCCTCCAGACATGGCATGACACTTCTTGTTCAGGACACTGTTACTATTCATCCAAATAAAAATTAGATTAATTTGGGACATAGCCACACCAATCTGTGGGCTCCAGGATCCCAGTCCTGATTCCTATTGGGCAGCTAATCTCCCAAATGCATTTTGTAATTCCTTTCCAGATACGGTTCAGAAATTCAAAGGCATCCAAGTCTGAAGTTAACACCTGTTATATAACAGGACATAGAAAGGTATCTATAGGGATGTTCAGTTAAGTCTTGTTTATAAAACTGGAAAATATGTCCCACAATAGAGAATTAAAGAAATTATGGTAAATCCATACAATGACTACTAAATAGTTATTTAACAACCATGATATAGAGGAGATCCAAGATGGCGAAGTAGATAAACATTGTGCCTGAGTTCTTCCGTGAACACATTAAAATTACAACTAATCTATAAAACAATCAACCTGGAGAACTATCTGAAGTCTAGCGAAACAGAAGTCCTATAACTAAAAATATAAGGAAGAAGCAATGTCAAAACTGATAGGAGGGACAGAGACTTGGAATGGACCTCACACCTGCATGTGGCAGTTGCAAATCAGGAGGGATATCTCAGCAGCCTTGATTCCCCACCCCACCCCCAAGAGGAGCAAAGGACCCCAGCGCCTCACACCAGGCTCCCCATCCCAGAGTACTGGTGAGAAGAAGAGGAGCTCCCACAAAATCTGCTATGAAAAACAGTAGGGATTCCAACTGTTCAGGTTGGGCTGGAAGGATGCAGGAAACACAGATGTCTCCTTACAGAGCCCGAGCACAGGCTTACTTAATCACAGGCACTCACCTTGGGCTCCAGAAGAAGGATGGTAACTCAGGGGGCCTCAAAGGCATACTGGGGGGCAGACTGAGGTGTGTGACTGAGGAGAAGGGCTGGAGGACAGTCAGCATTTTCCAGGTGAGGGGTCCACCTTCCAGGCAGCCTGCAGGTGGGCGCCATGTTTCCTATGTTGAGCCCACCCCCTCCAAGCAAACCTGAATCTGATTGGCTTGGTGAGCTCAGCTGCTCTGCCCTGATGACTCCCTGGGACCACACTCCATGCATCTCCCCCAACACTGGAGGCACTTTCTCTAAGAGCAGCCAGCCCGGCCCCGATTGCACTCTTTCTTGGAAAACTATCAGAGTCAGGCAGGCCCCACACAGCCGGCGACGAGCCTCAGTGTGCTCTGAGCCTTTTGCTAAGTCACTCGATGCACCAAACCAGAAATTGCATTAGTCTGATAATCACAATTCTTCCCACTATAGTGACTCCCTGAGACTCTGCCTCACCCAACTCAAGTATCACATAAGGCTTTATCAGTGGCTGAACCTAAAAGGAGCCAGCAGGCCTTGGGGTGTCCTGGCTTTTTGCTGAGAAACCCCAGGCCCAGTACTGGTGGCAGCCATCATCTGTTCACAGTGTGGCCTCTCCCACATGCCTGCAAGTCCAGCACAGGCAGCAAACAACTGCAGATCACTTTGTAGCTCCTACCAGGTGGCCCCCAGCTGGTCACAGGCAGTGGCTGACCTGGTCCTGCACTGAAGCCCCTCCCAAGAGGCTCCAGAACCAACATACTTGGAGATTGGCTTCAGACCACAGCAGAGCACCGCCCAATGAGCCCCACAAGCAGCACATAAAAAGGGCAGTCTCAACAGGCACCAGAGCCCACTAGGGTGAATCCCTCTCAGTGGGGTAAGCCTCTCGCATAGCAGCCCATAAGCTGTGGACATGGCCAAACCTCACAGCCAGTCAGCCTAAGGCTCAATCCCACCTACTGACACACCAAGAGCAATCAAATATAACAAGAGAGAACACACAGCCCACACAAGGGTCATTCCTGGAGTACCTGGAGCAGGTAACCAGGGAGACTGTGCCACTGGACCCCACAGGACACCTACTACATAAGGTCATCTGGCCAAGACTGGGAGACATACTAAATCTATCTAATACATAGAAACAGAGAGGCAGCCAAAATGAGGAAACACAGAAATACATCTCAAAACTCCAGAAACAGAATTACACAAAATGGAGGCAAGCAACTTACCAGAGACAGAATTCAAAACAATGGTTATAAGGATGCTCAAGAAACTCAGTGAGAACTTCAACAAAGAGATAGTAAACATAAAAAAGGACATAGAAACCATAAAAAAGAACCAGTCAGAAGTGAAGAATACAATAACTGAAATGAAAAATGCACTAGATGGAATCACCAGCAGACTAGATGAAGCAGAGGATCAAATCAGCAATTTATAAGACAAGGTAGCAGAAAATACCCAATCAAAACAGCAAAAAGAAAAAAAAATCCAAAAAAATGAAGATAGTTTAAGGGACATTTAGGACAACATCAAGTGTAACAACATTTGCATCATAGGGGTACCAGAAAGAGAAGAGAAAAAGCAAAGGATTGAGAGCATATTTGAAGAAATAATGACTGAAAACTTTCCTAACCTGGAGCAGGAAATACAAGTTCAGGAAGTGCAGAAAGTCCCAAACGAGATGAGCCCAAAACAGGCAAGCATCAAGACACATTATAATTAGAATGGCAAAGTTTAAAGACAAAGAAAGAATCCTAAAAGGAGCTAGAGAAAGGGAAATAGTAACTTATAAGAGGGCTCCCATAATATTGTTTGCTGATTTCTCAACAGAAACTTTGCAGGCCAGAAGGGACTGGCACAAAATATTCAACATGGTGAAAAGCAAGGCCCTACAACCAAGATTAACCTAACCAGCAAAACTATCATTTAGAATTAAAGTACACATAGAGTTTCTTAGACAAGTAAAAGCTAAAGGAGTTCATCACCACCAAACCTGTCTTACAAGGAATGTTAGAAGGTCTTCTTTAAGATGGGGGGTGGGGGGAAGGGGGAAATCAAAATTATGAATAAAATGGCAATAGCCACATAATATCAACAATTACTTTCAATGTAAATGGATTAAATGCACCAATGAAAAGACATAGGGTGGCTGAATGGATAAGAAAACAAAACCCTTACATACGCTGCCTACAAGAGAATTGCTTCAGATTGAAAGACACAGACAGAAAGTAAAGGGATGGAAAAAGATATATAATGAAAATGGAAACAAAAACAACAACAACAACAAAAGATGGAGTAGCAATACTTACACCAGACAAAATAGACTTTAAAACAAAGGCAAAACTAGACACAAAAAAAGGACTCAGTAATCCCACTTTTGGGTATTTATCTGAAGAAACCCAAAATACTACTTCAAGGGGACGTGTGCATCCATATGTTCACTGCAACATTGTTTACAATGGCCAAGATGTGGAGGCAGCCTGGGTGTCTGTTGATGGAAGAATAGATAAAGAGTAGGTGGTATATATATACAATGGAATATTGCTCGGCCATGGAAGGGAATAAGTTCTTGCCATCTGTGGCGGCATGGGTGGACCTGGAGGGTACTGTGCTGAGTGGAGTGTAAGACAGAGAAAGACATGTGCAATGTGATTTCACTTTTAAAGATCAAAATTAAACAAAACAGATACAAGCTCGTAGATACAGAGAACATTTTGATGGTTGCCAGATGGGAGGGGGGTTGAGGGTGAGTTAAAAAGGAGAAGGGATTAAGAAGTACAAATTGATTGTTACAAGTAATCATGGGGATGTAGGGTATAGCATAAGGAATATAGTCAATAATATTGTAATAACTATGTATGGTGTCAGATAGGTACTAGATTTGTTGGGGTGATAGATGGGAGGGGGCAGAGTGAAAAAGATGAAGGGATTAAGTAGAAACTGGTAGTTACAAAATAGTCATGGGTATGTAAAGTAAAGCACAGGGAATATAGTCAGTAATATGGTAATAACTATGTATAGTGCCAGGTGGAGACTAGACTAATCAGGGGTATCATTTCTTAAATTTTATATAAATGTCTAACCACTATGCTATACACCAGAAATTAATGTAAAATAATATTGAATGTCAACTGTAATTGAAAAATTAAAAAGAGGAGAAAATGAAGGGGAATAATAGGTCCAAATTTCCAGGTATAAAACAAATAAGTCATGGGGATGTAATGTACAGCATAAGGAATATAGTCAATAATATTGAGATAGCATGGTACAGTGTCAGATGGTTGGTGGACTTATGGTGATCACTTCTTTAGGTATATAAATACTGAATAACTGTGATGTACACTTGAAACTGATATAATATTGTATGTTAGCTATATTTTAATAAAAATCTTTGAAACATAAAAACCATGATATAGAAACTTGTCAGCAGTGTT
>NW_017731515.1:2761805-2768215 GCF_001890085.2 Hipposideros armiger
TTCATTTATTCTTTCGTGCAATGAATATTTATGGGGCATCCACCACATGCCTGACCACAACAGATGAAAATGCCTGCTCTATTTAGTGGGATTTAGACTATAATGGACAGGACCCAAGCAAAGAATAATGAACAAATGAACAAACACCTGAGGAGGTTGGAGACAGAGACATCCAGATACGTGGAGAAAGGGAGGGTCAGGAAAAACAGAACGGCCTGAGCAATGGCTCTGAAGCTAGAAGGCACCTGCCAAGTTCAGAAGACAGTACAAGGCACTGGACAGTCTGGCTGGATGAGTAAGAAGGGAGAGTGGGAGGACTCAACTCAGGACAGGACCGGTACTGGGGGGATGGAAGTAAAGCACTTGCCCCAAATGCAAAAGTAAGGGCTGCCCCAATGCTCATTAATCAAGATGAGTTATATTTTAATAAAGTATTTTTAAAAACCAAAGTAATGCAAAAAATATCCATGATAAACAAAATACAGATATTTTAAATGCAGACAGGATCAGTATGAGTGATTTTCCCTGTTGCCTCAGGTTCAAACATGGCTCAGCCCAGGCACTGGTGCTATTGATCCTGCCTTTATTTAAAATGCTGATAATGTGCTCAACGTAAATTTTTTTTGGTTGTTTAATTTATTGAACTAACCAATTAATCAAATTAATTTGATCATTTAATTTAATCAATTAAACCCAAATGATTTAGATTTTTTAATTAATTCATTAAAACTTTATTCATCTTGATAAATGAGCTGTTTAGCACCCCCTTAAATGATGTGCCTGGCAAAAATTCTTCACTTGTCCTACCCCAGTGCTGGCCCCCTGTCAGAGAGGAGCAGTGTAGCCATTCAGGCCACTGTATTTGTGAAATATGACCTCACCTGTACCTGTCCCCTATATATTTTCCATCCCCTGAGCTCCAGTCATTGTGATGCTGTGGCCTCCATCCTTGTTTCTAAAACTCCCCCTCCCCCACCACCACCCACCAAATCAAGAAGCTCCTTCATCTGTGAGGCAGCTGAGCAGTAGAATTTATAACAAAATGTGATTGCTGGCACTACACAGATAGGTGAAGAAAAGCACAGACTTCTAATTGCATTGGACAGGAGTTGCTAAGCATTTCCTGTATGCCAGTTACCAAACATGACAATGAGCAAGAAACCCATGGAGTCTAGGCTTCCAGACCCTTCATACCCTAGCAGTTCTCACATAAGAAAATGGACCCCAGAGATCGATGGCAGCCTCAGGGTCACAAAGTCAGGCTAACCACTGGCCATGAAAATGTTGTTCAGCAGGACAGATGTCGGTAGCAACCTGATTGTACTGCTTAGAAGCTGGGGCATCTTGAATAATTTATATACTCATTTGAAACCTGTTTCCTGGTCTGTAAAGTGGAAATACCCACACCCACTTCACAGGGCTATTGTGAGGAACCCAGTATTATTGTAAGATGTGTGATGTACCTGATAAGGGTATATCTGCTAGGATTCTTAAGGCAGCACCGGAGAGCTTTCTCTTTCTACCCTGACCAACATTGACACCTCTTTCTGTCACCAAGTGTGAATAAGAGTTGGTAAAAAAATGCCAGGCTTCTCCAGCAGCTCCCAGTTTCTATAGGGAGGCAGACAGCAGCAGATGTAAGGACCCTGCTGGCCAGGACAACCAGAGAAGGATTGAGATGCTGCCAGCACCGCTCTCAGGTTTGCGAATTAACTGTCACATCTCAGCTCTCACCAGCTCGCGGCTGTGACAGACAGGTTCATGTGTGTGTGTGTGTGTGTGTGTGTGTGTGTGTGTGTGTGTGTGTGCAACACCCTCTTCCTTGCCACCCCAACTTTAACACTTTCAGCTGAAAAATCTCATGCTACACAGAAGAGCAGCTTTCAAGTCAATGGAGGAATTTGTGAGTAGCAGGTCTTCTTAGCAGAATAGTGAGCAAAGCTGCACCCACTTCTTTAACCTGGTTGTTGGCTGAAGCACAGAATCTGCAGCAAGACTTCTTTTTGTAAAGCAGGGAGGACCAAAGGACCTCCAACCTGAGTGGTTCAGATGGGCAGAATCCAGTTCTTGTGTACAGAGCCCAAGCCACCTGCCCATTATACAATATTCAGCTTTCTGTGGTTCCAGCTCAGAATTTTAGACCAGCAAGAGAAGACCAGAGCCCCTGTGTGGTGCTTTGGAGAAACAAGGACACAGAGAGAAATGGGAGTTCAGAGCCAGAAGTACATCCAAGGACAGCTAACCCAGTCGGTCATTTTCAAAGGTACATTTTAGCAGGGGAAATAGCTTTATCTCAAATATAATCACATCTATCAACTCAACATGTATTTTTTTTAATAAAAAGAAAAAGACACTCTTCTGTGTTTCTCGACAGGGATGCTATCAAAAATTTGGGCAGAAGCCTTCATTTTGTGACAGTCCTGGAGGTAGTAGGATATTGAACATCCCTGGCCGTCATCTCTAGATATTAGTGGTTCCCTCCACCACAAGTGACTGAAACTAAAAAAGCTACCCCACTCTTCCAAATGCCCTATGCAGGTACAACTCCCGCTTGAGAATTCATCTAATTGGGGTTGCAGAATTGGGTTTCCTGGGCGGATGCAGCTGTTGATCCTGAGATGAAACCCCTGAACCTAGGCTATGCAGAGCAGCCCTTGAAAACCACAGCAACCCTTTGATAATACCTACGTTCTCACTGTGTTTCCAGAAGTCAGCCACCTAGCCTCTTTGGGCCTCAATTTCTTCTTCTGCAAAATGGGGATAATAATCCCTACCTATTTCTCAGGGCTTTTGTGGAAACTAAATGAGGCATTGCACACAAGCTTGCTTTGTAAACTCTCAAGCACTCTGCTGATGATGCATGGCATCACTCATCATACTACTCTCCTGAGTATTTAAATACACTGTTATCCTAGTCTTTTGAAAAGACTTACCATGGAAACAAAATAATAAAAGCAAAAAGCTCAATCATAAGGCTTCTACTGCAACCTGCTTCTATTCACATCCCTTGCACACACAGCCCTTGGAGATGATGGTTGCACTCTCTGCTCCCACCTACTTTCACTTTTGTAAGCTGCCAAGTCAATCTACCAGCCCCCGCCTGCAACAAAGGCTCAGCCAACAAGCCTTGAAAGCCCACAACCTAGAGAAAACCCGCTTAGCTGACCTCAACTGCTTTCTTCATTACCCCAACTGGTGTGCATAACTTGAAAATATATCCAGAAAAAATTATGAACACACAACTCCCCCAACTTCACACCTATAACCAGATTGAGATGTCACCATGTTGTTTTCAGAGTTTTGATAAATTGGAACCTAGTTCAAAAAAAAAAGTTGAGATTTTCCTTGAATAAGGAAACAAGATGGCATCAGGTCACTGAGGCCTTCCCATCGCCCCCTCCCCCCTACCCCCACCNCCAAAATTCTTTGTAGTGGTTATCTCTAAATTCATAGGTGGTTTTATATTTTCTCCTCTGTGGCTACATATATATTTCAAATTTTTTACAATAATGAACACTTTATATTCAGAGAAAACAATCCTAATGTCTATCTGTTGCTATCATTACCTATACCTATCCATCTATAGGTATGTTCTTAATAACTTGGAAACAGGTAAAGGATGAGCTAATAAGAAAACTCCAGTCTGGAGCTCCAAGTTCATGGGTGACTCTTAAACTCATTGTTCAAACCAAAGCTGTCTCAGTTTTGGAAACCATACCTTGTTGGACTTCCCTGGTATTTCCTAAGTTTTGTCATATACCCAGTGATGTGCCCCACCGGACAAGCTGTCCAATTCTTCATAGAACAAAGCCTAGCAAAGGTCACTTGGTGGCCTTCCCCACCTCTGACAGTTGGTGGCCAGAGCAGGAGTGGCTCTTCTGCCTCCCGCTCTCTCCCTCATCCATTCAGCTCATCCTTCCCTCCCACTGACTTGGCACCTCTCTCCACCTCTGCTCCAGATCCCTGCACTCCCCTCCTCAGGGAGAATGTGTCCTGCCAGCTCTTGCCCCATTAAATGAGGAAAGGGAACTGTCTCTGCCTCTGCCTCATCCTGAGATGTTTGCTCATGAAACCAACAAGCCCCTTGGGCCTCAGACGAAGGCTTCTTCAGCCCAGCCCTGAACCAGCCTCCACTCAGAGGCAGCAATGATGCAGCCTCCACTGTCTCAGCAGCTCTCTTGAGTTGAGCATCCAGCTCTGAGGGTCAGCCCTGTCTCCTCCTGTCCCATTTGGCTCTCCTGGAGGGTGAAACCAAGCAGCATCTTGTGATGCACGTCGAAGGAGACAAGAACGATGAGGATCTGCCTGTCGGTTCTGAAGCTTTAGCGGAGCATCTTGTCTCCAGGCAGCCTGTTTCTCCAGCAGGGAAAGAGTGGGCCCAGACCTCCTCACCTGTCAGTCCACCATGTTGACTCTCTGACCCTCTTTCCCACCTCACCTTCATTAGGATTCAGAGAAACCAAAACTTCCCCTCACCACAGAATGCTGTTGCTCTGATATTGTTATGAGCTGAATTGTGTCCCCCAAGATTCATATGCTGAACTCCTAATCCCTAGTACATCACAATGTGACTGTATTTGAAGATAGGGCTTTTGGAGAGGTAATTAAGGAAAAAGAAAAATAATTTTATAGATATAACTACATTACAGAAAATTTGGAGAACAGAGAGGAAATTATACCCAAAATACAAACACCATAGTACAATAAAATGTCATTTTGTTTAAAAAAATACTAATAAAAAGCAGAAATTAAGGTAAAATGAGGTCTTTAAGGTAAACCCTAACCCAATCATATTGGTGTCCTTATAACAGCGGTTCTCAACCTTCCTAATGCCGCGACCCCTTAATACAGTTCCTCATGTTGTGGTGACCCCCAACCATAAAATTATTTTCGTTGCTACTCTATAACTGTAATTTTGCTATTGTTATGAATCATAATGTAAATATCTTTTTGTTTTCCGATGGTCTTAGGCGACCCTTGTGAAAGGGTCATTCAACCCCCAAAGGGGTTGCGACCCACAGGTTGAGAACCGCTGGAGTAGAAGATACACTGCAGCCTCCGGATGATGGGTGTCTGTAATTAGGGACAATGCTCAAACAAACAGCAAGCTGCCTTGTCTTCATCTAGGAGCATTGAAGGTCTACTTTACTTACAGTTCAGCTTTCTCCAAGGTAGTGTTGTAACTTTTTGCCTACAGTTCTTCTTCGTAATCAATCTCATTCCTAAGTGTTGTCCATTTTAATGGCCCTGGGTCAGCAGCCTGCCAAAAACAAAACAAAAAAAGAGAAGAAAAAAAAGAAGGAGGGGAAAACAAAAACAATGGCTCAGGATACTTTTGATTCCATGGATTAGTCAGAAACTATTAACACAGATTAGTCATGTCCCAACTTGCCCCCTCGGAACTCTGGAATGAAGCAAATCCCCTTGTGGGATCTAGCAGAGCACATTAATCCTAATAAGACAAAGCTGCTGTTCTAGTAATTCATCTCAAGACAACTTTCCTGGAAAGTTCTACTTTCCCCATGAGAAAGTGTTGCGTCATTAAGATGCTTGCTTGAAAGTATGGAGATTTTCGATGTTCAGGTACTGTGTCACTGACTTTCCAGTCTGTCATTGCTTGCCTTGTGGGCTCACAGGACAGGGTTGGGCGGAGAGTGGAGTGTGGGGACCAGACAGGTTTTTGGTCCTTCCTGGGTCTCCTTCCCCTCTTGAAAGTGGAAATGATGGTACCTGCCCAGAAACTCTGCCAGGGTTGATGAGATCATATGTGTAAAAGTGCTTTGAACTCCTTAAAGTACCATTTTATTGTCATGTATTGCTTTTAAATGTGTGGTTATGTAATCTATGGGTGAAAATGGGTCCACATACTAAACCTGGCAAGTTCAGGGGAGAACCGCATGGCGGGCCTTACAAACTCAGAGACCGAAATTAACCACGTAGGATGGTGTGAATATAAAAATTCTTAACTAAAAGCGGGTCATGGCAGGTAGTCACATCTTAGGCCTGTAGCTTCCTTGACAAAGGTCAGTCTTTACCTTAAGTGAGCCTGTCTATTGTCTTTTAGCATCTAAGATAACACACCCTTGGAATGTCAGAGTAATTCCGGTTTTTTTTCAGACCCCTCAGGGCACAACCCACTGCACCAGCCTAGAGACCACAGAACTCCTCATTGTTTTCTTGTTCCCCACATACCATCTCTGTGTGCTGTAAATGTTGATTATTAACTATCCTTTACCCACCAATGCAAAAGAAGTATCGTATTTCCCCATGTATAAGATGCTCCCATGTATAAGGCGCACCTTAATTTTGGGGCCTGAAATTTGAAAAAAAATGTATTACATAAAGTTATTGAACTCAAGTTTTATTCATCATAAAATTCATACAACTCCTCATCACTGTCAAAACTCCCA
>NW_017731515.1:2774020-2781871 GCF_001890085.2 Hipposideros armiger
CCCCCCTACCCCCACCCTCCACCCATATTATTTGAAAAGCACTCTTTGAAAAAGAAGGTTGTGTAGGTATGTTTTTCAGGATGAATGGAGCAAAATAATCCATTCCAACTCCTTCCCGAAATGGAGTCAAACGTTTTTTGGAGTTCTGGGTCTTATTAGGTGACATATTTGGGTTTATTTATTTCTCTTTGCCTCTATTCCTCATTCCTGTGTTCTGGGCATGTGCTGAAAGGAGTGTCCTTCAAACGTTCCCAAGTAAGCGCCAAGAGCCCGGAGGAGTTGCTTTGGGAGGCTCAGGACCAGCTTCGCAGAATAAAACCTCACAATATCTGCACTCGCTGGGTCCGTCAGCTCCACTCCACGCCCCACAACTGTTCCATCTGGTTTGGAATAAAAACAACTTCCTGGTTCAAAGAAAAAACAAACGAAATGGTTACACTGGCTTTCTCAAGGTATCCAGGGGTGTCCACAAGGGTAAGTCTAATATGAATAAGAAGCTCATGATTCCATTTCTCTATAAACACACCTGGGCTTAAGAGAAATGGAAAAGGTGTCTGGCTTGAAACATTCCACTCCCTCCGCTATAGAAAGAAGTCGCGTGAATCAATAAAGCCAATCCGAAACACAAGCCTAGAATCATCAGACCTGAATGAGGAAAATACCAAATACCAAAAGGGCAGAAGAAAAGCTAAGCAGAACTTGCATCTCCACTCATACTGGGGGGCTCCAAGAAACTAAACATGCAGCTAGATTTCTGAAGGGCACATACGGCTTCATTCCCCACCCCTCCCGGGCAGTAGAGGTCTGGCTATTTTGCCCACTGACCTGGGGCAGCTGCGCGCTGGCGGTGTCCATCCATGCTGATGTATGCCAGCTCCTTGCCAGAGGAGCTGGCAATGGAAGAAACCCAGGAGCAAAGTGCCAATCATGGCAGCAGAAGAAAGGGAACCTATTCAATGTCTCTGCTTCTCCCTTACTTTTGCTGCTTTTTTAACACTAAATCCTCTAGAACCAGATGCTTACGCAAATAAAGGCCTATTAAATAAGCAATTCTGGAGCCCATGGGGCAACCCTAGGTAAACCCTGTCACTATCTCATGGACCAACTTTGTGCCGCTTTATAATGAGTAAAAATCTTTCCTTTCCAAGGCTCTGGCTGCTGAGCAGGGAGCTTTGCCTTGGACTCGCCCATGACATTTTCTCAGATGGTAAGCATAAGGCCTCACGTTTTCTGCACTTTCCCCTAAGTTTTGTGCTTCACTTTTAAGAAATTTTAGCAAGGCCATTTTTACAGAGTCCCTTTAGTGAAGGTTTTAAGGCTTGGGATCAGAGCATGTTGTAGTAGTTTTTACAGATCTGGATGTTTTCTGTGCAAGATGCAGACAGATTCAGAGAAAAAGAACTGCGGAAACTATGGGACATGGCTGGACAATATTGGGGATGCCATTGGAGTTGGGGCACAGCCATCATGGGGACCTGAGGCCCAGGAAGATGTGTGCTCACAGAAGTGCTTTTGGGATTTTTATGGTAATTTTTCAACGTTGCAACATTCAAGTGGTGGAGAAAGTATTAAAAAATTGAAAACTGGGAATACTAACACTGCAGTTTATTAAACTTTTTTAATATTAATATTTTAATAGTAACAATCAATAGCAAAAATAAAATTTTTAAATATTTTCAACATTAAAACTATTAAAATAGAGCATTTTATTTAACTGTATTTGAACTATATTTATAACAAAACAAGGATTTAATATAATTTTACTTTCCTAGCTTTAATGGAAGGAAACTCATTAATATTTTCCTGATTACTTCTTGACTCGTTTTCAATTGAGAGGATTACCATGTTTGATAATTTCTCATGACTCAATGACAATCTTAAATAATTTTAAATTTCACGTTACTCAAAGGTCTTTCACAGGACCCCATCTTGACTATACTGTTAAAAAGGAAAGTTAGTGTTGTATACAAGCAGTTGAGGACAGTTAGCAGTTTCGATCTTTTAATTATCTTTGGTAAGGATTTTACAGACTCAATGGAATTTGCCCAAATTTCATTTGCACTGTGCCCTCCTCCTTTCTAAGACTCTCAGGAACTACCAAATGCAGGGCCATTTCTTGTCTTTAAATTTTTGATAGTTTGTTCTTCATGGATGTTTTGGTATTAATTTTCACTTTTTAATATTGTATTAAAATATTATTTATCTTGAAAAAGAAAAAAAATAAGCAATTCAGAAGAGGTACAAGAAGAGCATGTCTTCTCATGGGAAACGCTTAAAGTCTACCCTTCAGACAAAAGGGCCCTAGTGCTGAGCAGCAATATGGCTAAGTAGTTAAGCACAACACTCCTGACTCAGTCGGACCAGCTTAGCCACTTGCTTTCTATGTGACACAGGACAAGTCAGCCTCTCTGACAAGTCAGATGTGGCGTCTGTCTAATAGAATTGGTAACTAAGGCTATCTCATGACTTTTGTGTGCTTTAAAGAGACAATCCAGATAAACACTTAGCACATTGCCTGGTACAAACTAAGTTTTTATAAATGTTAGTTGTTATTATTAGAGTCTTGAAAACACGCCATATGAAGGACAGGTGAAATGTTTTCTCTAAACCATTTCACTCACAATTCTAGCAGAACTAAGTTCTACAGCACTTTGGAATTTTTAAATGTCTGCTTCCATTTCTTATGCAGAGAGTTAGGTTCCTCTGGGCAGCTCACCAGCCCCCTGCCTGCATCTGGATCAGAACATTGTATGGATATGAAAAGCATGGCTGGAAATTCTCATCTGTCCAGAAAACCGTGCTCAGGCCAGCGCTGCCTACACCATGAGCTTGCCAGTCTCTCATAGAAATCCACCTCAGAGATCGAATCTAGGGATTTTCTGCAGGGTCCCTCTCCAAGGAAGAGCCTCTTGATGGTTAACCTTACAGTGTGTTCACATATTTACACATTAGACATGCATGATGCCCAAATAGAAAGGCAACTTTTGACATACTTAAGTGGTAGCAGAATCCCAAAGCACTGAAAATGCCCTCCATGGACTAAGGGAGGTGGCCAAGTCTGGAGAGAAGCACTTCAACACCCTGCCCACTGATGCAGGGCACCAGGTCACAGCCCAGGAGGTATCAACAGAGGTGGCAACAAAACAAGATGTCCTGCCTCCCTTTCCTTCCTCTGTCTCCATCAAACATGATCTGTTAGCTCTAACAAGGCTGTTGTGGGTCAGCCACATTATCCAACTTTTTATTTATATCTGTGAGGCTGAGTTAGCAATATCATTATCCCACTCAGAATAAGGAAGTATGAAACTCCTACTCACAGCAAAGGTTTATTGGCCTTCTGTAAAGCAGGAAACCTGTACATCCATCAATGATTCTATCAGTCAGACAAAGCAGGAGAGTGGTTGAAATAGTACCAATAAGATGAGAAACTAACACAGGTTGCTGCTTCCTCTCCTAAA
The DNA here is from genome assembly GCF_001890085.2 of Hipposideros armiger. NCBI lineage: Eukaryota > Metazoa > Chordata > Mammalia > Chiroptera > Hipposideridae > Hipposideros > Hipposideros armiger. The sequence goes on from NW_017731515.1 coordinate 2,777,479, forward strand.
CCAAATTCTGAGATACTACAGGAACAGGAAGGTGCTTAGTGAGCCCCAACACCTAACACTACAACTGTAAGACTCACCTGAAAACATAGAACATGTTTGGGTTGCTGTGTACAAGAGAAACAGCATCGACTGGAGGGGAGCCACGGCTACAGATGAGCATAGGTGGCAGAAAGCTTTCAGTTTCTGCCCTTTCTTTTCCCAACATTGCCTTGGGAAAGTCAGTATCTGCCCCATCATCTAAATGGAATAGAAAAATAGCATTGTCAGCCCAACCCAACAGCCTGCTAGAATTGAAGGTTAACATTAAAGCAGCCCCCAGGTAGAGATAAGAGAGTTCCCTGTGGAGTAATATCACCTGGTTAGGGAAGAGATACAAATAGATAAGGGACTCTGATATAGTTTCAAGGGAATGTGATTCACAGGGAGAAATAATGAGCCATTAGATAAGAATAACAGCTCATTGAACAACCTATACCAAAGGAAGCAGATTTAGTGGACACAGAGAATCTAGAAGAAGCATAGCAAATATCCTCAAAGAGTTAAGGGAAGATATTAAAATTATGAAGAAGCAAGCAAGTATAATTTTTAAAAATGAAGTAGAGTTAATGGGTGTGTCAGTCAACATTCTCCAGATAAACAAAACCAATAAGAGATAGAGATAGAGGTGGGAGGGAGGGAGANCTCCCAACCATTAGCTTGTCCTCATCTGTGTCTGATGACGAATCACTGTCTTCATATATTGCCTCGTCCTCAGCAGGAAACGCAAGTTAAAAAAATCTACAACCACTGTATAAGACACACCCAGTTTTTAGACCCCAAATTTTTCAAAAAAGGGTGCATCTTATACATGGGGAAGTACAGTATGTGTCCCTCCATTTTACTTTTTATCTAATCCCAGAGATTTTGTCCGCTTTGCTGTTTCCCATCCCATTAATCTACCACCAATGGATTTCATGTAACCCTCCTTATGTATAAAATAATGTATTAAATAAGCTGCAAAAATGCCATTCTCTGGAGCATTTTCTTAATCCATTGAGATTTTGCTCCCCAGAAATTATCAGTTTGGCTCAAATAAACACATTAACATTCTCCACGGGTTTGGACGTTTCTTATGTCGGCAAGTCAGTGGCAATATTTGAGGGTCATCTATAGCCCCATGAGTCAGTGTTCACTAGAAGACTGCCCACTCCCAGATCTCACCCTCATCCCTTTCCTACTTCCGCACTGACCAGCCTACAAAGAAGAACTAGAAAACAAAGACAAAAAGAGTAAAAGACACAAACATCTGTGCTGTCCCTTCTACATGCTTGGTATCATGCTGAGTGCTTTGTATATATAAATCATCCCATTTCATCCTTACAGCACCCTGTGAGAAAGCGATTATTATCACCACATCCTTGAAGAAACAGGCTCAGAACGGTGAAGTGTTATAACATGCAGAACCAAGATGCCAACCCAGGTTTTCCTGGGTCCCTAATGGTTGCCCTTTCTACTCAACAATCCCATTGTCCCTCAAAGAGCTCTCAAAGATTCGTCAGCCTGCCCCATCAGATCAGAGAGGTGCTGGCAAGGACTGGTTAATAAAGCTGGCATCATAAATACAGGTTTCTCTGTTATTACAAAAGATGACATTGCTGATCAGATTAAAATCTCATTTGAAAAGAACTCCTGCACACCTTTTTTTCCCCCACAGCGTTCAGTCTAGTTGAGTTAATGGCTTGTCCACAGCCACTGTGAGCCTTGTTCTGACCTCCTTTGCACTGATTTGGACAGGTGGGTGGAGTGCACAGAGGAGCGATGACAGTGGTGGAAGGAAAATTGTGCTGAAATATCACCTCTCTCCTCCCTCATCTCACACATGACTTCTTTGCTTTTCCGTGGATGTCCTATCTCTTCTTTCCTTATTCAATACGTCCTGCAAACGTCAAAAGTCCTCATTAAACCTCAGACAGGTCTACATGGAAATCCAAGACGCTTGCACTTAGATGTGTTCCTTAACTGCTCTAGGTCTCACTTTCTTCGTCTGTAAAACATGGGGAGAAAGTGCTCAGGAGGACTCGATAAGGTAATACACGTACACAAAGTGCTTAGCGTTGTGCCTGCACATATAAATAGAAGCTATATATAGGTTTTCTTTCTTTTTTTTCAGACACCTACAATGGTTATTGTCCCTTAGATTAAAACTCCTAATTATGACTTTTAGGCTCCTCAACAATTAAAACTATGTCTCATCTTCATTTATTCTTTCNTGTGAAAGGGTCATTCAACCCCCAAAGGGGTTGCGACCCACAGGTTGAGAACCGCTGCCTTATAAGAAGAGGAAATTTAGACACACACACATAGAGGAAAGGCCATGTAAAGATACTAGGACAAGATGGTCACTTACGTATCAAAAAGAGAGGCCTCAGAAGAAATCAATCCCGCCAACATCTTGATCTTGGACTCCTAGGTTCCAGAACAATAAGAAAATAAATTTCTGCTATTTAAGCCACCCCTCTGTTATGGCAGCCCAAGCAAACTAACACAGATGTGGAGCAGGCCACCACTCAGGTGGCACATCAACCCTAAAAACCCAAGGTTTTATACATTTAAAACATTACATCCACTCTTCTAGCTTCAGATAAATAAGCCCTCTGTATCTCCCCTTGTATTTTACCCCAAACCTTCTGAATTAAATCTACCTTTGAATGAATGAAATCAGAAAATAGCATAATTGTGGAGTCATAAGAAAACCTAGTCACTCAGTTGGAGGTACACACACTCAATCTCTCTTCCATATGCCAACCTGCCCTCTCTCATCCGTCCCCCAGCCAGCCTCCCAGACCGGAACCCTCAAGAGATACAAGAGAAATTCCCCAAACTGTTGTTCCTTCAGGGAGGCCTTCACCAAACCCCTGAACAGCCTCTACTCGTCAGGAGCAGGCAGGGGCTCTGGGCAGAGCAGGAAGTCCCATGGGACCACTGAGACTGACTATTCATGAGAGAGTCACAGCAGGCATCATGCTGCTTCTGTTGGACCAGGCAGTTCGGGTTTACCAGCCTGTCCAAGGAGGTGGGAAAGGTACCCTAGCTTTGCAACTTATTAGCTGAGTAACAGCGTGCCCACGGCTTGGGCTCCATGAACCTGTTTGCCCCTCCATAAAATGGATATAATATCAGCAGTCACCTAATAAGGATATTGTGACGATTAAATGAGTTAATGTTTGCCAAGTGCTTATCACCGTATCTCGCACAGAGTAAATGCTTTTAAAAAAATGTTAGCTGTGTGTTGATGGTAGTGGTGTTTATTGTGACCACCACCAGCATTTTCTAGGACCCCCACAAAAGCAACAAGGCCAAAAGCACTGAATGGTCCACAGACCACACTCCCTCTACCTCTCACACAGGCCACAGCCTGAAAGGACCACTTCAAGGGACAGGCGCAAAGCATGCCGGAACATGACAGGTTCTCAGGAAATGCCTGAATGGAGAGATTGTGAATAGGTCAGGGCTGACACTTTCCTACCAATAGGAAATGCAAACATATGCCCCACTCAAAGAGGGCAGTGAAATCCTGTCTGCAGTGGGCCATGAGCAAGGGCTTGGCCAGGCTGGCTGGGTGTGATGCTGGCTCCATCTCTTACTTACTCTGCCTAAGTTACTTAACCTTCTGTACCTGTTTGCTCACCTGTGAATTGGGTACCATAAAAATAACACCTACCTCATCGGATTGCTTTAACAACTAGATGCCATCCTGTAAATGTAAAGCAACTAAGTCAATACCTACCTCTGCATCATAGTAAATGTCCAATAACTAATTAGTTGCTATTATCATGATTTGTTTTCAGAAGGCGTGAGTTTGATTCCTGTCTATAGCTATCCATGAGATTTTGAGCAAATTTTAGTCATCTTTCTAAGCTTTGGTCACCTCGCATATAAAACGGGAGCACTATGTGCTCATACTTATCAGGCTGCTGTGAGGATGAAGTCAGAGAAAAATCTGTGAAAGTGCCCTGTGTTGCCCTCATGCATCTCGTCCAGTGCCTGGTCCATAAATGTTTGTTCAATGAACGAATATAAAACTCCATGATGTGATTGTGATTTCACTGTTGCTGAACCTTTCAATTAAAATTGAAGTACTTTTCAGTGGCTTCAGGAACTCTGTCCCATCAGATGCAATGGATTCAACTGAGATTACAGATCAGCAACTACTTAGTGATGGTGTTGCTTCCAGTTTTTAGGACCATGGCCTGGTGCAGTCAAGCCAAACACATCTTGGCAACATTGAGCCTGTTTCTGCCTTCATTCAGAGGAGACCTGAATGAAGGTCTCCTCTGTCCATAACAGATTGAGTCGAACAGTGGTTCTCAACCTGTGAGTCGCCACCCCTTTGGGGGTCGAACGACCCTTTCAC
>NW_017731515.1:2782705-2787128 GCF_001890085.2 Hipposideros armiger
GAGAGAGGGAGAGAGAGAGGGAGAGAGAGAGAGAGAGAATTTGTTTTAAAAAATCGGACCCTGTGATTGCAGGGGCTGGCAAGTCCAAAATCTGCAGGGTAGGCCAGCAGACTGGAAACTCAGGAAAGAGTTAAAGCCATAGTCATATAGTCATGAGTTCAAAATCTATAAGGCACATGGGCAGGCCAGAAAGTCAGGCAGGATTTCTGTTACATTCTTGAGGCAGAATTACTTTTCTGGGAAACCTTCATTTTTGTTCTGAAATATCAACATTATTGAGGGTAATCTTTTTTACTTTGGATTATATCCAAAGTCAACTGACTGTAAATGTTAAGAGATCTACAAAATACTTTCACAGCAACATCTAGACTAGTGTTTGACCAAACAACTGGGTACAATAGCCTAGCCAAGTTAACACATAATTAACCATCACACTGGGGATGAAAGTGTTTTAGCTAAAACAAAAAGCTCAATAAATGGATTGAATAGCAGCCAAAGAACAAATTACTAAACCAGAAGATTAAGCCCAAGGATAAAGAAATAGGAAATAAGAACGAAAATTTAGGACATATTGAGGATAGAAGTAGAATAGCCAATACTCCCATAGTAGGAGTTCCTAAAAGAGAGAGAGAAAAAAAAATGGAGGGGAGGAAATATTGGAAGTAATTATTACTAAAAATTTCCCAAAATTGGAATAAAGTTATAACACCTCAGTTCGAAAGTTCTTTTGCAGTGCCAAGTGGATTAAATAAGAAAAATACTCATACATGGACATGAAATTTAAGGACATCAAAGGCTAAGACAAAGTTCCATCAACTTCTGAGAGTAAAAGTGGATTATATCCAAAGGAAGAAGAATCAGATTCACAAAAATATTTCTCATCAATGACCTGAAAATGTTGAAGAAGTATTTTCAAAATGAAAGAAAAGGAACTTCAAATCTAGAATTTTATATCCACAATTATCATTTAAGGATGAAATAAAAATACTCTCAGTAATAAAAGGAATTAAAAGTTTAACCACACCAAGACCCTCTCCAAAAATACTCCTGAAAGGAGTACTAAAGCAAGAAAAAAAGGACATCCAGGAAGATGCCCTGAGATACTGAAAGCAAGGATGAGTAAATAACTCAGTAAAGTTGTCTAAATGAATAACTATCAAATTTTTGAAAGAAGAAATTTGGAAGTATAGTTATAATAATTCAAAATTAAAACTCTAGATGATGTCAAGATGGCATCATGGATTAATAAAAGCAGTTGCCAAAAGGAGTTAGGAGTATATGAAGATAATTACCATGTTTAAAGCAAAAAATATAGATATGATTAGCTTATGAAATTATGTTAAAATGAACATAAGTATGAATCTGAATAAGTTAGAAGTAACCATAAAAACATAAATAATATTAATAATTTTAAGCCAGCATGAGAAAATTCAATGGAAGGAAGGAAAACAGAAAATAAAATAGCATAAATAGAAAACACAAAATAAAGTAGTAGAAATAAGTCCTAATATAACAAGAACTGTACAAATGCAAATGAGTTGAACTCACCAATCAGACTGGATTTTTTTTAACCTAGCCATTATGCTATTTACAGGACACAGTTTTAAAAAGTCATAAAGAAATGAAAACAGATTAGCAGGAAAATCTAAATCAAAACTAAGTCAGCATAATCAAGTTCACACAAAATAGAATTTAATGTTGAATACAGAATAATGAACAAAGAGGGACATTATAGATTGGTAAAATGTTCAAGAAGAATAAGAAGATAAAATGAATATGAATATATGTGCGCTTAACAATGTGGTCTCACAATATAAAAGAGTGAGTTTGAAGAGAATGCAATAAAACAACATCTGTGATTTGGAGATTTTAATAAATCCCTTTTAGAAACTGATAGAGCAAATAGATGAAGAAGGAGAAGGAGAAGGAGAAGAAAAAGAAGAAAATATCAAAGGTTTAATAATATAATTGATAAGCTCAAGTTTAGATCTATAAAATTCCACTTGAAGGACGGAAAAGTATTTTCAGTCATGAAATACTCTCCAAATCTGCTACATACAATTTCACAAAGAAAGTGTCAATAAATTTCCAAAAATCACACACAGTGTATTCTCTGACTACTATGAACAATTGCATGCCAACAAATTAGGTAACCTAGAAGAAATGGACAGATTCCTTGAAATATACAAATTACCTAAACTGACTCAAGAAGAGATTGAAAATCTCAACAGGCCCTTAACAAGTAAAGAGATTGAACTGCTAATCAAAAACCTCCCAACAAAGAAAAGGCCTGACCCAGATGGCTTACTAGTAAATTCAACCAAACACTTAAAGAAGGATTAACACCAATTTTCAAACTCTTTCAAAAACTGAAGAAGAAGAACACTTCCAAACTCATTTTATGAGGTCAGCATTACCCAGACACCAAAGCCAGGAAAAGACACTACAAGAAGAAAAAATTACAGACCAATAATCTTTTATGAATATAGATGCAAAAATAGTTAGAGCTACTAAATTCAGCAAAATAGCAGGATACAAAGTTAAGAGCAAAAAATCAGTTGTATTTCTATATACTATCAATGAACAATCTAAAGGGAAATTAAGAAAATAATTCCGTTTACAATAGCATCAGAAAGAATAAAATATATAGGAATAAATTGAACCAAGGAGGCACAAAATTTGTGTACTGAAAACTGTAAAACATAGCTGAAGAAATTAAAGAAGACCTCAATAAACAGAAAGATATCCCATAGTTGTGGATTGGAAATTTTAATATTATTAAAATGACAATACTCAAAGCAATCTATAGATTCAATAAACACTAACAAAATCCCAAAGGCAATTTTTGCAGAAATGGAAAAACTCACCCTAAAATTCATATGGAATTCAAGGGACTCTGAATAGCCAAAACTATCTTGAAAGAGAAGAACAAAGTTGAAAGACTCAGACTTCCAAAATTCAAATTTACTACAAAACAACAGTTTGGTACTTATATAAGAAGAGGCATGTAGGCCAATGGAAAAGAATTGAGAGCCCAGAAATAAACCCTCACATACATGGTCAATTGAAATTTGACAACAGTGTCAAGGCCATCCAATGGGGAAAGGAAAGGCTCTTTAACAAATAGAGCTGGGAAAATTGAATATCCATGTGCAAAAAAAATTGAAATTGGACCCTTACCTTACACCATATACAAAATTAATGAAAACAGATAAATGTAACAACTAAAGCTAAAAACTTTTAGAAGAAAACAAAAGGACAAATCTTTATGATCTTGGGTTTGGCAATGATTTCTTAAATATGACACCAAAAGCACAGATAACAAAAGAAAAAAATAGATAAATTGGACTTCACTAACATTAAAAACTTTGTGCCTCAAAGGACACTATCAACAGAGTGAGAAAATGTTTTCAAGTCATATATCTAATAAAAGTTTAATATGCAGAATATATAAAGAACTTCTACAACTCAACAACTAATAGTAGACAAACAACTCGATGTAAAATATGGGCAAAGGACTTTAATAAACATTTCTCCAAATAACATATACAAATAACCAATAAGCACATGAAAAGATGCTGAAAGTCATTAGGAAAATGCAAATCATAATCACAATGAAATGCCACTTCACACCTAATAGGATGGTTTTAATTGGATAAATAAACAAATAAATAAGTATTGGCAAGGATGTAGGGAAATTGGAACCCTCTTACATTGCTAGTGGAAATGTAAAATTGTGCAGACATTATGGAAAGTGGTTTGGGAATTCCTAAAAAAAAAATTAAATACAGAATAAACCATATGACCTAGCAATTTCATTTGTAGGGTCATACCCCAAAAATTGAAAACAGGGACTCGAATAGATATTTGTACACCAATGTTCATAGCAACGTTATTCACAATAGCCAAAAGGTCGGAAACAACTCAGGTATCCATCAACAGATGAATGGCATAAAATGAAATACTATTCAGCCATAAAAAGATTCAAAGTGAGGGCCGGCCGAGTGGTTCAGTTGGTTAAGAGCTCGCTCAAGAGTTTGAGCTCTGAGCAACAGCGGTTCGAGTCCTGGCCCGAGCTGAGCAGCCGCTGAGCTGCAAAGAGGTGGCAGGATGGCTCAGCTTAAAAAAAAAAAGATTCGAAGTTCTGATACATGCTAAAAGATGGATAAACCTTGTAAACATTATGCTAAGAGAAATAATCCAGACACAAAAGTACAAATATTGTATGATCCAACCTACATAAAATATCTAGAATAGGCAAATACATCAAGACAGAAAACAGATAAATGGTTACCAGTGGCTGAGGGAAAGGGGAATGTGAGAGTTATTTCTCAATGGGTAGAGAGTTTCTGTTTGGAGCGATAAAAAATGTTTTCCAAATAGTGGTGATAGCTGCACAGCATTTTGAATGTAATTAATGCCA
>NW_017731515.1:2787688-2797702 GCF_001890085.2 Hipposideros armiger
AGCATCTTAGCTGTGGAGGGCAGTGTCACTGGCCCTCATATGTGGGATCCGAACCGGGGCCCTCTGGCATCCCAAGCCAGTTTTTAACCATCGCACCACTCGGCCAGCCCTCAAATTAGAATTCTTGAAGTGAAAGACGCAATAATTGAAATCACCTTAAAAGAGAATTCGTGGACTAGATGACATTAGAAGAAAGTATCCAGATTGAAGCATGGAAAGATAAAAAAAAGAAGGAAAATACAGAAGAATGCCAAGAAGTGTGGATGTGTAAAAAAGGGTACAAGAAAAAGTCATAATATATGTGGAATCCCAGGAAAGACAGGAATAGCTGAGAATTCTCCAAAAGTGACAAAAAACATCAAGCCATAGATTCAAGAAATACTACAAACACCAGAAACAAACACCAAAGAAAATTATATCCTTGCACATAATGAAATGACTTAAAAGCCAAAGACATAATCTTAAAAAGAGTCAGAGGAAAAGTACATATTACAAACACCTTACTTCTCAGTAGAAACAATGGAATTCAGTCAACAATGAAATCCAGAAGATATTGAAATAATATTTTTAAAGTATGGAAAGAAAATAACTGCCAATCTAGAACTCTATATTCAGGGGGGGGGAGGGAAATCCCTCAACAATAAAGCTTAAATAAAGATATTTTCAAAGAAAAACTGAGGACATCAACTCTAACGGGAATACTAAAGACTTTTCTTGAGACAAAAAGAAAATGATCCCAGACAAAAGCTCAAAAGTGCAGGATACAATAAAAAGCAGTGCAAATGGTAAATTTAAATAAACATAATTTATGCAAATCATAAACATAATTGTTTAAATAAACATTGACAATATCAAACAATGTTATTGTGGGATTTAAAATCCATATAAAATTAAGATAGATGACAACAATGGTAAATAAATTGGAAGTAGGGTAAATAAGAGTGTCTAGGAAATGATAACAGTATGAATTTATGTTAAATTGTCAAGGATGCATGTTGTTATCTCTAGAGTAAGCAGTAAACAATAGTAAAAGAATGTGTAAGTTACAAACAATAGTAAAAGAGTATATAATCTAATAGGGGAATGTATAAACTAATAAAAGAAGGTTTAAAAAAATTTTTCTGTCAAAAAGAAGGCAAACAAGGAGAGAAAAGAAACAATGAAAATGTAAAACATGTTGAAAGCAAATAGAAAAACATTTCTTATCCCAAATATATAGTAATTACATTAAGTGCAAGACAGCTAAACACTCCAACTGAAAGACAGAGAAATCAAAACAAAAGCCAATACTATGCTGCTTACAAAAGGCTCACTTTAAACATATATAGAAATAGAAATAGAAACAGAAATGTTGAAAGTAAAAGGATGAAAAAGATATACAAAACACTGACCCCAAGAAAGCTTAGGTAGCCATACTAATATTAGACAATACAGACTTTAAAGGCAAGAAGCACTTCTAGAAATAGAGGTATTTCATAAATAGAAAAGCTTCTATCTACTAGGAAGATATTGCCATTCTAAATTTCTAGGCACTTAACATCATAGTCTCAAAATATATAAAGCAAAAGAACAAAACTAAAAAATAATAAAAGAAGCAAATTCATAATCATTGTAGACACTCTTAACACATTTCTACAAGCAGACATAAACTCAACAAAGATATAAAAAAATGAACCACATAATTAATAAACTTGACCTGAGACATATTAAACATTGCACCCAACAATTGCAAAATACATACTCTTTTGAAATATGCATGGGAAAGGTACCATCCAGTAAAGCAATCCTTAGTAAATTTCAAAGGATTGAAATTTTATAGTGTATGTTCTTTAATCAATAACAGAAAGGTAAACAGAAAATCTCTAAACACTTAGAAATTAAGCACCACACATGCATAATCCAAACACTATTTAATCTTCGAAAATACATGCATATCTAAAAATGCATGCATACAACAAATTAGAGTGGGTACTAGGAAGCAGGAAATGAGAAACCTAAGAGGAAAAAATAACACATAACAAAGAGAGGGGCTTGCACAGAATGATGATTATGGTAAATTATGACCCAAGAAGTATATTGCATTCAACTCTGTGCAACTGAGTTCAAAATTTAAATAAATAAATAATGTTATAAAGCACTAACACTGAGAAATCAAATAATCTGAATGCTAGCATGTGCCAAATTTACTGACAAGTCAATGTCTTTGGGCCTCATATTTGATATCAAAGATGAATACTAATATTAATTAACAAACCTCATCCATTGTGCCTCATCCATTAATTCAGTGAGCATCTGTTGAACACCTTATGTGCCAGACATTATGCCAGTTGGTGGAGATACAAAATCACATGAGACACAGGCCTAGTTCTCAAGGCACTTACCCCTCAAGGGATCTGATGTCATATGAAACAAGTGGAGAAAACATTGTAAGGATGACCACAGAGCAAAATTGCACAGAAACCACAGGTTACACAACAAAGTACTGGGTATTTAATCATTGATTTTGACTTGGCTGAGAAGGTCCTACTTCCTGATCTTGAGCTTGCTATACAACATGCAAGCTACTTGGGAGCAGAGACAAAGGATAGTTTAATTCTATAATCCCAGTATTTAGCAGAGTAAGAGTTCATTATGGTTTTGTTGAATAAATGAATGAATGAATGAATGAATGAATGATGCCAGTTTGAGCTAGAGTTCCACGTTCTATATGTCTACATCAAGAACTCAGGTATAGAAAAAATTGGAGCCTGTGACTGGAAACAGAATCCACAAGTGAAAATGATTAGGTGTTGGGCTCTACATGATGTCCAACCCCACACATGGTCATAACTCTAGGGCTTGCTGAGGATCTTATGAGTATATCCAGAGTATTGGAGAATTTTGTTATCTGTAGGTCAACTGTGAATCAAACATATATCATGCTTAGAAAGAAATACCCATCATAAAGTCCTAGATAACAACCTGCTCTTTAACACATGCTCAGGAAAAGAATGAATGAGCACAGGAGTGCTCACCTGTAAAATGGTCAGGATGATAACCCCCCAGAAAGGTTCTTGGAAGAATAAGATGAGATGTAAAAGTCCTAGCAATCGAGGTGCTCAATAAATTGTTGCTAAATGAGAAAAGAAATAGTGGGCATTCTGTAAGTAGGATTTCTCCTTCTCTCTCTTTTCTCCCATCCCTTCACTTTCCCAACAGAGACAGGCAACTATGAAATAGAGAATTATTTTGAGGCACTTTCATGCACAACGCTGGGTATACTGAACTGTAGAAAAACTCCCCGTGGTTATAGCATGTAGAGACCAACATAGAACTGCCAAAGACAAAGTGATTGCTGCAGACAAAGGCTAGGACTGAGCCATGGAGCAAACGAAGGAAGACTTGTTTGCAGCATCAGCTACAAATCAAAGGGCAGGCTTGATGCACACACAGTGTGGTCACCTCCACAGCCCCTACATACTGATATAGGCTTATCTCCTTAGTCAACGGATGACAACACCACCATGCAGCCCAAGATGCGTGCTCCACATACAATTTCCACTGCACCAGTATCACTTTTCTTCTTGTGGTGAATTAGACAGCCCCAACCTTCATGAAGTTTTAAAGATTAGTAAATGACCCAATTTCTTCAGACACAATCAAGTAATCTCCAAAGCACTTTGCACTTATAAAATGCATCAAAGTGCATTTATTTATAGCCTGTAATTCAGTAGCCTGTAAGCCAGCATTCGGTAGCTGGATGCTGTACAAATTAGCTACATGTCCTCGGGCCCCGGCTTTGAGGAATCTGGTTTCTGCAGCCATTCCTCTATGAACATGACCCTCTGGTGCCTTCCTGATCCCCAAACCCAGCAGCCTTTTCTGACCTCATTCAGCTTCTCTGCAGTTCCTGGACCCGCGCTCCCCAGCCCCTGCCTTCCTCATTTCCTTCCATGGTATACAACTTTCTTATTTTCTTATTTAAACCTCTCTCCATTTGTATTTTTCTGTTTCCAGCGGTTCTTTTTCCTCTTTCTGAGTCCTAAAAGGAGATATTCCTGAGCATATTACATCCACAGCTTTAGCATTTATATCATTTCGTGCTTGCCTCCAAACCAGCTTCCACCCACCCCGTGGTTCTCCAACACCTCTGATTTGCATGGTTAAAGTGAAGCTCATTCTGTCTCCCAAACCAGCTCTTCTTCCTGACTTTAACGTTTTGGGCAGTTGAATTCAGTAATGTGCTGGTAACCCAATTCTTTGGGGGGAAGGAGAAGTCCTGAATTGTAGCATGCGGTCATTTTCAGTGTGTCCATATTCCCACTGCAGCCAATTTCAAGCCACCAACATGAAGTTGCTGACTGCAGAGTTGGGAAGAGACCAGTACAAGACAGTTCCAGCAAACCATCGAACCATCCTCCAAATCTCTCAAATTCAAAACGTTCAAGTCGCCTTTTCCCTTTCCCACGCCTTCACCAAAACATCTCATCAGCGGCAAAGTGCAGCTTGCTCTCTTTTAACACAGATTCTGACATCCAGCCTCTCCTTGTGATTCCCACCACCATTATCTACCTGAGACCATCATTGCCTCCTGTCTTTCCCAGTCTCTATCAGTCTCCTAACCACTCCCTCCACCTCCAGACTCTTTCATTACCAGTATGGGACTGGGAAATTAATCTCCCTAAAGTACATTTCACATTGTGTTACCTGAAACCTTCAATAATTCTCCTACTGTTCACCAAATAAAACATAACTTAGCATTCAATGCCTAATTTATAATGCACTACCTGTATCAGCAGCATTTTGTATCAGTTAGGATTAGGTTGGCAGCAATTCGACTTGCAGACCCAAAATAGTAGTGGCTTTAAAAAGACAGAGGTTTGTTCCCCTCTCATGTCAAGGTCCAGAGGTAAGTAGTCCAGGAGTGTAAGGGGAGTGCTCCACAAAGCCCTGGAGCACTCAGGTGCTTCCAGTTCAACTGTCTCCCGAGTTTGATAGGTGGTCCTCATGTTCATGTTTCAAGACGGCAGCTATCCCCTCAAGTTCCAGGTAGCAGAAAGGCAGGAAGTAAAAAGGACAAAGGGCATAAGCTAGCTGGCTTAGAGGGAAGCTTCTAGAAATTGCCACAGAACAATTCTACTTAGCCCTCATTTGCCAGAACCTAGTTACATGACCACACCTAGTTGCAAAAAAAAAAAAAAAATGCTGGGTGGGTATGTGAAGCTTCTGGAAGAAGGGGAGGCTAGATTTAGGGGAACAACTATCTGTCTCTGCAAAAGGCCTCAATGTTCTTTTGAAAACTTATTTCCTATTAAGCCTCTGTCCAAACTTAACAACCAGACATTTATATAAATCTGACTATGTGCCAAGCACTATTCTAAGTGCTTTACATATATGAACCCACTTAATCCTAACAACAGTCCAGTGAGGCAAGTACCAATTACTATCCCCACTTTATAGTTGGGGAAGCTAAGAACCAAAGGGATTAAGAAGTCCAGAGAGTCTCAAAACTGCTTGGGAATCAGCATACCTGAAAGTTTGTGAAAATGTAGAGTCACGTGCTCTGGGATCAGATGAAATTGCTGAGAAAAAAAATTGAGTGAGAAGAAGACCAAAAGTGTAACTCTGAGAAACAGCAGCTACATTTATGGGACAGATGTAGGGAAGCAATTGATGACCCCAAGGTGCAGTGTGAGAGGTGGCAGAGGAACCACGGCAAAGTGCTATCTTAGAGGTTGGAGGGAACATGTTCAAATATAAGGTTGTGTCAATAGTGTCAGGGAAAGAGTTAGGAAGTGCTTGCTGGGACTGGCCATTAGGGGGTCACTTTTGACTGGGGTGAGGAGAGTTTTAGTGGCATACTGGCAGAAGAATCCATGTCCTTGCCCTCAAATACTTTGTAAGACCCTCCTAGGAAGATTGAACACCCCACACACACCCCAAAATGTAGGGGCAGGAGGTTCACTGCTCACTTTCCATCAGGTAGGAAAGGTTTCATAGAGGTCAGGCAGACAAGAGCTTCTCCCACTGGTAGAGAGAGATCACCATGGGATGCCCCATGGATGGCGACCCAGTCTACTCAGACACAGAAGGAGACTACAGTTCTCAGATAATAAATGCAGCTGTCCCCCTCTTCTGGGGAGGCACTTGCCAAAAACTGAAGTGACAGTTCGAAGTCACTAAGAGCCCAGAACCCACCCTGAAATGCTGTCTCTTCATCTGCCTCCAGTCCTTCTCGGTCAGCTCCTAAAGCCAATTGTTTTTTGTAGTTACAATTACTCTCCTACATCTTGGAGAGCAAACTCCCAGTTCCTCATGGTTTGTCAGTAGTTGAGGGAGAACTATGAAAGCTGACTGTTACTCCCACAGCTACCAGAGCCTTAAGACTTCAAAAGAGGAACTACTTATGCTGTCATCACCACAGCGGTCACTTCAACAGGATTTCTTTTTCTGCTACAGCATTGGATGGATGGGCTTGGCTCACACCTAGGAGGAGAGAGGTGGGCGTTGCAAAGACACTGACTCATTCTGCCCTCCCTCACACCCTCAGCAGCTGCCCCTCACTACACTTCCTCTTTCTCCTCTGAAGCTAAAGGTCAGCCTCTCATGTTCATGCCAAAGTTTTTGAAACACACACACATGCAACAGAAAAAAAAAAATTGGCTTCTAAGGGCAAATTTTTCAACATGAAAAGAAATCAGGACAGGCGCTCTCAACAGTAAATTTTAAGATAAATAATCCTTCCCCCAAACTACTTAATAATTCCAGAATGATAGAAGTTTCCAATTGTAAATGTGTAAGGAATAAAATAAAAGGAATGAATGCCCTACTGTGTTAACATAGGCCTCTAAAAAATGATCCTAATTTCTTCCAGAAGTCTCTGTAGGGTAAATTGCAAGGTTCTCCTTATTATAGAAATATTCCAGCAGTAATATATTCTTTTCATGTGTCTTTAGTGCTAATGTGAACACAGCAAAATTTTACAGTTGGCATCCTGTACAAAGCTGCTCAAAAATGCTGTATTCCAAACGGGCTACAATCATACACTGCGCATGTGCAATGCCTGTTGATAAGAGCAAACATCAACCCCACTCAGCAGACCCAGCCATCTCTCACTGGGGGCTACTGCACAGATAGCCCTGGTTCTGATGAGCAGCCCTTTGAACCCTCAGACCCAGGCAAGTGACCGAGGGCTCCCAGGTGGGGGTGTCACCAAAATTTGAATTATGATGTCTCTGCCTTCAGGATAACGTCCTTCTCCTATCCCTCATTTGTCCCAACTTAGGAATTCACACAGCCCTTTTATATGCCAGAAGGCCTTCAGGGTCAAGAGGCCGTAAAGTGGGTTGGGCAGAGGTTATTATAGTATGATTCCTATTTTACTGATAAAGTCTCAGAGTTTAATGACACAACTCATGAGTGGCAGTGCTTGGACTAAAACCCTCAGCTTCTGCATCTCACCACTATTTGAACTCACTTTTAGTTCGGTTGGATGAGAGGCCAACCCAGGGCTGAAAACAGAACTAACCTGGTTATAACGGGAGTCTGGGGGTCTCCTCTTTCTGCCAAAGTGATTTCACACTGCTCTCGAAGGTCCTCAGCTTGTACTCTCTGTGTTTTTACTGACTGCTCTCTTTTAACTTTCAGAAACCTCCATCTAACTACATGGCTGCCTATGTCCACGCCTCCTGCTTTGTCACATGCCAATCATAACCTGTTTCAGATTCGTTCTAACAATTTTCTCTGGAGATTTTCCAAAACTTCCTCAGCCAAACAACCAGGGAAAGGGATGGGCCTGGCGCCCACCCAGCACCCTGGACAGAGAAGACCAAGTAACCTCCATTCCCCGCTGCCCTGGAGACAGCTCCTGGGGCACAGGCAACTTTACCTCAGGAAACCGATGGGAACCGCTTCAAGTCACTAAAGTTCAATTATGGGAGAGGAGTAATGTTTTGGAATCTATCGCTATGCTTTTTTTGCATTTCTCTGTAAATGACCTCTTTCCTAGTTGATGGGGGGAAAGTTGCAGGGAAGAATATTAGGGTGTTAAAATAAGAATGCCAAGAAAAATAAAGATTGAGGTTTAGCTTCTCACATCCATAATAGGATTATCAAATCTGTGGAAAGACTTTGTCAAGAGAGAAAATAATGTTCTAAATGTCTTTAACATTTCAAACCAGCTCCGGAAGTTTCACCTGAGGGGGATCTCGTCCATGATGGCAGGTAGATCTGGTGCTGCTGGCCTGTTGAAGGAAAAGAAGGAAGATGAAGGACAGGCAGAAATTCGGGATCAGAGGGTGATTCCCTTGCCCTGAAAGGCCCACATCTCTCAAAGGGAGTATGGCTTTACTTGCATCAGGTTAGGTGAGGGGGGGTCCAAAACCATCAGGCTGAGTGGCACCCCTCTGGGGACCTTCCAGAACAGTCTGCCACTTCCAACCTGGAGGAGCAGAAGCAATGGCATAGCGGCTGAGGTCAGGGGGAAGTAGATGGCGAGTTGGAGGCAGTGGCCTGTGTCTCCACACCCTGTGCCGTGCATGTCAGGGACCAAGAAATTCCCTGTGCCTCCATGAAGAGAAGCAGAGGTGGTGAGATGCAGTTGGGTTGGCACAGACCTTGAATGGGAGTGCAAAGGTCACAGAGGGGAGGCTGTGAGACCAGAGCAGATGGCTACCACCATGCTGCGTAAAAACTTCATTATTAACTACAATCCCCTTTGGGTGCTACCTTCCATATAACAAGCAGAATCAAACCACTTCTCACTGCCTCCATCAATACCACACTAGTCTAAGCCACTTTGCTCTGGCTGCAGCAGCTTCCTTTCTGGCCATCCTGCCTCCATTCTTGCCCCCTGCATTCTATTCTCCACCCAGGAGTCAAGGTGATTCCTTTAAAAATGTAACTAAGACAACGTCACTCCTCTAGTTGAACCCTGCAATGACTTCTCAATTGCGTTAGAGTATGGTACTCCCCCTTTATTTGCAGTTTTGTTTTCTGTGGTTTCAGTTACCCATCATCACCTGTGGTCTGAAAACATTAAATGGAAAATTCCAGAATTTAACAACTTATAGGTTTTAAATTTCATGTCATTCCAAGTATCATGATGAAATCTGCTGTCCAGCTCCATCCTGCCCAGAGTCATGAATCATTGCTTCGTCCAGTGTCTCCATGCTCACTGCCCAGAAGTCACTTTGCGACTGTCTTGGTTTTCAGATCAGTTTTCTCAGTATGGCAGTGCTTGTGTTCAAGTTGTGGATGAAAAAAGGGGTTCTATGGAAAGTAACCTCAAAGGATGATCTGATCATAAATTCCTAATTGGGCAGGCTTATTTCCCTTAGCATAATAATCCAGGTTCATTCATGTTGTAGCATGTGTCTGAATTTCCTTCCTTTTTAAGGCTGAAGTTATTCCAGTGTGTGTTCATACCACCTTTTGTTTATCCATTCATCCACCAATGGTTACTTGGGTTGCTTCCACCTTTTGGCTACTGTGAATACTGCTGCTATAAACATGGGGGTACACATATGAGGTCTGAAAATGAAGTTTGCAAACTTCTTGCAATGAATGTTGATAACCTTTTTGGATATCAGAGGGATTATTCGTTATGAGTTTGTACCAACTAGACAAACAGTTAACCAAGTTTACTATTTGGAAGTGCTGAAAACACTGCATGAAAAAGTCAGACGACCTGAACTTTTCGCCAACAATTCATGGCTCTTGCATCATGACAATGCACCAGCTCACATGGCACTGTCTGTGAGGGAGTTTTATCCAGTACACAAATAACCATATTGGAACACCCTCCCTACTCACCTGATCTGGCGCTCGATGACTTCTTTCTTTACCTGAAGTTTAAGGAAATATTGAAAGGAAGACATTTGGATGACATTCAGTACATCAAGGGTAATATGACGACAGCTCCAATGGCCATTCCAGAAAAAGAATTCCAAAATTGCTTTGAAGGGTGGACTAGGCACTGGCATTGGTGCACAGCTCCCAAGGGGAGTACTTTGAAGGTGACCATAGTGATATTCA
>NW_017731515.1:2797832-2805935 GCF_001890085.2 Hipposideros armiger
ATATATATATATATCGTATTTTGTATTTATTTGTTCACTGTCTGTCACGTAGGCTTTGTGAGGACAAGAAGTTTGTATTGTTCACTGCTGGTCTTCAGCACCAGAATAGTGCCTGGTACATAACATATGCTCAGTGAACATTAGTTGAATAACTGTCACAATCAGGATGTGCATCCAGGTCTGTTCCAACCGCAGAGCTCATGTTCTTAACCACTACTCTATGCTACTCCCCAGCATCAGGGTGTGTTGATTAATTTGATCTGGGGCTGTGAGCAATGAATATGCTGAGGCATGTTCGGTAGTCCCCATTAAAACACATGTCCTGGCCCAAAGCCTTAGTTATTATACTTCTGGAGTCAGGAATTTACCAATTATAGAAAAGCCAGACAGCCAACCATATGTGAATCAATTAAATATTTGATTCACTACCATAATACCCTGTTTTATACTTTTCATACCACTTAAAACTATTTGAATTACCTTGTTTACTCATTGTTTCCTATTTATCTTCTGTTCCCTTTATCGCCATGAAGGCCCTATGAGAGCAGACGCTTTGTCTTCAATGTTGAATGATCAAAACAATATATGAATAATGAGTTTATGCAGTTGATTCTTTTAGTTCTGGTTCTATATGTGGATGAAAAAAGGGATTCTAATGAATACTTTGAATACCCTCACAGAGTGATCTGATCATAACTTCCTAACTGGGCAGGTCATGGTGGGTAATTTTGCCCCAATCAGATAACTTCTATAGTAAAAGGTTTATCTTTGCCTTCAGCAAGCTCTGTCCATTGTTTCTGTGCATCTAGGTTAGTATACCCTTGAAATGCCCCTTTCAGACCCCTCCTTCTAAATCCTGACATAATCTTAACTATCCTGTAATCCGATCTGCTCCTTGCTCTCTCCCACCTACATGCAATCTTCCTTACCTTACTTCCTTAATCTTAAATGCATAAAAGAAACTATAAACTGTTATTCTCCAAAGTCTTTTAGATCATGCTTCTAGGCACTCATCATCAGTTTGGGCTCAGATAAACTCTTATAAAAATTCTCTGCAGGTCTGGACGTGCTTTCGTTGACACATAATTATCAGGAACTTTCTAATAATAATTTTACTTTATCAGAAGATAGGGAAGGCCTAGGTCAAATAAATGCAAATATAGTGCTCACTGAGCATTAATAAAATGGCATTTCTGTTTATACATCTGTAAGGAAACTAGTTTTCTCTTCTAACTCAGAATACTCTAACACCAAATATGTGGGAGATTTTCTTACGCCAAGCAATTCTCAGAGGACACCACATGGTCATCCTACAAATTTAACTCAATTCTGACACTATCTACTTGAAGATAGTATAAGATACCACAGGTTAAGTGCTGAGTCCCACAAGACTGCTCCCCGCTTCAGACACCAATTCTAAATTCAGGTTGTCACCTGCATTTCTGGCCAGTTATAACTCAGGGTTCCCATGACTCCCTTCTTGGATTCAATAACTGCTAAAATGGCTAACAGAACTCTGGGAAATATTTACTTGTGTTTTCTGATTTATTATAAAAAGATACAACTCAGGAACAGCCAGATGGAAGACAGGTATAAGGCAAGGTACAGGTAAAGGGACAAGGAGCTTCCATGTCCTCTCCAGGTGCACCACCCTCCCAGCACCTTGATGTGTCCACCATCCCAGAAACTCATCAAGTCTCATTGTTCAAGAGTTTTTATAGAACTTGAATCTCCAGCTCCTCTCACACTACTCTTCCTGGAGGCCTGTGAGTGGGGCTATAAGTTTCAACCCTCTAATCATTTGGTCTTTCTAGTTACCCATTCCATTCCAGGTTATCTAGGGGCCCCACTTTAAATCACCTCATTAACATAAACTCAGGTGTGCTCAGAGAGGCTCCTTATGAATAACAAAAGACATTCCGATCATTCAGGAAACACTGAGTTTCAGGAACTCTGTTTCTAGAACCAGGCACAAAGACCAAATATATTTCTTCTTATACCACATTAGTTTCCTAAAGCTTGGTTAGTGTGAATCTGTCCTTGAAAAATTAACCTTAATCTCTATATGCAAAAAAATAAAAATCATAACCATCCCTGAATCAAAATGAGTCACCAAAATCAACTTTACTTTAAAAGGCTTCATGGCCACCACAATAAATTAGAAGAGTGAAACCTTTTGATTGCTATCAGTCTCTTATTGTCTTATGGTTTCTAATTTATTCCAACTGAAAGGGCAAAGTAAAATCTCTTACAGGGATAGGTGGTCTTCACAATTTTGTAGGTCTCAACATAGAAAAATTGCAATTTTGGCAGAAGAAAGTACCATGATTAGTTGGTGATGTTTGTCATGGCATAGGAAGGAAGAGATGGCATTTATGCCATGTATCGCCCATCCTTCATCTAGACAGCCTTTAGTCTTCCAGTTTTTGTTTTTGTTTTAATGTTCGGATACCTCTTCAGAGTCTCTAATTACAGAGAGCCATGAAATTTCAATCAAGGGAGTCATCCTTTGGGGGTTTTCCACTTCCCTCTCCTAGTTGCTTCCTGGATGGTTAACGTAGGGAAAGTTACTTTTCATCCTTCAATTACTACCAAGTCTATTTCCTTGTTCACAGAGGGCCAGTTAGACTATTTCAGAACCTCTAGTAGAAAATTATAATCTATCAACAATTATCTGTTTGCAAAACCCTGTGTACTTTAGTTCCATAGCCCATCATTCACAGTCAGAGCAAGAACATGCCATCTCAAACTTTTAATTGAAGTTGCTCATGTGTGCTCCAACTCATCTCATATTCTGCTTCTAAAATTAGGCATCTGAACAAATACCACTCCTGCCTCAGATGTATCTGTTTGTTTTCTTATCTCACAGGTCAAGGGGACATCTTCCACTCCTGCTTCCTGGCCTCAACGTACTACCTGCAAATAAACCTCAAGCTTCTTCCTTATCAGAAGCCAGGTTTCCTCATTGGGGGCTGTAACCCACATGTGACGAAGGAGAAGACCAAACTGTACTGCAGCGTGGGGAGCAGAAGGCTTTTCAGAAACCAATCACTAAATGCAACTCAAGACCCAAAGTTCAATTCTCAGAGTATGATTCAATTTCACTTATTCTTTTACTAATGGACCTTGAGAACACATTTGCAATTTCTGGTGGGGGAAGCAGGCCATGTGTCTACTCATAACAATGAATGATTTTGCTTTATCTGGAAAAGTTGTCTTCTCAAACCAAACATGCAGCTTCAAGAGGTCTGAGCTGTGAGGAGGAAAAGGCAGACTATCCAGCGAGCCTGATGAGCAACCACTTCAATGAGAAAAGTAGCAGCTCCATTGCCCTGTATCCGTAGCTTATTCTCAGAACAAAAAGCAATTTGTTCACAATGTTTTCTTTCACTTTGGCCTCTAAGGCTAGATAGTCAATTCTATGAAGGTAGGGGCCATGTCTTATACTTTTTATTTATTTATTTATTTATTTATTTTTATCTCTTGCTAAAATAAGCCCCAAGTAAATACTTATGTTTTGATAGTCAGGACACCACTGTAGAGTAGGCATGCTCATCATTTTAGATGGGGATTGGAGACAAATAAGGTTGTCTGACTAGTGCTTAGAGGTTTAAAATGAATGAACAAATTACTAAGTGAATAGCAAAGGTAAAGCAAAGAGAGGAGCAGACTCCCAATCTCAAAGCAAGCAAGTT
Source organism: Hipposideros armiger (assembly GCF_001890085.2). Lineage (NCBI taxonomy): Eukaryota > Metazoa > Chordata > Mammalia > Chiroptera > Hipposideridae > Hipposideros > Hipposideros armiger. The sequence continues at coordinate 2,801,528 of NW_017731515.1, forward strand.
TAAAACATGCCTTGTAAACTGGTAGACGGTAATAACTCCTTTCTTTAAGGTACTAGGAACATTCATTTCAACCCAGTCTTCTCAACTTCATGTAGTTCCTAATCCCATGAGGTTACATCATGTTTAGGTTACACTGTGATATGGTCTCAATATCCAATGGGTTGCAAGAAAGGAAACATAAAAATCCCTTGCAAAGTAAAGAAAACAATTTTTGAATATAATATGAGTTAGGATCATCAAACTAAGGCATTAGCAAATATTCAAAAGAAACCAATATGATTGCTAACTATGAGTCAAGCATTGTGCAAGCACTTTACATAAAATGCCCACTTCAATGTGTTTATTTCAATTTCCAATAGCACAGATTTTTGCATATATCAATCTCATAGTTTCAGATCTAGATACTTTGTGAGATGGTCTGTAAATAGAAATGGGGAGATCTACAAACTATTGATTATTTCCTTCTTCCCTTTAGAAAATATACAATTTAAGCTCTCAACTCTGTTGTAAATTATGCTTAAATAAACACAAAGACTTATGAAAATTGGGGGACAAGATAATATTTCTGTAACACCTCTAAATCTAATGGCACCCAAGTTATTTGGAATAATATTTATGAGCATTTAACACTCAGAAAATGTACAATCGGGATTTATTTTAATAATGACTCACTAGGTTCCTCTTACAAGGAAACAATTTTTGTCTACAGGTTATTTGAAGTGTACATCCAGAGCTTGATCAGGCTGTGAGCAGATATCTCAGATCAGAGTCACCAAGGCCAAATACCAATTGTTTGTTATTGTTTTGTTTTTTGTTTTTAACACCAGACAGTAAGTGGTTCAGAGTACACCATGCCCTTGGCAAGTCAAAAAAACAACACTTCATTTGCAAGGAACTGGACTATTTTTCATGAGTTTGGAAGGGAGTTTCTAAATGGAAAATCTATTCTGGTCTATTACAAAATATACTTCGATACTCATCTGTTTTCTCATCAGCTTCCGCAAGCGAGGTGATGCATTTGGACTGTGTATAACTCATATAATGGGTATCATGTATTTAGTGCCTGCCATGTTTTAGATAATTAACTCAATTATCCACAGTCTAACCTTGTGAAATAGTATTATTTCACCACATTTTGTTTATGTATTTATTTTTATTTGCCCCCATTTTAGTGATGAGGGAATGGAGCCTCAAAGAGAACTTAAGCAAAATTATACAGACACAAAGTTGCAGAACTAGAATCCCAAACCATATATTTTGGTTCCCAGGCCCATACCCATGGAGGCACCTGTTGGTTTTTTTGTTTTGTTTTGTTTTGTTTTACCTGCTGGTTCTTTGCAGCCAGCATGGCTACAGAACAGAACTCAGAAAGTCTGAATTTGTAGCTGAAAGGTAAGTTACTCACAGGGAAAAGATAGTATCCAGGTCCCAAACAAGCCTTGCAGGCTGGATGAACTGTTTGGGGTTTGCTGGGCCAGAAAGAAGCATCCTACTTCACAATAGAGTGAGGTTTATTGTAAAATAAAAGGAGTGAGCAAAAATGACCAGCTAGGGAGAAGCAATGCTACAGTTCTTTGAGCATCTTTTAATCTGCTCCCCTACTTCTGAGCACTAGCAGCAGACAAACCACTACCACGAACCCTACCAGGACTGCCACCGCCATTGCCACAACTAGTAAAATGAATGTGCAAATGCCACCCAGCTCTGCCATCATAGCAGAAACACCACCAGCTTGCTTCCACTGCTATTTGTCTCTTGTTCACTCGTATTTTGTGTTTTTGTTTCCCATGCCTTCTCTCTTGGCTGTCTCCCACTAACCAGCAGAAAGGCAAGAAGGTTGTTATCACCAGCATAGAAGAAGTCATTCTGTTTCTTGTGTAACTCCCACTCAATCCTTGGCAGGACTATAGAATTAAACTGCGATGCTTACTATATGTCTACGTTAGCATGCTTTCCAAAGTTCAATCAATAATCAGACAAAATTGGGATCTAATCCTGAGTCTTCCCTTACACATTGATATTGGACAAGTAATGTCTCTGTTTTTTGGGCACCTTGTCTTTGAATAGAGATAAAAACTCTACATGTTAGAATTATGTTAATAACAGATGTGGGGAGATGACAGGTTGGCACAGTTCCATGACACCTGAATCTGTAGCTGAGTGTAGGGGAACCTGCTATCTCTTCTTTAGCTGGCCACCCTCATATCTAGGTCCCTTTCTGACTGCTGCCTGGGAATGTGGGGTCCACTGGAAAAACTCATGGAGGAACCAAGAGAATGGGATATGGGAATGATGGGAGAGGCGTGGGAGGTTTTGATAATTGTGTGTGGGAAAGGAAAGGTGAATTTTGGCAGGCCTAACATTCACTTGTGAAAGCCTGAAATCTTTTAAATACTGCCTGTTTCCATCAGAAACAATGCAGAAAAGAAGATCATTTTAGGTATATTAAACATAAAGAGAATTAGTATAGGGAATTGGGTGCTTACAAAGTCTTTGGAAGGGCTGACAGACAAGTTCTGGGATTAGCCTACAGCAATGAGATCCAGAACAATGCAGAGTGATCCATGAGGTCAGCTGCTAGCCTGAGGCTCCAACGAAAGCCACTCCCATAGCTCTAGGGACCAGGAGGCCAGAGACCTCCACAGATGTTCTGCCTCTGTGACTGCTTCTGGATACCCAAGAATCTGAAGAAAGCACAATGCAGTGCTGCTGCAGGACAACCTCACCAAAAGAACAAAGAAAAGAAAAAAGGAAGTAAGATGACTCCATCTCATTTCTGCTTCCCACATGTGAACCATTAGATATATAATTAGCAGAAGCGAATTCTCATTCAGAATCCTAGCTGCAAGGGAATCTGGCATACATCAGTTTTAGATTCCCAACATCTCCAGCTAGGAGAGTGGAATGGAGATTGAACAAGCAATCCACAGCACTTAGAGACATTTGAACTCCACGGGTTTTGACTCTAACTTTGCCACATTTCGCCTTCTCACCACCCTCTCTATCTACTTTTCAGTGTCCAGAACCTAAGACCTTATATAATCAAGTCATTTGTTTTTTGTAGCTCCTACCATTTTGATAAAAACATCCTTCTTCTCTCATTTCAGTACAAAGCTTGTGTAAGGTGGTTACTTATCTTTTCTCTGTCGTAATATGTGATTTGACCTATTTTTCACATATGAATTTCAAGGTCTAACTCTGATAAGCTTCAAGTTTAACTTAGGAAATTAATATAGAATGTATGCAGCATGCAAACATATCGTGTCAGATAGCAAGAAAGGTGTAAAAGACTATACTAATCACGACAAGATTTTCTAAATTTATACTTCTCTAAAGCACCCTGGTTCCTTTCAGTGGAAAATGATCTAATATCACTCTAATGTTAGGAGTGCTCATTACTACTGGCTGTCCCCAAATTATCTCAAGATTATAAATTTTTTATGTAGTTTTCTTGTTTGAATTGGGATCCAAGTAAGATCCACACAATACTATTAGTTGTTATATATCTTAAGTCTGTTTTAAATCATGGGTTCCCCCATTCTTGTTTGCCATGTCTTCTTATTGTTGTTGAAGAAGAAATTTGATTATTTGTTCTTTAGAGGTTTCTGTATCTGAGTTTTGCTAATTGCATCCTATGGTGTCTTTTAACACATTCATATTTCTTGTTTTCCTATATTGGTAGTTTAATCTAAATATTTGATTAAGCCAAAACTTTATTTATTTTATTTTCTCTCTTAGTTTTCAATTCTTCCAAGTTTTATGTAACACAGAAAATATATTTGATTTACCTACCCCAAAGCATCAATAAGTCTCAGAGAGAAAAGTGATGTTAGAAGCACCCTACCCAATATTTATTTCTATGTATTTAGTATAAATTATCTACTTTTAAGTCCTGTAAAAATAAAAACAAGGACCAGGCAATAAACAAGACTGAAAATGGCACAGTATCACATGCCAAGACTCCTCTTACTATTGAACACAGCACTTGCTTTGTTTTCCTCTAAATCACTACAAGAATTGGAAATGTTACCTAAACAGTAGGCCCTACATGGCCTCTCCCACTCCATCACCCTCAGTATCTTCTAATTTAGAACAATTAAAACATTTATTTTAAGAGAAAGAATTTAAGCAACCAGGCCGCCTTCTATGGTTATTCTCCGCCACAACTGGAAATAAACTTGGCTAAACAAAGTTCAGCTAAAAAAACAAAAACAAAACTCTGCTCTTTACAAAGATATTTTGTTATCAACCTTCTAGAAAGCCTTTAGATCAGCGGTTCTCAACCTGTGGGTCGCGACCCCTTTGGGGGTCCAACGACCCTTTCACAGGGGTCACCTAAGACCATCGGAAAACAAAAAGATATTTACATTACGATTCATAACAGTAGCAAAATTATAGTTATAGAGTA
>NW_017731515.1:2805960-2813148 GCF_001890085.2 Hipposideros armiger
TCATAACAGTAGCAAAATTATAGTTATAGAGTAGCAATGAAAATAATTTTATGGTTGGGGGTCACCACAACATGAGGAACTGTATTAAGGGGTTGTGGCATTAGGAAGGTTGAGAACCGCTGCTTTAGATATTTATCTGAGGCTGGTGGGCTGAGATGAATGCTAGAGAAGGGGAAGGGAGGAAGTTAAAGAAACTCCCAACCAACTGTTTATGAGCATGATCAGAGATTATGGGCCTACATCAAAAGGCCTAGTGTAACTGGACTCTTGGAGAATATAATGGAGAAATGTTATTATCTACAAGTGATTTTGCAGGATAAATAGAGCTATGAACAAATGTTAAATTTGAAGGGGACTAAGTCATGCAGCAGCCTAAACCTGGTTCGGACTTTCACTAGAAACAGAAATCTGCCACTTGAGCATCACACATTTCAATGATAAGCTGACTGAGTCTAACGCAAAAGGAGAGAACCTGGTCAGGTGGGCTCAGAGCACTTTCACAGAACATGACACAGTCTGGTATCACTGGTATTGCTTGCTGCACTCAGTTGGCAGCGCAGAGGTGAAGCAAGGAAAGTGGAAGCAGCATCTTGAGTAGGACAGTTCTGTGGGTGAAACTTATATACAATCTCTGCTTGCTTGCAGCCCTTCTGACCTGGAGTTATGAGGCCTCACTTCCCTTGAGCCCCTGCCATGCCTAGTACCTGATGAACCCTGATGAATCAGAGTATGTGAACAGCCTCCAGCTTCTCTCAGGTGGGTCTTTGAATGAGTGAAGCAATTGGTATCTCTGAGGTGAACCCTGACTACTATGAGATCTTCGGTCTTTCCATCTCTGGCTTTAGCAACACATTCCATAGAAATAGGCCTCTGCCTCAGTTTCAGCCCAGTTTCCTACTAGATCATGTTACCTGAGTTTCAGGTGGCTGGACCCTGACACTTTGCTGTGGATGCTGAACCTGGAACTTCAGCGTCTGGAGCCCAGTGACAGTCTTTTGGGGGCTACCACCTGCCCAGTTTCTCCCCCAGTGGAGAGAGCACTAAGCCACAAGTCTTGGATTCAAGCTTAAGTGCTAAAAACTTCATTACATTTAGTCATTAAATCTATGAATTTTTATTTCCTCATATGAAGATTAAGGATACAATTAACTACCCTCTGCACCTTTGAGGGTGGTTAAATAAAAGTAAAGTATAATGAATTCAATTGTGATGGTTCCTCCCTGTCCAGGACTTGTCTTCCCACCAGCTATCTAAGCACTACCTATTTCTCTGGAATGGCCTGTGAGAAACAAAATGCCTTTGTCTCCATATAGTTAGCTTAACAGGAATTCTGGGCACTATGACACTCAGGACACTGGCCTCCCTCTGTAGCTGCTCCTTAAATGCCCACCAGGACCCAAGTGGATCATTTAGTTGGTCAGCAATGTGGCTTAAAACAACCTGGAGTAGGTCAAAAGGCCAGAAGAGCTGCAGGAGCCTGGCTAAACCACCAAGCAGCTATGAAAAGAAAGACGTTACCATGGGTGACAGGTTCTTCAAATCTCAGATACAGTAGCTCACCCAAGAAACTATTTCACACGTGCACAGGGTGAAAAGCCTCACAGACCCAACACTGGTCTCATTCGGTTCAAGTCACTCCCACTGGAACCATTGTCAACAAAGCCATCTTTGAAGACAATAGGCAGATTTGAACATAATTAACTATATCTACGTAATGTGGCCAAACATTAATGTGACCTATTTCACAATGCCCTTGGCAAAACCAAATGGATATGGTTAAGACGTTTAGAGAAAGTTGTTCTGGAAAAATCAAACAAACAAAATAGCATACTGTTCAACAATGTAGCTTAATATCCAATACATTACAAACAAGTGAAGAGGAATAGAGGATCCCAACAACTAATACTTACCCTTCTCTGGGAAGTAGTTTAAAACTGGAGTCTTTTGTCACAGTAAAGCTGGGTCCTTGAACAGACACTCTCTTTTCCCCAGAGGAAGGGTGCTCAGCTGATGGAGAAAACAAGCCAAAGCTGCACGTCAGCCATTGTGCCAGGGATTCGTATCTACTTTCTCAGTTAATTCGCACAGGATACCATTTGCCAGATGAGGATTAGTGACACACCCAAGGGTGCATAACCAGCAAGTGTGGGAGTTAAGGACCTTTCCAATTGAATCCACTGACTTCTCTGCATAAGATTTATAACAAACAGTTCCTACTCCAGCCACCCAGACAACCCTCCTCATACATAAATGGTGGTCATAGCTGGGGGGTGGGAGGATGAGAGGTGAGAACTCTACTGAAAATGTTAAAATGGGCTACACTTCTGTTTTGATGCATGAGTTATGGGTACCATTTTGTGCTTATGAAAATGGCACTCTGAAGTAAGTCTTATATTTTAGAAAGTGAAAAATGGTACCTCTACCTTACACAGTGAACTCTAGTCCTGAGATTTCTATATCCTAAGGCTATCAAAATGCAGATCCAACCAAGAATCTAGCACAGTGGTGGTGAGTATGTAAACTGGTCTCACTGGTGGTGAGTATGAAAACCTTTTGGCAAAAGATATTAAATTTTTAAATCGAGACATCTTTTGATAAAATAGTTTATTATCTGGAAATTTATCCTTAGTAATACCATGTAGTACCCAAAGAGATATATATATATATATATATATATATATATATATATATATATATATATATGAGAATATTCATTTCAGGATTGTTTATAAACACAAAAATTTGAGAACAGCCCACACAGCCACCAATGGGAATAGATTAAATAAATTATTGTACACACATAAAATAAAATATTCTGCAGCCACTAAGAAATACGAATGTGCATTAACATGAAAAAGATGCCTAAGATATATCGTTAAGAGCGGGGGGAAAGCATATTGTAAGACAGCATGCATAAAATTATCTCATTTTTATAAATAGCAAAACATATGGTTGTACATGTATAGAGAGAATATCTGGAATGATATTCACCAAACAATGGCTTTTTCTGAGGGATGGAAATAGGAAGGTTCCTATTTACTATTTTTCTTTATATTTCTACACTTCTAGAAATTCTTATTTACATGAATATTTATTATTTTTATCATTAAAAAATTAACAAAGATTTTTGTTTTACTTTTAGTTTGAGGCTTGGTGTTTGGGATATGAGAACCTAACCAATATTTCAAATCTGGAACTAGAAAGGAGAACAAAGAGAACTGAAAATCTCTAAAACGTGATTCTCATGGAAGCTGTACTTGGAAAAAACTATTCACATGAGTATGGATTTGCTGGTAGCTTTCAAACACACAGCTTCAGATATACATATTGTTGATAATCCAAAATTTCCTCTGAGGTTTCTGGGGGAAATGGCAGAGTTATAGTATGTTTGCACGGCTCCTTAAAATTCACTTAAATAAACAAAAATGTATTGGGTTTATAGTTGGGCCTCTAAGTTTTTCAATTAAATAGTCAACTTATTTCAAGAAAAAAACTCTCTAATGGTGTGGTTTGAGGCCTTCAACCTTAACGTAAAGACTCATTAGATCATATATACAAAGCTAACTATGTTTCCCAATCAATTCTATTCCTGGAAGCATTTGAAGGTTGCATGTTGAGGACACTTATTGTACTATGTGCCACGTCCCACAGCAGTGCTGAGTGATGGAGCCTGGGGAAATCCTATGATCTGACTAGCTGGCTACCCAACTGGCTGACTAAAGATTTCACAAGATGGTCTGCCAGGGGACCCATGATTGGGTCTGATTTCAACAGCACACTGAGAGTGGATCCATTTCTTATGGGTCGATTTATTGCCTTACAGAGGCTGATGAAAGTAACTAGGTTGCCAGAGAATTAATTTGCAATGAAAATGATCTGTCAATTAAATCAGGTAATATGTGTGATAGCACACGAGAGCCTTCTCTCCTTTTGAACTAACTAATGGCAAGTTAAGTATTCAAAAAGTTCTACCGCAAGCATGGTTTCACAGCAGGAGCAGGAAGTTACATAATGTATAATGGCATCTGCCCCAAACAGCCTGGTGCGACCATCTCCACAGTACTGTTACATTTTCCAAAAGGCCCAGATGCTGTTCCTCCATTCAGCTGGGACACCCTCTCTCAAGGACATGCTCAACCTCTAGTTCCTCATCTCCCTTTTTGTATCCCCTTTCTGAAACACAGTACATCACAACAGATTAGATTTCTGCTGTTTTTTTGTTTGTTTGTTTGTTTGTTTGTTTTTGTTTACAATCATATTCTATTTCTGCCTCCATGAGCTCATTCTCTGAATCACTTTGAATGTGATGTCTGATGCCTGCAATTTCTACAGTTAGACCATTTTTTACTTTGCTCAGATGACTAATCACATCTCTCATATGCAGCTTTCACCAGCTTTACTTTGAGAAGATATGCTATGCTGAGGCTATGCTAGGCTATGCTGAGGTAACAAGTTAATCAAAATCTAATTAATTTAGCACAACAACAATCTATTTTGTATTCTTGCAATGTGAGGTGGCAGGGCCCTCCTCCATCTGGTAAGTCTGGACCCAGGTTCCATCCATTTTGTGATCTACATATCAACACATGGCTTCAGGATCACTGCCGCAGGGGAGACAAAGATGGAGGAGGGTGCTGACTTATAAGAGCCTCAGCCAAAGTGACCTATGACTGCCCATTCATATTTCATTGACCAGAACTAGTTACATAAACCATCTAACCGCAAAGGAGTCTGGGAAATATGATGGACCACTGAGTTATTTGGAGAGTGCTAGCTGCATCTGAAACAGAAAGCTACCTTATTTCTAGGTTTTTCAAAGCACTTTACTGTCACCCGTATTATTGCTTATACCAGCAATAGCTGTGACCAGGGGACATTTGATGCTTCAGAATTGTTCTCTTAACCCCTTTCTAACTTTGCTCATCAATATGATTCAGATCATTTACTGAAAGTCTAAAAATCTGGGTTAGACTGGGATACAGAGTAAGACCTAGCTTCATCCTTGGCAAGTGCATAATCTAATAATGGAGATGTTACATTAATAAAAGCAATATTATACTACTATATGACTATAACACTAAACATAAAATATATACAAAAATATAAATAGATATAATACACATTTATATATAATGGTATATAACGGTAATACAGAAAAAAATTAAACGGGAACTAGACTAAATATCCAAATCAAGTTTTAGTGGAGAAATAATTCCATTGTGAAAAATATGGGATGTGAACTTGGAGAAGGCAGAATTTTAATAGCTTCTAAAGGCTCTTGAAAGATTGAGAAGTGTCAGAAGCATGAACTCAGGCAGGGGTGTGAGAGTACAATGTCACGGGGCAGTGAGTGGGGTGGAAGGGAACAATTTGATGTGTCTGGAACATAGGTTAATGCAGGTGAGAAAATGACTGGAGATGGGCTGACAAGATACGTTGAGGCTTTGAATGTCACTAGGCTGGCCTGGACTTTGGTTTAAAGGCAACGGGACATGCTGCTGGTCTAGAAGAAAAGAAAAGAGCTAAATCTCCTTTAGAGAGATAACTAAGGAATCAGAAGAGAAACCAGCCAGGAATCTATTGCAGCAGTTGCAGAGAAGGTACTTATTCTAATGGCCTGTCTCCTATAAGGAGCCTCCCGGATTTGAACTTCCTGAAATACCCGTGGCCACAGAATGTGCACATTCTAGACATAATGTTAACTCCTTCAAACAACTCATTCCTCCTCTACTTCACGCTCAATGCATCACCAAATGCCGTTGGCTCTGCCTTCAGAAATAATCCTGAATCCGGCCACGTCCCCACAGTTCCAGTACTCCCACTCTAAATCCAACTGCCTTCTCATGATCCTTTCAGAAACTAAATCAGGGCTCCACACCTCCCAGAGGCTCTCCATCCTTGCTGGAGCAGGATTTTGAATGAAATCCAAAGTCCTCCCCTAGTCTTTGTCCTGGCTCTGCCCCCCACCCCCCGCCCCCGCCCTGCTCCAGCCACACAACCCCTCTGTCCCTTCCCCACTCCAAGCCTTCTCCCACCTGCCAGCTTTGGAGAGAGCTGTGCCCTGTACATTCAGCCCATCAGGGAGGCCTTCTCTGGGCCTCCTGGCTGCAGAGCAACACTCTCACACCCCTCCCCAACACTTTCCCCCCTCACAGAGCCTCTGTCGCTCCCACTCTGAGCTGCACCCCCAGCGCTACACCAGTGCCTTGCCCACAGCAAGCACTCAGTAAATATGTGATGTGTGAAGCAGTTAAGAAATGACAATATCCTAACATCGAGTGGAATAAAAACGGGGCTAATTGACTAAGCAAGGGGCAGCTCTATTCCTCCCTTTAAGACATTAACGAATATCTCAGGCAACATTCTCATTCCAAGTGCTTCCACTCAAGTTTAATTGTTGCTTAGGTTGAGGCTCCTGCCTCAAATGGAGGACAGGGACATTTATCAAGAGAATTTCCTGAGTCCCACAGAGCCAAATCAGCTACATGGCAAGTGCCACCCCTGCCCACGTTTGGGGGGCTACCCTCACCAAAGCCAGTGGAGAGGAGAAGGGGTAGAGAGGGCCCTGCACACTGGCTCTCAGGGCCTGTGTCTGCTCCTGCCTGCAATCCACCTGCCCTCTTAGACCTCATAGGGTTTTTGATGTTAAAGAGTTGGGATGGAACACCACCCCTAGTGTACTTACGATGGTGGAACCGACAGGTATGGGGCAAGCAACTTGTACCCTGGCTGTGATATGAAGACCGCTGGCAGTGGGTCCACTCAGTGAAGAGGGGTGGGAGACAGAGCCCTTCCCCATACTGGACTTGTCTCCTTGGGAGTGCCGCAGGAAAACCTAGAGCTGGTGCTTATGGGAGCGTGGGGATGAAAGGGTCATTTGCAATTATCTTGAGAGCCAAAGAATGGTTCTGCATGCTCAGAGACACTTGAAGGTTTACATCTGTGACACCGCATGTTGTTTTGACAGAATTCTTTCTTTAAGCTTAAAAAGGGGAGCAGAAACAAATGTGGCTATTAAACCAGCAAATTAATAATGGGGCCTTTTGAAGGCCCCATTTTATAATAAGCTTTGTCCACACACGCCACAAGTCTCTGCACTCCCAGGCCTGTGAGGTCACAAGCCCCCCAGCAACCTCCTGACACAACTGAGTCCTGAGTTTACTTTTGCCTGTTTCGGGCTTTCTCCAT
>NW_017731515.1:2813833-2814795 GCF_001890085.2 Hipposideros armiger
GTGCCAGGCCCCTGTTACGGCAGAGACACTGGGGATACAGCAGAGAACAGAACGGACATAGCACCTTCCTCATGGTACATACAGCTTGAGGGGGAGGCAGAGAGTAAGCAGTAACCCCATAGACAACTATCAAAGAGTGATTGTTAACACAAGCCAGGAAACACACATATTGTATAAAGGTATATAAGAGGGGCCTGTTTCTGCTCAGGCGATCAGGAAAGCCATCCTGTGGAAGGAGAGTGTAAGCCGTGATCTAAAGGACGGTAAGCGTTGGCTAGGCAAAGAACTTTGGGAAGAACCACATACCATACATTTTTAACTATATAATAGTAAGCTTTGTCCCTAAGAGAAGGCACCCACCTATTTCTGTTATGATTCTTCAGACATGGCACTCCAGACAACAAAGTAGAGCCAAGGAGTCCCTCAAAGACCCTCAGACCCTCTCACATTCTTGCCAGGTAGTGACCAAGGAGCTGGGTTAACTTTGCCTACTTTATGCATTCATTCATTATTCACTCAGCAACTTCTTGAATGACCTATTTTTCTCAGGCACTGTGCTGAGCAGGGAGGGTGCAACGCTTAATCAATCACCATCCCTAGCCTCCAGAAACTCATCGTCTATGAGGGGAGACCCACTAAGAGGTCATTATAAACTAGAATGTAAAATGGGAACAAGGATGATACTAAACTCAAGACATGTTGTGAAAACTAAATAAGATAATATTCAAGCATGCAAGATGCTTAGAAAAGTGCCTAACACATAGTAAATATTCCATAAATATTAGTCATTATCACTAGAAGGTAATAGTGTGTAGGATACCAGGCAGAGAAGAATAAGGTATTATAGGAGCACCCAACTGGAACAGTTAGGAAAGGTGGAAACACCAGAGCTGGGTTCTAAGGATGACTCGGAGCAGTCAATCTGTATCATCTCAATTAGAGGATGTTAACAATCATAGCCA
>NW_017731515.1:2817972-2821006 GCF_001890085.2 Hipposideros armiger
CTGGGTATTTATCTGAAGAAAGCCAAAGTGCCACTTCAAGGGGACATGTGCATCCATATGTTCATTGCAGCATTGTTTACAATGGCCAAGATGTGGAGACAGCCTATATGTCTGTTAATGGGTGAATGGATAAAGAGTAGGTGGTACATATATACAGTGGAATATTGTTCAGCCAGGGAAGGCAGTGGGTTCTTTGCCATCTGCATCAGAATGGATGGACCTGCAGAGTATTATGCTAAGCGAAATGTCAGACAGACAGAGAAAGACAGAAGCAATGTGATTTTACTTATATGTGGAATCTAAAGAACAAAATAAACAAAACAGAAACAAACTCATAGGTACAGAAAACATTTTTGATGGTTGCCAGATGGGAGGGGGATGGAGGTGAGTGAAAAAGGGAAGGGAGTAAGAAGTACAAATTGGTAGTTGCAAAATAGTCATGAGGATATAGGGTATAACATAAGGAATATTGTCAATAATATTTTAATAATTATGTATAGTGCCAGGTGGGTACTAGACTAGTCAGAGGGACCATTTCTTAAATTATATTAAATGTCTAACCAATATGCTGTACACTTGAAATTAATATAAAATAATGTTGAATGTTAACTGTAATTGAAAATTTATTTTTAAAGGGACAAGAAGGTGAAGAGGAATAAGAGGTCAAATTTCCAGGTATAAAACAAATAAGTCATGGGGACGTAATGTACAGCATAGGGAATATAGTCAATAATATTGTGATAGCATGGTATGGTGTCAGACAGTTGCTGGACTTAACATGGTGATCACTTCTTTAGGTACATAAATGTTGAACAACTATTATGTACACCTCAAACTAATATAATATTATATGTTACCTATAATTTTACTAAAAATTTTAAATAATAGTAATAATAATAAAGAAAAATATATTGAGAAATAAAATAGCCATGTTCAACCACCCTTGTGATGCTTGAGTTCCTTGTGTAATATACTTGATTAGTGTGTGTCCAGCAAGTTGTAAGAACAACATTTTGATGAGGCCATTTTGACATGTGAACATCTTGACACATAGAGTATAAAATTATAATTGAGGCTTTTTGGTAATAGCAGAACATACCAACTACTCTAAAACACAAATAAAGATGTGAATCCTTTCAGTATTTTTAGCTGTAACCTCAGCTCTACCCCAGAGATCTATTACTGATCTGCAGTGTCATCATATCCCCTTCTTTAGGCTAATCAAAAGGGACAAGGGACCAGTGGGATGGGTCCCACGAATGTGTCAGGCATAGGGCCTGAGTCAGGGCGTAGCTGGGGATAGGAAGTGGAAAAAAGCGGGGGGGAAGGGGAATGAGAAAATGGACCAAACGCATCTATTATGCACTTAGTTCAAAAATAGCAGGAAGTTTAATAGTAGGAATGAAGCCATTTGCTATATTCTGCTGTTGCCAAAAAGGTTTGATTCTATCCTATAAAGTACATCCAAATGTCCATGGTGTCAGTACACTGCAACACTGCATCAAAATTTCCATGACATCAAAACAGCCATGTCAGAATTATAGAATTTGGTATGTTTCTCCCCAATAACAACAATCTAAAGTATCTTTGAACTTTTGCAGCTATTAGACAAAATATTAACAACTAAAATGTGTTTCTCTGTAATTTCTACTGGGGTCCCAGACCTCCCCTCAGAGACTCACCAGAAGAAGCTAATTCCNCATGGAATCTAAAAAAACAAAATAAATAAACAAAACAGAAACATATTCATAGATCTGGAGAACAAACTGATGGTTATCAAATGGAAGGGGAGTTAGAGGATGGGTGAAGAAGGGGAAAAGATTAAGAATTACAAATTGGCAGTTACAAAATAGTTACAGGGATGTAAAATACAGCATAGGGGATATGGTAATAACTATGTGTGGTGCCAGGTGGGTACGAGACTAATCGGCAGCAATCACTTCATAAAGTATATAAATGTCTAACCACTATGTGGTACACCTGAAATTAACATAATATTGAATATCAACAGTAATTGAAAAATAAAAACAAAATTTTAAAGAGATAAGCAAAAAATAATAATAATAGGAGATCCAAGATGGCGGAGTAAACCCTGTGCCTGCTTCCTTCTGGGAACACATTAAAATTACAACTAAATTACAGAACAGTCAACCTGGAGAACCATCTGAAGTCTAGCTTATCAGAAGTTTTATAACTAAGGATATAAAGAAGAAGCTATGCAAAACTGGTAGGAGGGGTGGAGACACAGAACAGGCTGGCCCCAAACCTCTGTGTGGCAGTTGAGAACCAGGACAAATATCTCAGCCATGGAGGTTCCCCCCAATAGAGCAAGTGACCCTAGCCCCACACCAGGCTCCCCAGCCCAGAGTAATGATGCTGGGGGGAGGAGCCCCCACAAAATCTGGCTGTGAAAAACAATGTGAATTCCACCATCCTGGTGGGACAGAAAACTGCAGGAAACCCATAAATCCTCTTAAAGGGCCTGTGCACAGAGTCACTCACTCACATGCACTTACCCGGAGTTCCAGCAGAACAACAGTGACTCAGGGGGCATTGGAGGCATATGGGGGGCAGATCGAAGTGTGGAGTTTTAAAGCGAGGGCTGAAGGACAGTCACCATTTTCCCCTATGTGGGGTCCTTTTCCCAGGCAACTGGCAGGCAAGCATCAATTTCTTGTGTTGAGCCATCTCCCACAGGCCAAATCTGAATCTGATTGGCTTGGTGAGCTCCGCTGGGACCCCACCTCACCCAACTCTCCCAATCCCAGAGGTACTTTCTCAGCAAGCAGCCAGCCCCGCCCACATTGCACTCTTTCCTAGAAAACTATCAGAGTTTGTGGGCCCCATGTGGGCAGCAGCTGGCCTCAGGTTGCTCTGAGACTTTTGCTTAGTAGCTCCAGGGTCAGCACTGGCACTAAACCAGAATCTACACTAACCTGATGACCACAACCCTTCCCACTATAGTGACTCTCTGAGACCCTGCCTCATCTAATTTGTGTTCCACACGAGGCTTTATTAGTGGCTGAACCTTAAG
>NW_017731515.1:2821709-2822388 GCF_001890085.2 Hipposideros armiger
GCCAAAATGAGGAAACAATGAAACATGTCCCAAATGAAAGTACAGGACAAAACTCCAGAAAAAGAACTAAACAAAATGAGGGTAAGCAACCTATCAGATACAGAGTTCAAAACAACGGTTATAAGCATGTGCAAGGAACTTAGTGAAAATTTAAACAAAGAGATAGCAATCATAAAAAAGGACATAGAAACCATAAAAAAAAGAACCAGTCAGAAGTGAAGAATACAATAACTGAAATAAAGAATGCACTAGAAGGAATCACCAAAAGATTAGATGAAGAAGAGGATGGAATCAGTGATTTGGAAGACAACTGAGAGAAAACACCCAATCAGAACAGCAAAAAGAAAGAATCCAAAAGAATAAGGATAGTTTAAGAAACCTTTGAGACAACATCAAACATAAGAACAATTGCATCATAGGGGTACCAGAAGGAGAAGAGAGAAAGGAAGGGATTGAGAACCTATTTGAAAAAATAATGACTGAAAACTTTCCTAACCTGGCAAAGGAAATAGACATACAAGTCCAGGAAGAGCAGAGTCCCAAACAAGATGAACCCAAACTGAACCCAAAACACATTATAATTAAAATGGCAAAGGTTAAAGACAAAGAGGGAATCATAAAAGCAGCAAGAGAAAGGCAACTAGTAACTTATCAGGGAGCTCCCATAAGATTGTGAGCT
>NW_017731515.1:2824210-2841488 GCF_001890085.2 Hipposideros armiger
GGGGAATGAGAAAATGGACCAAACGCATCTATTATGCACTTAGTTCAAAAATAGCAGGAAGTTTAATAGTAGGAATGAAGCCATTTGCTATATTCTGCTGTTGCCAAAAAGGTTTGATTCTATCCTATAAAGTACATCCAAATGTCCATGGTGTCAGTACACTGCAACACTGCATCAAAATTTCCATGACATCAAAACAGCCATGTCAGAATTATAGAATTTGGTATGTTTCTCCCCAATAACAACAATCTAAAGTATCTTTGAACTTTTGCAGCTATTAGACAAAATATTAACAACTAAAATGTGTTTCTCTGTAATTTCTACTGGGGTCCCAGACCTCCCCTCAGAGACTCACCAGAAGAAGCTAATTCCTCTTCCCCATGACAGCTTTTCAGATAGTCACACCTTCCACCCAAATCACTTCTTTAGGCCAAGGACCACAGTTCCTCCGTGAGTTCTTGATGTGACATGGTTTCACATCCCCTCCCTGCTCTGGACCCCTTCCTCTGAATGTGCTTTGACTTGCCTTGATTGCTCTTCAAGTGTGACACACACACACAAATTTAGTTCTCCAAACAGCCCTCTCAGTGGACCCACCGCCCCCTTCATTCTAGATGGCATCCTCTGCTCACGAGTCATAAGAGCACAGTCGGTTTGTCAGCATGTCATTGTACTGATGTTGTAACTATGTTGTTGATGCTTGGTCCAAACCTGGGTCTTCTAGCTTGTAAATTGGGGTACTTTCTCCACATCACACAATTTTGAGGTGTCCATGACACTGTCTTAATGGGAAAGGAAGGTGTGTGAGTACATTGGTGCTGGTACACAGCTGCAGAATGAGACACAGAAGTTCAACTCAGGATGCTCTCTGAGTTGCCCCAATGAGTACTGGTTGGACATCCCCTAAGTATAAAAAGCATGGTCGCGGGCTGTTTGAACACATTTGGGTCATTCCTGCTTCCAGCTGTAATCCCCATGGCACAGTAGTTGTTTGGAGGAAACCAGCAATTGTCAAGAAACCATGCACTCACCCTAGCCTCTTCACCCCCATATTGCCCTTGCAGGTTGCCTGCCTGGGGACAACACACAGGTGTCGCAACCCATCCCAGAGTCACAAGCAGCCCTGAGAACAGTAGGGGGATGCGACATAGTGATATTCAATGCTTGAATAAGCAGCAAAAATTAGAGAAACTTCCAAGGGGAATGGAATCAGCAGGAGACAGGTCACCCACCACTTCTGATTGACTTTCCCACAGCATGAGAATTTCTCTTCTGCTATGAAAGAAAGTTTCCCTGACTCTGGCCCCCACTTCCCTCACTGTATTTCCCTTTAAAATATTTCATATGGTAGGTGAGACAGTCATTAAGATATTAAAATTATGAAATGCTTTATGGATATGCATTACACAATGGATCCTTGTAGCAAACCTTCCTCTGGTGAATAAATCCTTATTAAGCTGGCTGTTGACCATAGATCCCTGTACATAAACATACACACACACACACACNAAACCTTCCTCTGGTGAATAAATCCTTATTAAGCTGGCTGTTGACCATAGATCCCTGTACATAAACATACACACACACACACACACCAAATGTAAAACCATCCCAGGATAGATTCTCTCTTGAACTAGTGCTTCAGCTGTGAGAAGTTCTCCATTAGCGGTAACAACTGCACAGAGAGATATGCCTCATTTAGGACAAAATAACTCTGATGAGGATCCTAGAGTGATGCAGTTCACTCACTATCACAATGAATCTTAACTTCTCAACCATTCATCTTCTTCCCTCCCATTAATTCTGGGTTCTAACGGCCAGCGTCCCTAATTCTCATTATTACTATTAATATTGAAAAAGATGGTGGGGCTTATAAGAAGAAATTGTACTTTGGCACAGAGGAGACCATCCCCCCACTGCAGGAAAGGATTTTAGCATTCAGATTTCATTATCATTAATGTGACGTCTGCCAGAGAAAGATTTGTACGTGGAGACAAGACTCTGCTTAGACACATATTGGTTTCCTCTCATTATAGGGACATTTTCAAGGATATTCAAAATGCAACACAAATTAGGCATGTCATGAGGCTACAGAACACACGGTTCACTGTGAAAAAATGTCAAGTTGGCTGCGGTAAGGAATTCATGGTATGGCAGCTTCCTTCTCTGCATGGCAAAAATTTGAGTTTAGATGCTCCTTAGGGATTTCCGCTTGGTTACACAGCTTGGAGGACCTTGCCCGTAAACCTTTGGACTAAAGAAAACCAGATGGCCAGAAGTTGCTCTCTGTTCTTCAGCCTTCATAGACAGCAGAAGGAGAGAAAGAGGGTCAGGAAGCCCATTCCAGGCCTGTCAGCTGCCAGGCTCTCTGAACATAGAGGCAGAAATATCTGCCCAGGAAGCTAAGGCCAGGGTTCCACAGAGCCATGCAGCCATTCAGAAATGAAAGCACATGACTGAGTCTAGAATCCTTGAGGTCCACTGAAATGGCCCAGTTACTGTCCCCAGAGGAAAAGTAGAGTCAGACAGGGCCTGCTCACAGGATGCAGGTAAGTGCGCAAAAGCAAGTTTTCACCTGCTTCACTTCCTCCTTGGTGAGCTGCTGTGCTTTTGCAGGTGTGTGTGTGTGTGTGTGTGTGTGTGTGTGTGTGTGTGTGTGTGAGAGAGAGAGAGAGAGAGAGAGAGAGAGAGAGAGAGAGAGAAAGATATGACATCGACACAGCTAATGTTGGCAAGGGTTGGCTAAAGTGATAAAGCCCCAAATCATTGAACTTGGATTTGCCATTCATACTACTCAGGCCATAATGCAGTTACATACATGCACATGTGCACATGTGTTAATGCACACATGCTCACACAGAAATTGGGTAAGAAAAAGATTCATTGCAATTTCTCTTGGTCTTTGGGAGGACAGGGAAGCTAATGATAGAAGTGAACTCAGTGTGAGGATTCCTGGCCACCTCTGACCATTATCTTCCATTTAAGGCCTACCTTGTACATGCTCCGCAGGCTTGCATTCCTTTTCATGACAAACAACATCATTAGTGCACCATGGCAACAACCATGTCGATTCCTGCAGGCCTTTGGGTGCTGAAAGGTGTCTCATTGGTCAGAAACCCAGGATCACTGCTCTTAGTCCTAGATTCTTGAACTGCTAAAATCAATTTTGCCCCTACAATCTGGGGACCTAAGAAAGCTAGAGGAAAAAGGCACAGCTGACCACAACCCCTTTCTTGAGTAAGCAATCTATTTACATATAAAAGGAATAAGAGACTCTTATCCAGCAGCATTCTACCATGCTATGCAATTTTACCATTGACCTAGATAACCTGAGTTCTTGGAAAATTCCAGATGTACTATACCAAATAATACAAAAACATGTTCACATTATCCCAACAGATAGATTTCTTTAAATAAAAGTGTTCTCGTTTTTCCTCATTAAAATAGGAATTTAAATTTCTATCCTTCTCTACTCATGGTTATAGGTTGATACAAGGAGACTGGATGAACTCTATTTCAGCATCTATTTTTACAAAGCAAAAGGCACATGAAAACCAAAGAAAGGAGGGTTCTGATTTTGCCTGCCTGCACTATCAAAACAAAGTCAGCATTTGAAATATTGCCTGGGTAACCCAGTCCTGAGGCCATGAAGATATGAGTCCAACTTAGTTATCAAGACAGGTCCTACAAATAGGAAATAATTTAAATATTCAAAAAAGATACAAATTACTTCACAACCTTACCCCTAGTGGATATTTTTCATGACATTTAGTAATTTAACCAGTCTCTAAAAATATCAACTGAATCTAAAATTTGAAAGTGTCAGTTCTCTGAGCTGGCTGAGACCTTCCCAATGGAAAAAGTGAATTCCCCACTACTCAGTTCTCCCTTCCAGCTGGGCCACTTAATTGAGCCCTCTAGGTACATCCCAGCCCAAGTAACTCCCCAAAGATGGAAATGTGGAGGACTTGAAAAGAGAAAGTATTTCACACCTGCTAGCCCAGCAAGAATCCATTTACCCTTGAGTGTCAGTAAAGGAAGAAGCCAAAAATGGCTCTTAAACAGGCACCCCCTAGGGAGGGCAAGGCTGTGTCTGCAGCTAGGAATTTTGCTTTCTTTGGTAATATTCAAATCACAGCTCTTCAGCTGCAAGTACACCTGTTCACATGCAAACTGTGGCTGGTAAAGCCCTCCCTTTTTCTGATAAAAAATATATTTCACCTCTTTTTCCAGGGCAAGACCAAGTGATGCTTTCACTCAGTCATTCAGTACTGATTGCAAAGAAGGCTCCTGGCACAGTTAACTCAGAGGAACACTGATGTGAGACCAGATTCCGCTACTCTGACATCTCACAGGAATGACTCTCACTCTCATCTTCTCTGGGCCCCTTCGCAAAGCAGAACCTTTAGCTAGGTATTAAACTATCAGCCATAATGGGGCTGGAGAGGGAGGAAGGAATTTCCTAATGCTTTCCTATCTGATCCATACCAGCTTCTTCAGAGAACGAGCCCATTGACAGAATATTCTCCACAAGCCCAAAATGTGTATAGACCAAGTAGCTCAGGCTTTACCACTTGTCTGCACTGACACTGTTCCAGTGGAGACTCAGAAAAGTAAAGTAACTGGTCAGAGGCCACCCAGCAGTTAAGTACCCCAGCCATGACGCCAACCCCGTTCTGTTGTGCTCCAAAGTGCGTGATCTTTCCAATGTGTAGCACTGCTTGACATTTTTCTTAAGGGTTCTCAGGGACTGTATCAGTTAAGGTAACATTCACTACTAAAACAAGCCCAAACTGTATATTAGCTGAAACAGAATACAAGTTATTTCTTGCACACATAAAGTCTAAAGTGAATATTCCTGATAGGAGGCAGCTCTCCTCCAAGTAGTGATTCAAAGACTCTGGCACCTTCCACCTTGTGGCTCTGTCATTTCATCCTGTGGCTGCCATGGTGGTCATGCTCATCTTCATCAAGACAGTGGAAGGGAGAGGGTATGGAGGATCATTCGTGGGCCAGGCCTGGAAATGGCACACATCATTTCTGCCCACACTCTTCTAGAATTTAATCATATGGCCTCTTTTGAGAAATGTAGTCTAGATGTGCACCCGGCGGGGGGAGAAATTGGTTTAGTAAACAGCTAACCAGTCTTTTTCATAGAAGCTAAAGAACTTAGTATTTGAGAAGAAAAGAACATGCATCTCAACCAGAGCTTGTGTCATAAATCATTTTTGTTTTGAAAGATAATACGTATTAATACAGTTATCTGCATCAACCAAAATCAAGATTTGAAACAACTTTTAAGCCAGGCCCTATGATCAGTAAACATTTTATATATTCAAAGAGAAATACAAATTAATTCACAATCTTTCTGTTAGTGAATATGTTTCATGATGTATAGCAATATAACCAGCCTCTAAAACCAACTACTAAAGACAGAATTAATGATATGAAAGGGTGAGCTTCCCCTCACTATTAATAAAAACTAGGCCTGGCCCTGAAAAGTACCTTCCCATTTAGATAGACCTATTGTTTTAACAGGAAAGACGTATATCCCTGAATCCACATGGCCAAGGGCCCTGTGGGCTACTTAAACTCTGGTTCTTTAATGTTATTGGCAACAAAGTATACAGCTTTCCTAGTAAGCCCCAATCATCCTCGGAGCATCAGTATCTGAGATTTCATCTACAACAGCCCACATCATTTTGGCCAATGATGAGTTCTCCCTCCAGACCTTTCTTAGCAGCAAGGAAAGAAAGAAGGTCTGAGGACAGTGACAATGCCTTAAGCACTTTTCTCCATGCACGAGCTAGGCAGTGACCAAGGAAGACAAAATTGCATCCTCTCTAGGCCTGTTCATTGACTCTGTTCCAAATGTCCAGGTGCTTATAGCAGTATTTGGAAACTGAAGCTCTGAACACCCTGAAGAATAAACTCAACATGTATGTTCTCATAAACTTTGGGCAGATAAAAGAGAGTTGCTTGAGGCAGGAAAACACTGACTTTATTTTTCTGGCTCGTTAGATGTGGTTCAAGTAAATGTCTCCTCTACTCTGTGAGCACCCTTCCTCTGTACCCACCCCTATTTTAGCTTTCTTCTTGGCCTCCTGCAGAAAATCAGAAGGGTGGGAACCAGAGCTTAACATAGAGTTTGGCAAATGCTAAGTGCTTATTTCAGTTCCTCCAATATGTAGCAATCACTATTATATGTAGACCACAATATGAGTATTGGGGTTACCACATGGTCTCCCCTTAAAGGAGGTCCCACTCTTTCTGAGAAAGAAAAGGTGCATATTCTCTTGCATATAGAAATGCAGAAACTATTTGTTGCATAACTAAATGAATGATCAGACTCTGTAGTCATATTGTATATCAAGAAAAGGTCCCCAGCCTTTCTAAAAAATGAAGACCATTTATCAATTTTGCTGAGTTGTTGATCCCTGTTTCCTTCCATATGTAGGTAAATTGCACAGTTTTCACTGATAACACTGGGTGAGAACAATATTAGCAGAATTTCTCCATAAAAATTTTCTTAATGAGAGTTTTTTTTAATTTTTCAATTATATTTGACATTTACTATTATATTTCAGGTGTACAGCATAGTGGTTAGACATTTATATAACTTACAAAGTGATCCCAGATAAGTCTTGCACCCACCTAACACCATACATAGTTATTACAATATTATTGACTATATTCCCTAAGCTGTACTTTTTACATCCCCATGAATATTTTGTAACTACCAATTTATGCTTCTTAATCAGTTCACCTTTTTCATGCAGGCTCCCAAGCCCCATCCCATCTGGCAACCATCAGTTTGTTCTCTGTCTCTGTGAGTTTGTTTCTGTTTTGTATGTTCATTTATTTTGTTTCTTAGATTCTACATATAAGTGAAATCATATGGTATTTATTTTTCTCTGTTTAACTTATTTCACTTAGCATAATACCCCTAGGTCAATCCATGTTGTCACCAATGGTAAGATTTCATTCTTTTTAATGGTTGAATAATATCTCATTGTATATATGTACCACTCCTTTATCTATTAGTTTTTTTATTGAAACATTTAATTTATTTATATTTAAAGTAATTAGTGATAGGTATGTATTATAGTTATTGCCATTATGTCATTTTCTGGTTGTTTTTGTAGTTCTCTGTTCCTTTCTTGCTCTTTTCTCTGTAGGTTGATGTCTTTCTGTATTGATGAGTTTGCATTCTTTTCTCTTTATTTCTTGTATATTTCTTGTAGATTTTTGGTTTGGGGTTACACTGTGCTTTCATACCAAGTTATGTTTATAGCACCCTATTTTAAGTTGATGATTGCTTAATTTTAAACACATTCTAAAATCACATTTTTTACTCACTCCCTCCATGTTTATGTTTTTGTAATTATTTTTTTACTTCATATGTGCTCCTTAATTTACCATCAGCTGTAATTACACATGATCTTCCTACTTTAGAATTTTAACCTTTATATTAGCTTTACTGTTGGTTGATCCCTCCTTTATTATGTGTTTGCTTTTGTCAGTGAGAATATTTTGGTGATATTTTCTTGTTCATATTTTTTATTTATTTTTTTCTTCTTCTTAAAGAAGTCCTTTTAACATTTCTTATAATAACGGTTTTATGGTGATAAACTCCTTTAGCTTTTTCTTATCTGAGAAACTATTTCTATTTCAACTCTAAATGATAGTTTTGCTGAGTAGAATAATCTTGGTTGTAGGTCTTTGCTTTTCATCACTTTGAATACTTTATGCCAATCCCTTCTGGCCTGCAAAGTTTTGTTGAGAAATCACCTGACAGTCTTATGGAAGCTCCCTTGTAGGTAACTAACTGCTTTTGTCATGCTCCTTCTAAGATTCTCTTTTTGTCTTTAACCTTTGGGATTTTAATTACAATGTGTCTTGGTGTGGAACTCTTTGGGTTCATCTTGTTTGGGACTCTTTGTGCCTCCTGGGCTTGTATTATATATCTATTTCCATCACCAGGTTAGGAAAGTTTTCAGTCATTACTTCTTCAAATAGGTTTTCAATTCCTTGCTCTCTCTCTTCTTCTGATACCCCTATAATGCAAATATTGTTACACTTGATGTTGTCCCAGAGGTCCCTTAAACTACCCTCATTTAAATTTTGTTTTCTTTTTGCTGTTTCAATTGGCTGTTTTCTGCTACTTTGTTTTCCAAATCACTGATTCATTCCTCTGCTTCATCTAATCTACTGTTGATTCCCTTTAATGTGTTCTTCATTTCAGGTATTGTTCATTTCTGACTGGTTCTTTTTTGTTTTCTAGCTCTTCTTTTATGTTTCCTATCACTTTGTTGAAGCTTTCACTGAGATCATCTATTCTTCTAAGTTCATTGAGCACCCGTATAACCAGTGTTTTCAACTCTGAATCTGGTAAGTTGCCTGCCTCCACTTCATTTAGTTCTTTTTCTGGAGTTTTGTCCTGTTCTTTCATTTGGGACATGTTTCTTTGTCTCCCCATTTTGGCTATCTCTCTGTATTGTTTTTATGTGTTGTGTAGATCTACTATATCTCCCAGTCTTGGCAGAGTGACCTTATATAGTAGGTGTCCTATGGAGCCCGATGGTGCAGTCTCCGTGTTCACCCAAGCCAGGTGCTCCAAATGTGTCCCTTGTGTGGGTTGTGTGTGCGCTACTGTTGTAGTTAAGCCTTGATTGTTATTGACACAACAGTGGTTGGGATTAACCCTACAGCTGGCTGGCTGTAGGTTTAGCCATGAATATAGTAGACAAGTTGTTGTTCAGGGGCTGACCCCACAGAGCAGGATTTGCTTTAGCAGGGCTTCAGTGCCTACCAAGGCCACCTTTTTGGTGTGTCATTTGTGGCACTAATTGGGTGAGATCTTGTGTGTTCTGAAACCAGCCATCAAGTGTGTTGGTTCTGGGGCCTCCTGGGAGGTGTTCCAGTGTAGGCCAAGATCAGCCGCTATCTATGTCCAGCCCAGAGTCACCTAGTAGAAACTACAAAGTGATCACTGTTGGTATCTGCCTGTGCTGGGCTTGGAGGTGCCTAGTGGTGGTTATACTGTGAACTTAAGCTGGCTGTCACTGGTGCTGGGCTTGGGGCCACTTAGCAAGAGGTATAGGGCACACCGAGGCCTGCCACTGCTTTTTTGAGGTTTGTGGACCTTTGAGAGGTTTTAGGAAAGTCTGCTATACAGGCCAAAGGAAGCCACTTGTGTGTATTAGCCTCTAAAGAGGTTAAGGTAGAGTCTTTGAATTGGGTGGGCAGGGTCTCAGAGAATTACCAAGGTGGGGTGAGAGGGGTGTTAGCCAAGTTAATGGAGACTGAGATTTGGCATGCCTGTGTCTGCAGGCTATAAGCGGGGAGGGCTCAACAAAGGAACAACGGCTCTTGCCAGCACGTTAGTCCCAGAGAGAGAGCTACCTCCTCAGTCCTCATCCTGAAGTCAGACAATTCAGCTCCTCCTTGTAGGTCCTTGGTACTTTTTGAGCTGCTGTCCTTTTTCTGGAGCTTAGGGTGAGTGTTTGTGTGTGAGTCTGTCCATGGGCCCTTTAAGAGGACACCTGGGTCTATAGAAGCCTTCCATCTCACCCTGATGGAATCCTCTCTGATTTTCCACAGCCAGGTGGTATGGGGACTCGTCTTTCCAACACTGATGCTCTGGGCTGGGAAGCCCAGTATGGCGCTGGGACTCCCTCACTCCTCAGGTAGGACCTCTGCAGCTGAGATAACCCTCACAACTCTTAAATGCCACACATGTGTGTAGGACAAGCTGATTCAACATTTCCACCCCTCCCACCAGTCTCAACATGGCTTCTTCATATACTTAGTTATAAGACTTCTGTTCAGCTAGTCTTCAGGTAGTTCTCAAGGATGGTTGTTCTATAATTTAGTTGTAA
Organism: Hipposideros armiger; assembly: GCF_001890085.2. Lineage (NCBI taxonomy): Eukaryota > Metazoa > Chordata > Mammalia > Chiroptera > Hipposideridae > Hipposideros > Hipposideros armiger. Next base: position 2,834,092 of record NW_017731515.1, read on the forward strand.
TTTTGATGTCTCTCCATAAGAAATTTGATAAAATTATCAGTGAAAGAACAAAAAAAAGCAGGTTAAGTTATCAAATACTCTTAATATTTAGTTTTTATCAAGTTTGTCTTTATAAAAAAATAAATGCTCATAAACACAGTTGAGTTATAAAAAGTACTACTTTATTTCAAGCCTATGAAAACTATAGGATGGTTTTTAGGTTACTGTTGTGAGACAATAAAAATATTATTATTAAGTCAAAATTAATTTCAAATCTCACCAAAGATTCTGATACCTTTTATAATAGAAGTAAAGTATTGTACAATGCATGAAATCCATTTCTCTTCAAATATATTCTGGTATAAAATTAAACTGGGAAAACAATGGCAAAGCAGACATAGAGAGCCCAGGATGCATGGAAAGTAGTTCAGTTTAGATCAAAGGACAAGCACATATGGTGGCTGGGCTGGTGTGCTTAGTTTACTAATCATCATTTTGTACAGACACAGGATTTCTCTGAAGCCAAACATAATATACCCAGTAAGTCTTCTTGATGGCTAGGCCAGTCCCAGAACAAGAAACTGCCTAAGCAGACAGAGATCCTCATTTTTACTGTGTGAGATTTTACCCTGCATGGTATTCTATTCAAGATGCTTGCTAATATATTTGGAAACTCTTCCTTAGGGTTCATTGACTAAATCTTTGCGTGTGTGTGTGCATGTGTGTGTGTGTGTGTGTGTGTGTGTGTGTGTGTGTGTATCAATGAGTATGGGTATGTACTGGTGTGGCAGCTCTTAACAATTTTGGGCTCCTCCCTGATTGCACAAATTCATTCTTGAAATGATTTTGGCAACTTCATTTTCATACCCTGAAATGCAAGTACATTAAGCCTTATAACTTTAATACCCTTAACCCATTTAAAACATTATCCACCATGTCTGTGTTCTCCACCCTCCCAATTTATGTCTTCTGTTCCTATTTCCTGTTCTTTTATTATTTTTTCTTAAGTATAGAGATATTTTTTTAAAGGAGCATCAAACATCTCTGTTCTTTTGATGGGATTATAATTGGCTCTTCATCCCTGTCTAATAAAAAAAAAAAGAGAGGTAACATTTTTCTCTATTCTCTCTTGTTCTTTTATGTCTTCTACAAGTGGTGTCTTATGAGATGCTTTTGCTGGTTTGACCTTATTCTTCCAAGTCTTTGTCACCAAACTGTATGCTGCTTGGGAATTTGCCCAGTTTTCTTTTCTTTTCTTTTCTTTTTCCACATTCACATTTTTATTTTATCTTTTTCTTACATGAACTTGTTTTCTTCCTCCTTTCTCAGTTTCATTAAAACCAAAGAAAATATTTTCTTGTGTCCTTCTATTTTTTTCTTAACAAAATCTAGTTATTCAGAACTTATTTGCTCCTTATGCAACTAGGCTCCATAGATTTTTTTTTTTTACTTTATGTAAGCTTATTAACATCTGTTTTCCTAATATTCATTTACTGAAAATAACATCTATGTTTGCTAACATCAATTAACTTCTAAAAGAAAGAGTTGAATTGTACTCATTTCTTTTCTTTTTTTCTAATTTTTTTTAAATTTTATTGTGTAACCATGGTCATTGGTTACACATTACTTTCATGTTACAATGGCATAGTTGTCTCTCTTAGGGAGGGTGCAGCTCACAGTGGCCCATGCAGGGATCAACCAGCAACCTTGGTGTTATCAGCACTGCACTTTAACCAACTGAGCTAACTAGACACCCAAATTGTACTCATTTCTATACATTGATAGCTTAAGACATACATTCCTATACATTCTCTTTTTGCAGTACCTGCAGCTGAACACCTTTATTTAAAATGTTTAGGGATGACCAAACTGGGATAGAGTTAAAAGTTTTAAAATCAGACTGTACTTAAATCAATATTTTAATTATTCATTGTCATTCTATTAAGCATTGAGTTTCACTAGAATTATCTCTGCTTCAAAATTCTCTTTGGCCTATTGACAACAGCTCCTCGACTACCCACTACTATTGATTTATAAACAACAGAAAACCTCTCTGTTCCTGATCAGCACCTACTGGCCCCAAAACAGTGGACCCAACAAGCAGGAACATATTTTCCAAGTCTAGCTTAGAAAGCCACTTTCACTTTCAGAAGGGAAACTAGATAATTATGCTCGATCCAGCAGGGAGCCACATACAGTTAAGTAGGAAACAAATGCCTTTGATAAGGATTTTGAAGATTCTTGAACACAAGAAAAGAGTGAGATAAATAAAAGAGATGAAAGAAATCATCCTGTGGTCAGGACAGTAGAAATAACAAAGATAGAATCTTAGGCCCATTCTTATAAAAATGTTAACAGCTAACATTGATAAAATACATACTCTGTGCCACTTACATGGCTTAGCTCCTTTCAATGAGCCAATGAGCAAGGTATTATTATTATCTCTACTTTACAAGGGAAGAGATGGAGGCATGGTAAGGTTTACTAACCAGCCTAACATTGAGCTAGAAGGTGGATTGCAAACTCCAGAGCCTTTGTGCTTGCCTACTGCAGCTCATGATGTCAGTGACATGGGGCCTGGACCTCCCTCATAAGGAATGTAAAATGCTTCTTTTCTCCCTGACCTCCCCCTCCTCCAAGCCCTTTCCTGCCCCTAAGCCTTCTCTGGGTTCCTGACAAGCTTCAAACCTGGCTCGAAGATTTCTGGGTATTTTCCCATTTCTACAGCCACTTCTCCTTGCCCATCTTCGGCTCCCTTTGTTCTGTGTTAGTGAAGAAAAGCTACTTAGCTAGGTCCAGAGCTCTTTCTACCTCTGATATCCTCCTTAGAAATGCAGCTCTCCAAGATACCTTGCTAAGTGTCCAATCTATCCCAAGGGTATAGGGAATAAGGTGAGAGGCCATATATCACCCAGTCAATAACTGGAAAAACATGGCTACAGCAGTGAGCAGGGGCTAAGTCCATCAGATATGCCCCATTCCACAAGTTCAAGTGCACTGAAACTGGGTCACAATGCACCCCATAATAGCGTAAATTTGGAACAAATGCTATTGGCAATTGGCTTCCAGATGCCGAGAGCTGATCAGGTCCCTGTGTAGGCCCACCCTCATCATTCCATTTGCTTCCAAATAACTGATCCTGCATCTTACACACTAGAGTGTTTTGGACATTTATCGTGCCATGGCAGCATTTTATCGTATCATCATCATCAAAGAAACATGGCTGAAACCTACTTACATAAGAACACATGCACATGCACACTCACACACACACCCATCTGCATGCTCCTTTTCTCCTTCGTGTTTTTCCTTTAATGTTTATTTTAACTTGACTCCCTCTTTGTAGCAACGATACTATGATCATTTTAATGCCTATCATTTATTGAGCATTTCCTAGGGTTTGCCCTGTGCTAAGTACTTTATATGTAATCATCTCATTGAATCTTCACAACCACCTATGAGAAGGGAACGGTCATTTGTCTTTTAAAAACACTAAATATTAAAGTTTAAAAAGGCTCAGAGACTTGCCCTGCAACACATAACAGGTGACAAATAACTGGTGGACTTGAGAGACAGATGCAGAGCCACCTGCCCTAAGACTCATGCTAGCAATCTCTACACAGGTGCTTGTGGACATCTTTCTAGCACATTCTGGAAAGAACCTATACCCCTGCTCCCTTCAGAGTAGGTCAGGGCAACAGTCAAATGCAGTAACAGTTTAGATAGAAATCACTCACTCTAATAGTTCCTTTCTCTTGGAGTTTTCCAATTTTCTGTGGAGGAATGTAAAGTAGGCAATTGACCATCCCTGACTGTTTAACTGCTACCATTTCCCATCTCATTCCTCATAGATGATGTCAGCTTCTAAAATGACCTACTAGGTCACAGGGACATCAGACACAGGCCAGAGCCAAACTCGATGGGAAGAAGAAGGTGGTAGAAAAGAAAAAGGAAGTGGGAGATGAAAACTTACTTACTGTATTATAGTGCTGAATTGCCCAACTTGACTTTCTGCTTTTCTGAATGAGCATTTTGATCATCTCAGATGGATTGGAGTAAGGCAGATTTCATTTTTTAAAACCCCAATGGCTTCCTCCTGAGGGATTTGAAAACCATGAGATATTTGTGAGATTCTATCAGTCACGTTGCTCTATGCTCAGAGGGAATGAAAGTTAAAAAGCCCTCATGTAAACATTTCCAAACCCGGAACCGACATTCAAGGAAAATGGAATATGTTAACATCTCAAACTAGAGAACTCCGTGAATGTAATCTGTCCAGTACTGAGGAATGACAAGCTCTTTTTTGAGAAAAGAAAAGGAAAAAATTATTGGCGAAAAAAGAGAGTTCAGAAATTAAAGAGATCCATGAGCCAAACCTAAAACTATGAACCAACAGGCATCACAGGAAAAGGGGTTTCTCCTAGGAAGTGCCTGTAGCAAATTATAAATTAGGCGATTCACGTGAAAGAGATTAACCTTTGGTATCAAGTTGATTAAAGTCTCAGATGGTGCTGGCCACTGGCCATTCGTGCCATCTAGTACTCAGAGGGTGCCAGCGCTCACAGGCTCCAGAGGTCAGGCCGGGGCAGGACAGAAGTGGAAGCCTGCCAAGGTTTACCAAAGGCTTGGCAAGCAACTCGATATGGGAATGGGAGCTTCCTTTTTGAGTTTCCTGTGTCCCAGGCCTAGAGAAATATCCTTCACTGACAAAAGGTCCTAAACATTAAGTATGTATCACCATGTTTTCTCCATTGTAGCTAACAGCTTTCACACAAACTAAATGCTTTTCAAAATTAGCATGGTTTCGTGGTTTCTTTTATTTACTAAGGGGTTTACACCAGGAAAAAAAGTATGGCCATATCTGTTCACATGCAGATGCCTTTTGAAAAGACAGATTGATATTATTTGGTATTTCCAGATTCAAACTGAGTAATAGGTAATAGAGGCTGGCTATAGAGAATCCCATTAACATGATCTTTTAGACAAACTATGTTGTGTGTGCGCACATAGACACAGTCTTCTAAATCTTGTTTCTATTCAATGCCTCCCTATGAAGAAAAATTTATCCAACATGATTAATACTTGCTTATAAAAGCTAAAAACATCCCATCACTTTCATTAAATAGATGCTAAGGCAAATTTGTAAATAAATATATTAGCAAGACTGTAAGTCGATCTCAGAGAAGACTCTACATAAGGACAGGTCTAGATGCATCTCAATTACAATGTTACTGAAGGATTACTGACTCCCTGCCATGTGCTCAGGATCTTATCAGGCTCAAAGAGATTTCTAATGCATTCCCATTTCTGGCAGTAAGTCTGGAATTTACTTCAGTTGATTGAAAGAATTTGTGAACAAGAATTTTATCTGAACTGTTACCACCCTCGAGCAAGTGGCCAGGTTGAAAAGGTGTCCTGAACTGAATGGCTGGGCAAGACAGGTCAGTGAGACCCACCAGGTGTCTCATCACTCGGCCTGGCCACTTCATGACAGTAACAGGATCAGCTCTGGCCACGTGCTAATGGGCAGCATTGCAGGACGGCCCCAACCACCTCTCTGCAGACTCTGATAAGGACTGACAAGTGAAGATAAGAGTGAGTGCTGGATGCCATTCCATCAGCACCTCCACTTGGCTCATAAAACCCAGGAGTTAGAATTTGTTGGTGTAACTCATACCATGGTAAGAATGAAATAGTCAAACAGCAAAGCCTGGTTAAGATGCATTTTGTTGCAAAAGAGGCAGCTGCTGCCGTCAGCTAACAACGGGAAAGAGAAAAGAACCATAGAAAAGGAGTGGGATAAAGATGAGAAGAAGACAGAGGAAAGGGTTTGTGAGTAATTGTGAAACACCTTCCAGTCATCTTCAGCCCAGTGGACGTTTTTCCACACAGCATAAAACAAGGAGGCCTAGGAACACCCCCTCATTCCAGCTGTCACAGGCATTGCATATACACTAAGTTGGATCTTCAGACTTTGGGTTTTGAACCAAACTGCAGAAATAAATGGGAAGAGAAATGGCTAGAGCTACAGAGAATGATCAAGATTAGTCAAGGCAGGAAAACAATGTTCTCTAAGACTAAATTCTGAATAACCACAGGCAGAGGTCAGAAGCAAGTAATATACCGGCTCTAACAGAAAGAAATTAATCATCATTAGGGGTAAGCGAGCATGAATCAGCAGAGGACAAAGAGGGGTAAAGGTACATCTGATAAGCCAAAAGAGGGACACCTTCTCTACCATCTCACCTAGTATGTGTGCAAGCGAATGAGAAGATGCTGACTTCCCACCATGTCCACAAAGATTTTCAGAATCACCAATGCCCTGGTGAGAAGCCCTGGGCTTGACATCAGATCCATACTCTATTTAGATATACTAGTATTTACTTTATGTTTCAGTTTGATGTAGGCACACATGCTTTAGTAAACTATTAAAAAGCTATTCCAAACCAGAGGGAGAAAACGGTGGCTGTGAGGAGGGCTCCCTGAGTTCTCCCCTGGAAATCACCGCAATTTGAATAGCTGTCACTCATCAAACCAACCTCTACTCATCACACAGAGCGGCTAAGAGACTCACGCCAATTACTTGAAGGTGGGCAGACTGGGCAAGTTGGGAAAGAGGGAGGCGAGACACGTGGAGGCGCAGCCCGTACCCGCAGCTGCAGAGACGCGGGACCCCAGAAGGCAAAGCTGAGAGCGTTGCAGTGGCAGGGTGGGCTCAGTCCCTGTGCCCCTGCCGTCCCTCCCGGAGCACAGCAAGAGCTTGGCTGGAGCTTCAGATGCAGAAGCCTCAAGGACATTTTTTGTTTGTTTGTTTTTATTTGTTTTCTTTTTTCTTGGACAGAAAGCAAAAACAACTGCATAGATAGGAACCCACTCCCACCCTCCCTCAGAAACCTTGGCCCCCGCCTTGCCAGAGTCTTAAGCTGACCCCTGAATGGAGGAGTAGGGTCAGATGACAGAGGTGCTCCTACTCCCAGGGGGTTGAGAAACTCCACATGAGAAGAGGCTGTGGAGTGAGCCTACCTACTCCGCTCCCACCTCTCCTGCACGGCTTGGGAGGCAGGGCAACTTCAGCTGCTCAGTCACTCGCAGCCCCCCCCCCCACAGGTGGCTTTTAGCAGCTCTGAAATCTCACAGCCCCACGGCCTCCAGTGGAAAGAGTGCCAGAAGACGCACATCGAGCCTTCTGGCTGCGCAGCACTCAGCGGGCCTCTGGGCAGGCAGGAGCAGAAACGGCATTGACTTTGTAAAAACTACCAATCACACCTCCTAACCCCACTCGCCTACAATAGACCTGCATTGCCAGGGTCACTCTAGGCGCCAGGTGGCCGGCTCTGCCCCCACAAAATGCAGAGGAGTTTTTGTATAGCAGAGGACAACCTGGGGAGAGCTTGGTGGACTTTAGCCAAGACTGGCAC
>NW_017731515.1:2843258-2844543 GCF_001890085.2 Hipposideros armiger
GAGTGGCGCGATGGTTAAGAACTGGCTTGGGATGCCAGAGGGCCCCGGTTCGGATCCTACATATGAGGGCCAGTGACACTGCCCTCCACAGCTGAGATGCTGAACAACAGCTCAACCTGGAGCTGGGCTGCCGTGAGTCGCCGGGATGGTGTAGGCTGCAGCCCTTGCTGCAGTGGGTTGCCATGGGCTACCGTGTGTAGCCAACAGCCGGCATGAGCGGCCAGCAGCCGCAGTGAGCGGCCATCTAGAAGCCGACGACTGGTGTGCCTCGCCTGGGAAGAGCACAATGATGGTGCCTACTTGGGCCAGTGAAGTGACATCCTCCACAACTAGACTGAAGAATAAAATGACAGCAACTTGTCTGTTCCCCTTCCCCCAATTCCCCAGCACTGTTCCCATCCCCCTAATTCCCCAATAAAAAAAATCTTAAAAAAAAAAAAGACAGAATCTTAATAGCAGCAAAGGACAGGCAGCAAGTTACCTACAAGGGCACCCCCATAAGAATATCAGCTGACTTTTCTACAGAAACTTGGCAGGCCAGAAGGGAGAGGCAGGAGGTATTCAAAGTGATGAAAAACAAAGGCCTACAACTTAGATTGCTTTATCCAGCAAAGTTATCATTTAAAATTGAAGAAGAGATAAAGAGCTTCCCAGAAAAGAATAAGCTAAAGGAATTCATTACCACCAAGGCAGTATTGCAGGAAATGTTAAAAGGGCTTCTTTAAGGAGAAGAAAGAGAAAAACAACCTAACTAAGGAAGACCAGTAACACAAATAACAAAATGGCAATACCTATGCATCTATCAATAATCACATTAAATGTAAATGGATTAAATGCTCCAATCAAAAGACATAGAGTGGCTGAATGAGTAAGAAATTAAGACCCTTACATATGCTGTATACACGAGACTCACCTAAGATCAAAAGATACACACAGACTGAAAGTAAAGGGATGGAGTAAAATATTTCATGCAAATGGAACCGAGAAAAAAGCTGGAGTAGCGATTCTTATATCAGATAAAATGGACTCTAAGTTGAAGAATATAATAAAGGACAAAGAAGGGCACTTCATAATAATAAAGGGATCGATCCAACAAGAGGACATCTCCCTAGTAAACATCTATGCACCTAACATAGTAGCCCCTAAATATATAAAACAGATTTTGACAGATATAAAGACAGATATCAACAGTAACACTATTATAGTAGGGGACTTCAACACCCTGCTGTCACCAATGGACAGATCCTCCAGACAGAAAATCAACATGGAAACAGTGGCCTTAAAT